>NC_134489.1:29812190-30127190 GCF_040206685.1 Ascaphus truei
TTTTAATCTGCTTGGTGCTAAAATGGATTTAATGTTCCTTGCTTTTTTGAAACTACTGGAGTCCTTGTAGGTAGCTTATTTCCAATTATTGGATCATTTCTCAATGAGTTATTATACTGAGTAATAAAAGAGGGTACTTCAAATTTATTTTCTATCTTACTCTCCACTGTCTTGTTATTCTCTACTTTTGATTTGCTTTTATCCAGTAGTTCACATCTCTCTAGAGCCCCCACCTGTCTGAATGTATTGGTGATGATATCCTTGTCGTATCCCTTATTGATGAATTTATTGACTAAAACATCCCCCTGGGCCAGATAATCCGAGTCCAAGAACAATTTCTCCGGACCCTTAAAAACTGACCACGGGGAATATTTTCAAGCCATTTACCATAATGGTTACTGTTGTTATGTATATATCCATTCGCGGCCACTTTTTTGAAAAATGTTTTAGTAATGATGTGGTCCTCACTATTAGATTTATTTATCTCAGTTGTGAACCTCAACCCCATGTTGTTATCATTGAATGTTGAAAAGATGTCCAATAGTTCCTGCTCTGCGCCATCCTATACAAATATTAGGTCGTCAATGAAACGGCCATAGAACACAAGTCCCGCCCCCAGCCTTGCATTACCCCACACATGGATGCTCTCCCACAGCCCCATGTATAGGTTTGCGTAGCTGGGGGCAAACCTCGTGCCCATGGCCGTTCCACAGACCTGTAGATAATATTGGTCTTCGAATAAAAAATAATTATGTTCTAAAATAAATCTAATGGCCTTCAAAATGAATTCTCTTGGTACATATTCCAACTTCGTGTCTGTCTCTAAAAAAGTGTCAATTACCCGTATACCTTTTTCGTGGTCAATGCACGTATATAGAGATGCCACGTCACACGTGGCCCACATATACGTGGACTTCCAGGGAATGTTAGAAATCAAATCGATGACGTGCAGCGTGTCCCTAATATCTGACCTCAGTTTTGCCACAATTGGTTGTAAATAATAATCTACATACTGGGACATGCTGGACGTCATCGACTCGACACCCGATACTATGGGTCTTCCTGGTGGTGCCCTTACATCTTTATGTATTTTCGGTATATGGTAAAAGACTGGTGTCCTCGGGTGGCGTTTATATAGAAATTCAAATTCAGATTTACTTATTACATTTTGTACTTGGGCATCCATCAGCAGAGTTTTTAGTTGTAATTGATATTCAATCAGGGGGTCCTTATTTAGTGTAACATAATAAGCCTCATTATCTAATTGGCCTTTGGCTTCTACTATATATAAATCCCTGTTTTGCAGTACTATTCCACCCCCCTTATCTGCCTGTCTTATGACCACATTCTTATTTTGGCTTAGTTCATCTAAGGCTCATTGTTCATTTGGGTGTAGATTTTTTCTTTTTAATGTTGGTGTTTCTTCACAAAGTTTTTCAAAGTCTCGTAAGACTAAGGTGTAGAATGTGTCTATAAATCCACCTTTTGACAGGTAAGGAAAAAATGTTGATCTTGGGACAAAGGGGGAATGTAGAATCTTAGGTTCAGTGTTCACCAAAGATTCATCTCTTACAATAACTGACATTCCTAATGAAGTTTGTGTAGAATGTTGAGTGAATAGCTCAAAATTTGGAGGTGTTCTTGTATTTGTGGATTCCACATTATAATTAGTTTCAATCATTAGTTGTTCATCCGGATTTTGTGACTGCATAGATAACTGGGATGTCATTAACCTAATACAGTTTTGTTCTTGTGTGCTAAATAGCACCTCTTTCTCTCTGCTTTTAATGGCAAAGTGTATAATGAGAGTGACCTTCCTAATGTATCTGTTCAGGTCAACAAACAGATTAAACTTATTTGGTGTACTGCTAGGTGCAAATGATAAACCCTTAGCCAGCAGTGACACATGATGAGCCGATAATACAAAACTAGACAAATTGAAAATACCGTGACTCTCTGGCGTCAAAAGTCTCAGTTTGCTTGTCTCCTTTCTTTGCTGCTGTTTCCCTCCTCTTCTTCCTCGGTGTCTCGTTTTCTGCACGGTGTTGTTGATGGTGTGGTTTGGTTCCACAATGGGTATATTTTCTCTTTTTTCTCTAGAGCCTCGTGTTGGCTCACCATCTCTAAAAAAGAAGCAGTATGAGAAACAGATTTTTAATCCTTACTACAAGATGGTTTGACTAAGTCTTTATTCTGTGTCTTAGGTATGGTACCACTATTAGCCTTTTTGTCTATAATATTGGTTTCTGAAATCCCTGATGCCCTTTCAACTCCCAGTACATCAAATCTGTTATCAACAGACGTGGGTTTGGGGAATTCAGTATTAGAACCAGTACGTCCTTTTCTATCCTTATGATTTGATCTAGAAAAATGTTTAAAAACTTTTGGTTTCCCTGTATGTGTATAATTGGATTCTTTACTGTGTTCTCTTTTTCTACTAGTTTTCCGTCCATATTTGTGTGGAGTATAGTGGTGTGAACTATCCCTTTTATTTATTTTCCAATTTCGCACCCTATCAGTTGAGTAATCGACAACATCCCTTTCAAATTTATTATCTTTCCTTTCTAGGATATCCTCCTCATATTTAAGAACTCTCATTGAGACTAGATCATCCAGTTCTTTAAACTCTTCACTATCAATAAAGGGAGCAATTGATTCTTGTAAATCTTCAATTTCTTTTTCTAAACTTAATAGTTTATCTTCACGATAGGAAATGAGGAGTCTTATTAAAGCAAATGAACAGTTCTCCAAAGTTTGGTTCCAATTGGCTGACAACTCCTTACTGGTTTCAAAAGTGTTTTTTTTTAGGACTCTCAAGCCTCTCGGAACCAACTTTTTGTCCAAATATTTTTGCAATGCTAATAAATCAAGCCAATGCTTCATTTCTTCCTTATCCAATTTCTCTAGCCCATAGAACTTGGCTTTTAAATCAATATGAATGACACAATTGCTATCATCTTCCATTTTTTCTACAAGATTAATCTCAGTAGTGGCCATATATTGTTGCCTTCTTGCCAATCTTTCTTTACTGCTTAACATCATTGTGAATAAGTGTCTGTGTTCTTAGTAAACAACCTGATGTGTGTCTGAGAGCATTGATACCACACAAATATAAACAAAAAAGGACTGCTCTCCTCAGGTGTAAATCTAACACTGAATATCTAATTAAAAAGTACTAATCTAACGTCAGCAGTAAAAAAACAGCATAAAAATGATGTAAACCTGTGATGGCTGATTAACTACATGCTAATATAATTGAAAATACACAAAAAAATATATTGAATTACATATATAGGATAAAATAGCTAGACATTATAGGCTACTGACTATCATGCTATACCAATTGAGAGAAATATAAAATATTTATGTTGCGACCAAAATACCATAAATCGATAAAAATTATGTGTTGTAGGAAACACACAGAAAAAAACCCTTAGACAGTGAAAAAATGAAAAAAAATGAAAAATGTCAATAAAAATGAAAATAAAAAATAAAAATGGAAAAAGGGTCCATGGATTAGGATCTGGCTGCTCTCCGCAAGGACCAACGACCTCCCAGAAATCTGTGAACAACAAGAAAAGAAAGCGCCCGATCCTAGTGTAACATGAAAAAATGCAATTTAATAAAAAATGGTAGATCCAACAAATTTAAACTCACAAACGGATAAAAGGTAAAAGCATGTAATGAGTATACTCATTCGCCAACTGCACAACGATGTTGCTCCACTTGCACGCCACTCTCTCCTTCTGTGAAGTCCCAGCTTCTTTAAACAGTCGTCCAGTAGAGGTACAGGTACTGCACAGCCCTCCACAGCATGACCCGGAAGTCCACTAACCTCACAGCAGTATCCGTATGGGAGGTATGGTAAGTGTGACCCCGCAAAGGCGGATGTAAGACCCAGCAGTAAGCAAAATGTCCCAAGAGCGTCCGTGGTGCATTAGCAGTTAACGGTGAGTGAATGAATGAATTCTCAATAGCTTAAAAAAACCTCTTCCCTACGCGTTTAATCACTCTCACGGTGATTTCATCGGGGATATGTGACGGAAGTACGTCATGCTATTTATACAGGTGTATGTTAATCAAACCAACTACTGGTTGATTACTAGAAATTAAAAACACGTGAATGTACTCAATTGGTATTACAATGATATAAGAGAAGACAACCAATGTCCTGTACACTTTGCAATATTAAAACACTTCATAGGTTATAATTAAATATAAAATTAATGCACAATTGAAGTGATAGAGAAAATGTGAACAGTTTGTTTGCTCTTGGATGACATATAGTGATAGTATTCATTCATGTCTGCATCGGTTTTTATACCTGATTTAATAAATGATATAATAAAATTATGGGTGAATATTTAAATCATATTATCCCTAATTGGCAGGTAACCCCATGATATATGTTGAAAAGACCCATTGGTGTTCTGATTGTTGATAATCCGTTACAGACAGGAATGATAGCTACCTACATGATAACGACCATATTGAAAAAATGAATAGCAATGGTGAACAATAAGTGATATACTTAATATAATTAAAAATGAAATCCTAAATGTCTGTGTCCCATGCCTACCCCAAATTGATAGACATGTGAACTCAGACATGGGCCATTAGGATTTGTATAATACAAATATATTGTTGAAAGGAAGAAAAGACCACACTATGAAAAGTGAATTGGGATGTTCAAATGATTAAATGTATATAATTTTATGATTTCAAATGATAGGAGAACGATTGACCCCATCTTGTGTATCTGATTGACCTATTTATAGAGGGTTAATAAGGATGTTTAATTAAATATCCCTCTTTTTTGCAGGAAAACCAGGAGAACTGGCTGACTCTGACTTTGTATCCCACAGTCACCTGCATGACAAAATGAAAAGCAAATGCATCACGGCTTATGTGTCCATGCTGGCAAAGAGTTTCTATTTTTATGTGAACTTAATCAATTAATGTGAACCATAAATATGTACAAATGATTAATTATATCCAAAGGAAATTTAATAAATTGAAAAGAAAACCTTAGTGTGAAAAATTGGTATGAAAATTTAGTAACATTTTTTTATTAATATAAAAATCAATAATAATTAATCAATAATAACTCTATTCTAGTTTTTATATATTTTTTATATAATATATGTGTATGTGTGTTTATTTATTAATAATATATTCTTAGTTTTTTCTTAATGAAACTTACTTATTGTGTCAAATGAATATGTTTTTTCATTATTATTTCTTAAATTACTTATATTCATTGAGATTATTTTAAAACATTATTATGTGTCGTGAGTGATTCTAATTAAATATATCTATTCAGAAATGAACAGACCTGGAAGGACACTACCCGAGACAGATAAAGAGGGAACATGACAAGCATGTTCAACCCAGACCTCTATACCAATGCCCTATGAGAAGCTCCTCTCAGATGACCGTACTGACATCTATGCAGTCATTTAAACCGGATGGACTGAGAGTGTTTAGAACATAAATCCAGTATGTTTCACGTAGGTTAAGGCTTTTATGTCTGTCACCACTCAGTAGGGTTGATTTTATATTTTCTATACCCATTATTCTAAGTGTTACTGGATCTTGATTATGTTTTAGTTGATAGTGACGTGACAGACTGTGTGTTTGTAGCCCATGTATAATGTTCCTATGATGTTCTAAAAACCTAGTGCTTAGGGCTCTCGCCGTCCGGCCAATATATTGTAGCCCACATGGGCACGATGGCATAAACCACAAAACTGGTTAGACAATTGATGTTACCCTGGACGGAATGAGTGGATCCATTTGAAGCAGATACAATAGAATTAGATGTGTTAAGATGTTTGCAAGTAATGCATCTGCTACGTTTACAATGAAAGTTGCCATTTGAATGGTTTTTATTTTCACAGATGCACAGTAATCAACCAGTAGTTGGTTTGATTAACATACACCTGTCTAAATAGCATGACGTACTTCCGTCACATATCCCCTGATGAAATCACCGTGAGAGTGATTAAACGCGTAGGGAAGAGGTTTTTTTAAGCTATTGAGAATTCATTCATTCACTCACCGTTAACTGCTAATGCACCACGGACGCTCTTGGGACATTTTGCTTACTGCTGGGTCTTACATCCGCCTTTGCGGGGTCACACTTACCATACCTCGCATACGGATACTGCTGTGAGGGTAGTGGACTTCCGGGTCATGCTGTGAAGGGCTGTGCAGTTCCTGTACCTCTACTGGACGACTGTTTAAAGAAGCTGGGACGTCACAGAAGGAGAGAGTGGCGTGCAAGTGGAGCAACATCGTTGTGCAGTTGGCGAATGAATATACTCATTACATGCTTTTACCTTTTATCAGTTTGTGAGTTTAAATTTGTTGGATCTACCATTTTTTATTAAATTGCATTTTTTCATGCTGCACTAGGATCTAAGGGTTTTTTTCTGTGTGTTTCCTACAACACATAATTTTTATCGATTTATGGTATTTTGGTCGCAACATAAATATTTTATATTTCTCTCAATTGGTATAGCATGGTAGTCAGTAGCCTATAATATCTAGCTATTTTATCCTATATATGTAATTCAATATATTTTTTTGTGTATTGTCAATTATATCAGTGTGTAGTTAATCAGCCATCACAGGTTTACATCATTTTTATGCCTTTTTTTTACTACTGACGTTAGATTAGTACTTTTTAATTAGATTTTCAGTGTTAGATTTACACCTGAGGAGTGCAGTCCTTTTTTGTTTGTATATTTGTGTGGTATCAATGCTCTCAGACAGCAGCACATCAGGTTGTTTACAATGAACACAGACACTTATTCACAATGATGTTAAGCAGTAAAGAAAGATTGGCAAGAAGGCAACAATATATGGCCACTACTGAGATTAATCTTGTAGAAGAAATGGAAGATGATAGCAATTGTGTCATTGATATTGATTTAAAAGCCAAGTTCTATGGGCTAGAGAAATTGGCTAAGGAAGAAATGAAGCATTGGCTTGATTTATTAGCATTGCAAAAATATTTGGACAAAAAGTTGGTTCCGAGAGGCTTGAGAGTCCTAAAAAAAAACACTTTTGAAACCAGTAAGGAGTTCTCAGCCAATTGGAACCAAACTTTGGAGAACTGTTTATTTGCTTTAATAAGACTCCTCATTTCCTATCGTGAAGATAAACTATTAAGTTTAGAAAAAGAAATTGAAGATTTACAAGAATCAATTGCTCCCTTTATTGATAGTGAAGAATTTAAAGAACTGGATGATCTAGTCTCAATGAGAGTTCTTAAATATGAGGAGGATATCCTAGAAAGGAAAGATAATAAATTTGAAAGGGATGTTGTCGATTACGCAACTGATAGGGTGCGAAATTGGAAAAGAAATAAAAGGGATAGTTCACACCACTAAACTCCACACAAATATGGACGGAAAACTAGTAGAAAAAGAGAACACTGTAAAGAATCCAATTACTGTATATACATACAGGGAAACCAAAAGTTTTTAAACATTTTTCTAGATCAAATCATAAGGATAGAAAAGGACGTACTGGTTCTAATACTGAATTCCCCAAACCCACGTCTGTTGATAACAGATTTGATGTACTGGGAGTTGAAAGGGCATCAGGGATTTCAGAAACCAATATTATAGACAAAAAGGCTAATAGTGGTACCATACCTAAGACACAGAATAAAGACTTAGTCAAACCATCTTGTAGTAAGGATTAAAAATCTGTTTCTCATACTGCTTCTTTTTTAGAGATGGTGAGCCAACACGAGGCTCTAGAGAAAAAAGAGAAAATATACCCATTTTGGAACCAAACCACACCATCAACAACACCGCGCAGAAAACGAGACACCGAGGAAGAAGAGGAGGGAAACAGCAGCAAAGAGAGGAGACAAGCAAACTGAGACTTTTGACGCCAGAGAGTCACGGTATTTTCAATTTGTCTAGTTTTGTATTATCGGCTCATCATGTGTCACTGCTGGCTAAGGGTTTATCATTTGAACCTAACAGTACACCAAATAAGTTTAATCTGTTTGTTGACCTTAACAGATACATAAGGAAGGTCACTCTCATGAGAAACTTTACCATTAAAAGCAGAGAGAAAGAGGTGCTATTTATCACACAAGAACAAAACTGTATTAGGTTAATGACATCCCAGTTATCTATGCAGTCACAAAATCCGGATGAACAACTAATGATTGAAACTAATTATAATGTGGAATCCACAAATACAAGAACACCTCCAAATTTTGAGCTATTCACTCAACATTCTACACAAACTTCATTAGGAATGTCAGTTATTGTAAGAGATGAATCTCTGGTGAACACTGAACCTAAGATTCTACATTCCCCCTTTGTCCCAAGATCAACATTTTTTCCTTACCTGTCAAAAGGTGGATTTATAGACACATTCTACACCTTAGTCTTACGAGACTTTGAAAAACTTTGTGAAGAAACACCAACATTAAAAAGAAAAAATCTACACCCAAATGAACAATGAGCCTTAGATGAACTAAGCCAAAATAAGAATGTGGTCATAAGACAGGCAGATAAGGGGGGTGGAATAGTACTGCAAAACAGGGATTTATATATAGTAGAAGCCAAAGGCCAATTAGATGATGAGGCTTATTATGTTACACTAAATAAGGACCCCCTGATTGAATATCAATTACAACTAAAAACTCTGCTGATGGATGCCCAAGTACAAAATGTAATAAGTAAATCTGAATTTGAATTTCTATATAAACGCCACCCGACGACACCAGTCTTTTACCATATACCGAAAATACATAAAGATGTAAGGGCACCACCAGGAAGACCCATAGTATCGGGTGTCGAGTCGATGACGTCCAGCGTGTCCCAGTATGTAGATTATTATTTACAACCAATTGTGGCAAAACTGAGGTCAGATATTAGGGACACGCTGCACGTCATCGATTTGATTTCTAACATTCCCTGGAAGTCCACGTATATGTGGGCCACGTGTGACGTGGCATCTCTATATACGTGCATTGACCACGAAAAAGGTATACGGGTAATTGACACTTTTTTAGAGACAGACACGAAGTTGGAATATGTACCAAGAGAATTCATTTTGAAGGCTATTAGATTTATTTTAGAACATAATTATTTTTTATTCGAAGACCAATATTATCTACAGGTCTGTGGAACGGCCATGGGCACGAGGTTTGCCCCCAGCTACGCAAACCTATACATGGGGCTGTGGGAGAGCATCCATGTGTGGGGAAATGCAAGGCTGGGGGCGGGACTTGTGTTCTATGGCCGTTTCATTGACGACCTAATATTTGTATGGGATGGCGCAGAGCAGGAACTATTGGACATCTTTTCAAAATTCAATGATAACAACATGGGGTTGAGGTTCACATCTGAGATAAATAAATCTATTATTACCTTTCTTGATTTAGAACTTAGTGTGGATAGTGACGACCACATCATTACTAAAACATTTTTCAAAGAAGTGGCTGCGAATGGATATATACATAACAACAGTAACCATTATGGTAAATAGCCATTTTAATATCCCCCGTGGTCAGTTTTTAAGGGTCCGGAGAAATTGTTCTCTGGACTCGGATTATCTGGCCCAGGGGGATGTTTTAGTCAATAAATTCATCAATAAGGGATACGACAAGGATATCATCACCAATACATTCAGACAGGTGGGGGCTCTAGAGAGATGTGAACTACTGGATAAAAGCAAATCAAAAGTAGAGAATAACAAGACAGTGGAGAGTAAGATAAATAAATAAATTTGAAGTACCATCTTTTATTACTCAGTATAATAACTCATTCTCCAAAATAAAATCGATTTTAAATTCCCATTGGAACATATTGAGAAATGATCCAATAATTAGAAATAAGCTACCTACAAGGACTCCAGTAGTTTTCAAAAAAGCAAGTAACATTAAATCCATTTTAGCACCAAGCAGATTAAAAAGTGTAGAAGGCATCTGTGAAAATAAAAACCATTCAAATGGCAACTTTCATTGTAAACGTAGCAGATGCATTACTTGCAAACATCTTAACACATCTAATTCTATTGTATCTGCTTCAAATGGATCCACTCATTCCGTCCAGGGTAACATCAATTGTCTAACCAGTTTTGTGGTTTATGCCATCATGTGCCCATGTGGGCTACAATACATTGGCCGGATGGCGAGAGCCCTAAGCACTAGGTTTTTAGAACATCGTAGGAACATTATACATGGGCTACAAACACACAGTCTGTCACGTCACTATCAACTAAAACATAATCAAGATCCAGTAACACTTAGAATAATGGGTATAGAAAATATAAAATCAACCCTACTGAGTGGTGACAGACATAAAAGCCTTAACCTACGTGAAACATACTGGATTTATGTTCTAAACACTCTCAGTCCATCCGGTTTAAATGACTGCATAGATGTCAGTACGGTCATCTGAGAGGAGCTTCTCATAGGGCATTGGTATAGAGGTCTGGGTTGAACATGCTTGTCATGTTCCCTCTTTATCTGTCTCGGGTAGTGTCCTTCCAGGTCTGTTCATTTCTGAATAGATATATTTAATTAGAATCACTCACGACACATAATAATGTTTTAAAATAATCTCAATGAATATAAGTAATTTAAGAAATAATAATGAAAAAACATATTCATTTGACACAATAAGTAAGTTTCATTAAGAAAAAACTAAGAATATATTATTAATAAATAAACACACATACACATATATTATTTAAAAATATATAAAAACTAGAATAGAGTTATTATTGATTAATTATTATTGATTTTTATATTAATAAAAAAATGTTACTAAATTTTCATACCAATTTTTCACACTAAGGTTTTCTTTTCAATTTATTATATTTCCTTTGGATATAATTAATCATTTGTACACATTTATGGTTCACATTAATTGATTAAGTTCACATAATAATAGAAACTCTTTGCCAGCATGGACACATAAGCCGTGATGCATTTGCTTTTAATTTTGTCATGCAGGTGACTGTGGGATACAAAGTCGGAGTCAGCCAGTTCTCCTGGTTTTCCTGCAAAAAAGAGGGATATTTAATAAAAACACCTCAATCAGATACAGAAGATGGGGTCAATCGTTCTCCTATCATTTGAAATCATAAAATTATATACATTTAATCATCTGAACATCCCAATTCACTTTTCATAGTGTGGTCTTTTCTTCCTTTCAACAATATATTTGTATTATACAAATCCTAATGGCCCATGTCTGAGTTCACATGTCTATCAATTTGGGGTAGGCATGGGACACAGGCATTTAGGATTTCATTTTTAATCATATTAAGTATATCACTTATTGTTCACCATTGCTATTCATTTTTTCAATATGGTCGTTATCATGTAGGTAGCTATCATTCCTGTCTGTAACGGATTATCAACAATCAGAACACCAATGGGTCTTTTCAACATATATCATGGGGTTACCTGCCAATTAGGGATAATATGATTTAAATATTCATCCATAATTTTATTATATCATTTATTAAATCAGGTATAAAAACCGATGCAGACATGAATGAATACTATCACTATATGTCATCCAAGAGCAAACAAACTGTTTACATTTTCTCTATCACTTCAATTGTGCATTCATTTTATATTTAATTATAACCTATGAAGTGTTTTAATATTGCAAAGTGTACAGGACATTGGTTGTCTTCTCTTATATCATTGTAATACCAATTGAGTACATTCACGTGTTTTTAATTTCTAGTAATCAACCAGTGGTTGGTTTGATTAACATACACCTGTATAAATAGCATGACGTACTTCCGTCACATATCCCCGATGAAATCACCGTGAGAGTGATGAAACGCGTAGGGAAGAGGTTTTTTTAAGCTATTGAGAATTCATTCATTCACTCACCGTTAACTGCTAATGCACCACGGACGCTCTTGGGACATTTTGCTTACTGCTGGGTCTTACATCCGCCTTTGCGGGGTCACACTTACCATACCTCCCATCCGGATACTGCTGTGAGGGTAGTGGACTTCCGGGTCATGCTGTGAAGGGCTGTGCAGTTCTGTACCTCTACTGGACGACTGTTTAAAGAAGCTGGGACTTCACAGAAGGAGAGAGTGGCGTGCAAGTGGAGCAACATCGTTGTGCAGTTGGCGAATGAGTATACTCATTACATGCTTTTTCCTTTTATCCGTTTGTGAGTTTAAATTTGTTGGATCTACCATTTTTTATTAAATTGTATTTTTTCATGCTGCACTAGGATTGGGCGCTTTCTTTTCTTGTTGTTCATATATATATATATATATATATATATATATATATATATATATATATATATACATATATATATATATATATATATATATATATATAATGTATATAAATATACTGTATATGTCAAAAAGAGTTCTTCTTAGCGTGGCAAATGTATACAACAAAGGACAGGGTGCCCAATGCTGCACCCAATTGACAAACAACAGGACCTACTATGGTTCTTTCCCCTCATACAGTGGTAAAGGTAAGGGTTTACAGTGAAGTGCAGGACCTGCATTTTTGGTTATACGTTGGCGTGGTATGCAGGCTTACGACGCTTTGGACAAAGGGTTTAACTAAATAACCATGTAATTATTATTATTATTGAACTTTATACTTATTACCATATATGTTTTGTCAATTGGATGTAGCATTGGGCACCCCTGCTTTTTGTTGTATACAATAACGGCTATAATCAGAATAATTGACAAAGTCAAAGAAACATACTGTAGTTATAAAATTACCGTGGTAAATCCGCTACCCCACTGGATTGTCTTCTCATGAAGTATGAATTGCTCTTCTGCAGAAGTCTGCGTGTTTATTCCCCCAACTCTTGTACCAACCAAAGTCTCATTTGGGAAAACAATCCAGTTGATAATATCAAAGCCAGAAGTCAAGTCTCCATTTTCATCAAAAAACACTTCATCTCCTGCTCTGTTTGTAAAACGGACCTTTCTCAGGTACTTATTGAGCTTAAGAAATAAATAAAAAATGTGATGAAGCATTATATAAATAGGTACAGTGTAACCTCAGTACTGTATACAAAATGTAGTGTAAATTAAAATTAACTGATAATTAACTGTACAGTGAGGAGACATGAATATTTATCCAGCAAAGGTGTATTTAGTTACATCCTGAAGTCATACTGTAAAAAGATAAATAGATCAATGTATGTAGGTAATTTTGGTGCAAGGATGAAGGATTTTCACCCTGCACCTATGTATCAAAGCATTTTGCTCCAATGTTGTCCCGTCTGCCCTAGCATGCACTTTAGGGTATGTCAGTAGGAGGAGTCGGAGAGAGCTACATGGTGAACAAAAAAGGGAGGGAAAAGGGAGTGATCGACTAAACCATACTAATTGTGTAGAATATGTAATAATAATAAATTCAATTGATAATGAAAAGTAGGTGCAACTGTGAACTAAAGTGAATCAGAAAAGGTGGGGGGTACAGTGACCTGTACTCCAAAGAAAATTCACTTAAATGCACACTACCTATATTTAAAATTTAACCTTTAATATAGAATCCAACTATATTAAAGGTTAAATTTTAAATATAGGTAGTGTGCATTTAAGTGAATTTTCCTTTGAGTACAGGTCACTGAACCCCCCACCTTTTCTGAGCTACATGGTGCACATATTATAATGAGATGTATCGCAGTCTGCGTCTCTGTAACATTCTTTTATCCATTTTATTTGCCCACAAAAATCCTCCATGTCTGAAGTGGTGCAAATCTAACTTTCTGCAGCACATGTTCTTACAGTAAATATGTTGCAGCTCTGCTCCAAAAATCCCGTATTTGCTGAAATTTACACTGATTATAAGCGGTCTGGAAATTAACCCACAATTTTTGTGAATTCAAGGCCAAGACATTTTCTATTATGAATGCTGCAATCATTTTATGGGATGGAAAAGATATAATGAAAATATAAAGTAGAGGAAAAAGTATCCGGGGGAACAATGGGATTTCTCCTTTTTTTTAACACTCATTCTATTAACAATTAGACTACTGGACAACTGTGCAAAATGTCAGCTCTTGTTTAGCATATAGAATGTGGTTTGAGTTCCTGAAATGAAAAGAAAAAAGTGTAAACCCACTTATAGATTGATAGGCAGATGGGTTCATGTCATCTAATTAATTGGGAATATTTTTTACTGAGGGAAAATAACAGGCCAAGACACAGTACTTAATAAATATTGTTAACAAATGTGGTTTAAGTCATTCCTATTCTCTTTTTTAAAACATATTCCTACTATCAGCCACTAGTGCTAAAGCAGTCAGAATATAAGTGAATTTCATTGATACTTTAATGCAGCTCTAAACTGACATTTGGGATCAATTTAACTGTACCAGCTTTCCAATGAAATAAGTTCCTGCTACAGTATATATCTGGAAAATTAATAGACTGGTTACCTTTCCTGGTTGCCGTTAGACAGTGGTTAAAGTGTGATTGTATTAGAAGAACTAACCATTTCTCTGATTTTATTGTTTTAAAAACTGCCGCGGTTTTTCAGTTTTGCTTTACTTTTAATTATATTATGTATATATTTTTAAGAAAGCTGTTCTATGTTTCTGCTTGTATAAATCATTTGAAAGTGTGGTCCAAAGAGATTTGTCCCAATGTTAAACAGGATTTGAATTTAATGAGATCAAGCAGTCTTTGAGGCATTATTTCTTTAATAATAATAATAATAATATAATAATATAAAAGCTAGCTTACCTCCCAGGGCTGTACATCACTTAGAAGCAGGCTTTTTCCTTGTTCGTTGTTGTAAGAGTACATATTGTGTAAGGCGTGTGCTAAAGCATACACAGCATTATATATACTGCAGCTATAGACTGAGATATCTGTATAAAAATTCGGATAGGAGGAGTTCTCAATCTTCTCATTGCGAGTGCATCTGTCGGTGTCATACATGGGTTTAGTTATCCAATTACAAGAATGCAATTCAAACCATGCGCCTAAAGTCAACATGTGTCCTGGCAAAAGGTCAGGGTTGAAGGTTACAAGGAATTGCTCAAATCCAGGGATACCGTTATAATGGGGAGTAAAAGCCAGGCTCCCATTAAAAGGTGCAAGGGGTAGAAAGTTAAAATACAATCCAGAGGACACATCCCATTGAGAAGTGATGATCCAAACCTTTTCTGGGACAGCGTCAGAAATGGCATACATGATTATGTTTATTGTAGACATGTAATCTGAATTACCATAAACTATAATCACTTGGGATGTAGACTTTTTCATAATATTGATGATCTTTATCCTCTTTCCTTCCTCTAATTTCACACGAAGAGGTACAAACTCATTGAATTCAACACAGCCCCCATTCTGTGTGATCCGTTTCTGTAGAATCTGACTGGCCTTTACACCAGACTCATCATCTGAAGCCAGTATTCCAACCCAGGTCCAGCCAAAATGCTTTAATAATTTGACAATGCCCAGGAATTGGGCTGATTCACTGGGGACCGTGCGGTAGAAAGAAGGAAACTGAACTTTATCGCTCAGGATCGGATCCAACGTGGCGTAGCTGATCTGGAAAATATGGGGTCAGTGTTCAGAATCCGTTAGTGAGAACCTGCAGGTGAAAGATGTTGTGCAAAGTGCAAGCAGATCTGTTAACGTAATCCATATTATTGTTCGTTTTTGTGTGCTTCAGAAAACTGTAAATGTTACCTCAATACCATGGGATAGGCTACTTCAATATGCTCAGAGGCAAAAGCCTTCTTATGATGTTCCAAAAAAGAACTTTGACGTACAAAGCTCCCCTAATTATACTTTTTTTCTATCTTTAGCTTCTTACCATTTACCGATTTATATTCCCTCTGTAGCAGTTAAGAAATACTATTCCAGCAAAACCACTGGTTTGTACTCACAGTCTGTAATATACAGATTTGTTACTGATAATTCAGAGGCCAAGTCTACATCTTATATAGAAACACATACCGATCCCGCTCCTACTACCAGCAAGCATTGACATCAATTTATAATATTCTTCTTATCGTTTATTTGTAAAGCACCAGCATATTCCGCAGCGTGGTACAGTGGGGGTACAGAGATATGCAAATTACATAAACAGTTATATACAAGAGAGGACAAAAATGCACAAAAATACAGAGGGGTTATAAGGGCCCTGCTCATGAGAGTTTACAATCTAGAAGCAGGGGTGAGCAAACTATTTACACAGAGCCCCTCTTTTTATCTGTGATATTAGTCGAGAACCCCCTGCCTGATGTAATCTATATTACATTACTTTTTTTATTAATTGGTATAAAAAATTGAAAACATTAAAAACATGACAAATGATATAGGATTGTTTTTAAATAAATCAGCATAGTAGTATAAGAGAACACAGACTGCAATTTTGTTCACCCTCCCACCCATATTCTCCCTGATCCTCTCTCCTTCCTCCTCATATCCTCTCCCCGTCCACCTCCTTCTCCTCATAATCTCGACCCCACAGCTCTCACCCCTTCCAGCTCGCTCCCCCTCCAGCTCTCTTCCTCTCCCTCCTCTTCTTCTCCTCCCCTCCTCCTGCTTTCTACCCCTTCTCCATTACTACCTGTAGAGCAGGCTGGTAATAGACACGGGAGGCGGGAGATGATAACAGTGGTGGTGGGCCTCCAGAGTTAAGCAGAGGAGCAGCCTGCAGAGGAGTTAAGAGTTGCACAGAGGCAGAATGGCCGGGGAAGATCGTGCTGCAGCAGCATAAGCACCGGAAGTAAGGAAGACTTACGGATCAGACCACAGGGAGCGCTCCTCCCCCGCCATCCTGCTCTGTCTCTGTGCAACTCCTAACTCCTCTGCCAACTGCTTCACTCTGGTAAACTGCTGTCGCTTCATAAACTATTTCTGCGGCCATCATCTCCCCCAGCCTGCCTCTATCATCATAGAACAAGATCCAAAACAGAATCCGGAGCACAGATGAAAAGATGTAGCATTGGACAGATTGACCGTTTGCTTTGACAAAGCGCCCTATGCGTGAAACATGTTAGAGGATCTGTCAGGACTTTATCTACATGTTTTTTAACAAGATACATTTCTGAATGGTCAATCTGTCCAATGTCACATCTTTTTGGCTGTGCTCCGGTTTCTGTTTTGGATCTTGTTCTATGCTGATAACCCTGCCTGTATGCACGTTTCGCTGAATTCGCTGTAAAAAGGTTTCAGTGAGTATACTCCGAAGCTTACCATTTGGTTCTTCTGAGTGAAGCTACTTGCTCTGCGGGCAACTACATCATGCTGGAGCCGTCAGATCCCTTCTCGGTGATCATGAGTAGCCGCACCAACATTATTGTGCTTAAAATGCTAAGCAAGTTGTTTTAGGGCCACATTGTTATCTCGTTAACAGTGGCTCTAATCAGCAGTATTACAGTGTGTATATATATATATATATCAACCTTACTTACCTCCGGTGAGAAACCGAATTGGGGACTTTTAATCACAGATACACAAAAGCGATGACGTTAAGGATTCATTTGCAAAGTTTACAGCTTTTTTCCAGCTCAATACATACTGTTTGTTTTTGGAGCACCGACTTGGGGGCTGGTTATAGCCCACTATTCTCTTAGATTGCCTCTATCATCACCCTGCGCCCCCTATAAAATCTTGCACCCACCCCCAAGTTTGCACACCCCTGATCTAGAAGGAATAAGGACAATGTTGAAACAAAAGATGAAGGGGCTGCTCATTGTGAGATGTAGTATGCCTCAGGAGGGAGTATTGTCCACTGACATTAAGGGTTGTAGGTGTTGGTTTTGGGGGATGGTAGATAGGGTGCAGTTTGGTCTAGCCACACAGCTGATAAAAATGGGGTTGGCAGGCAGAGATAGGGAAGGCGTTAGAGGTGTGCTAGATTGGTTACTTGAAAAGGTGAGAGTTTTTATGGAGTTTTTATTTTCATCTGAGAGCTGGGGGAGAGCCTGATGGTGTGTGGTAGGGAATTCCAGAGAGAGGAGACAGCATGGGAGAAGCCTTGTAGGTGGGAGTTAGAGAAGGTGATAAGGCAAAGGTGGATGTCATGGGCATAGCGTAGGGAACATATAGAGATATATTTGGGGATGAGTACGGTGATGCAAGCAGGGGAAAGTGTAGTTGTGAATTTTGTAAGCTAGAGTTTAAAATTTGATTCTAGAGGCTATGGGATTTGCATAGTGGAGAAGCAGAAGTCAAGTGGTGAGTGAGGTAGATAAATCTGGCAGCACATTTTGAATGGATTGCATTGGGGTAGGTGGACAGGACTGAAGGATGTTAGGACTTTGTGAAGGACTGAATGTGAGGAATAAAGAAGATATCAGAGTCAAAGATAACCCCTAGACAACGGCTTGAGGTGTTGATGAGATTGCGATTTTATTGACAGTGAGGGGCAGTTTGGGTGTAGGGGTGGCAGTGGAAATAGGAAAGAGCAGTAGTTCTGTTTTGGACATGTTAACCTTCAGGTAATGTTGGGACATCCAGGGGGATATTTCAGCCAGTCAGTTGGTGACACAGGATAGGAGAGGGGGATAGGTCAGGGGAGGAGAGGTACATTTGGGCATCATCAGGATAAGATGATACTGAAAGCCAAAAGATTGTATTAGCTCGCCAAGAGAGGAGATGTAGAGAAAGAAGAGCAGAGGACCAAGGAGAGAGCCAATGATGGAAAGTGAAGAGGAGGAGACACAAGAAAAGGAAACACTGAAGAAGCAGTTGAAAAGGTAAAATGTGAAACAGGATAGGCTTTGTCACAGAGGCCAAGGATTGAAGAGTGTTCTGGAGAAGGGGGTGATCAACAGTGTCGAAGCAGCAGCGAGATCCCGGAGACAAAATAAGGAGGCGATGTGACCCTTAGACTTGGCTGAAAGTACTGTAGGTCATTGGCCACATTTGTTAGTGCTGTCTCAGTGGAGTGTAGTGGACAGAAACCAGATTGCAAAAGGTCAAGCATTAGGTTGGAGAATATAAAGTGAATTAGGTGGTTGTATACAAATCTCTCAGGTAGCTTGGAGGCAAAGGGGAGAGAGGGCAGTAGGTATAGAGGGAGGCTGGGTCAAAAGAGGGTTTCTTTATAATGGGAATATTTTAAAAAGAAGATGGGAAGATGCTGGTGATAAGAGAGAGAGAGAGAGAGCTTATATAAGTTAGTTAGTGTGAGGCTTTGTGTGTTAGAAATGGAGTAGAGGAGGTGTGAGGGAATAGAATCAAGGGGGCATGTTGTAGGGAGAGATGATGTAATGAGTGCGGACACCTTATCCACAGTCAGAGGGGAAATTGAGCTGAGGGTGGATTGAGGTGTATGAGGTGAGGTCTGTGAAGTGGGTGACTGGTCTCGGGCTGTGGGGGTAGAAAGGGTGAAGAAGTAGTTGGATGAAGAAGGGAGATAAAGGTGGGTTAGATTGAGGATTAGACTAGCCAAAAGTATTTAAATCAATAAATTTACTCCTTGTATCAAATTCTGTTTTAATTCTTTAGCTAAATAAATTAAACTATAAAAAATTGTATCATTGTATCATTTAGACCAATTTCATAAATCACATATACTGTATACATCAAGTGGAAATGCAGAATGGCAGAAAAAAAAGGAATGAGTTAAACAGTAGAAGATTACCGCCCATATATACTCAGCAATACAGTATGTTTGTATTGGTCTGCATATTTTTTTAACTTTACCTGTGGTATCTTGTACATCCCGAAAATTCTGGCCAGCTCGAGTGTAACTTGTGGAGAAAGGCCATCAACAAAAGCCACCATGTTTCTTGAGTGCTCACACCTAAAGTTGGGTATTGAGCTTGACTTTCCAGAGATCATGTTAATCGCACCCAATGCTGAAATCCCTTCACTTAAACAAGTGTCAATGAAATGGAAACCTAGGGAAGTGTTGGGAAGGAGCTCAGGATCCGTATTAATTTCATTGATTGCAAACACAAAGGCCAAAAGATTCTGGTAGTTCCTTGTCTGTATTCTACAATAAGAGAAGGTCCAATATACGTGAGAGGAGTGGTAGTTCACTGGTTTCCATTACAATACAAGTGATGATACTGTACTTTAATTAAGGTGCCAGTGAAAAAATTAAAGGAGTTGGCATGTCTGTATTTGTATTGCACTGGGGAGAGGACCAGTGATAGAGTTTAGGAGACTAGATAAAAGAGAAGAAAGCTCGCCCAACAGTATTTGACATATTTACTTTACAAATAAGATCATGTGATACATTGATAAAATAAAGTTAATTAATACAGGATACGTGGCTCAAGGCCCCTCTTCTTGCCGGCCGCTGCTCCCGTGCCGGCAGTGGGGAACGCACGGAGGCTCCGGTCCCAGTCCGCTGTTGCCACCGGACCTCCGCATGCACGCGCACCTCCTCTGATGCGCACATGCAGCCACCGCGGGCCGCCTCTGGTGCCAGCCGGAAGCTTTGGGGGCGTGCCCACCACCCCGCATCCGCACATGTGTCGCACGTCACAGGCGCGCGCACGTAGCACTACACCTGGCCACAATGGTCTCTGGAGTAGTTGCACACCTGCCCTGCACCCTGCCTCCTCCTATCAGCGCTCCACATATCTAAGACCTCATCATTTTGGGATTCCTCCTATTGGCTCCTTTCTCATATATACTCGATCAGCCCTATGCTGAATGCTGAGCATAGACTTTGTTCCGTGTGCTTGCTACAAGCTGCTTGCAGTTTTGCTGTTTTGCCTTTGTACCTAGAACTCAGCCTTGACCCGGACTTCTGACCTCTGGCACCCTTGGACTTCAGCACATACATGGGGCAGTGGAAGCCTATATCTATAGTCGGTGTACCTCCTGTGGAGGAGATACATAGACAATATTTTGATCATTTGGGAGGGCAGTGAATGCTCTTAGCTTTACTTCGTGGCATCTCTGAATAATAATGAATATAATTTAAATTCAGTGGTATGAACAGTACTGTAGTGATTCAATTTTTGGATCTTGAGATTTCCATAGAAGGAGGTGCCATTCAAACTAAAACACACTTCAAGGATACTAATGTTCATTCATATTTACATCCCACTAGCTTCCATAACCCACAATGGATAGACAATATCTCCTACAACCAATTTCTGCGATTAAAATGAAATAGTACTACAGATAATAATTTTAATATACAAACAGATTTCTTAAAGGAAAGATTCCTTCAGAAAAACTATAAGGAATCTCTCATTAATTCATCTATTGAGAGAGTCAAAAAAGTGACACGTCCAAAACTGTTACAATATAAACAAAAACTAAAGAAAAATCAAGATAAAAATGGGAAAGGAAAAGTGCCATCTTGTATTACCCAATTTAATAGAGTGCATGGGTCCATAAAAAAGATCATGTGCAAACATTGGGGGATTTTGAAGTTAGAACCTTTGTTGGGTCCACTTTTAAGGTCTAAACCTGATATAATTTTTAGAAAGGCCCAGAACTTACAGTGCATCTTGGCACCAAGCCAAGTGAAAATTAGTAATAAAACTCCTAAAGATATTAAAACCCAACTAGGAATAGTTGGAAATTTTAATTGCGGGAAGTGCAAAGCTTGCAAGCAAATGATGACTGAGAATCAGGCAATATCATCTATAACACAGAAATCTATCCTATCCGTAATTTCATTAATTGCCTTACAACTCACGTTATATATACTGTACTGTATGTTGCAATGCAAATGCAATATGCAATATATAGGCAAAACAAAAAGAATATTGAAATGACGTACAGTATCTTAGAACATTTACGGAATATTAAAATTTTTCCAAAAATTGTGGAAAAAGGACAACCCCTAACCCCACTTCTAAAACATTTTCAAGAGGTACACAATTGTGATTCCTCACGTTTAAAATGTATGGGTATAGAATGTATCCCCAATAAAACAAGAGGGAGATAGGGACCTGTTCTTACTACAAAAAGAACAATTCTGGATATATACCTTTGAATCTAAACATCCAAAGGGGTTTAATGCTTTAATTGAGTTAACACCATTTCTAAGATAGAATACTGTGTGTCTGCCTATATTCATCATGTCATCAATACACATATGTTTAATGGATATATTTTTATAGCTATTTATTACGTGTATACAGTATGTATTAAATAATTTTCATTAGTTTGTATAATATATTTTTATAGGTATGTTTGTTTTATGTTTGATGTTTTGGACACTTCACAAATTTGTGGGTTCTTATGGTCATTATTATGAAAATTTTCTTTCGGTTGTATATGCTATTAAGCAATATTTACACCCACAGTTTATTAATATATATTAGGTATTTTATTTGAATATATTTATTATGCCTTAACACATTCTTAGTAATAACCTTTTTTATGATGTTTCACTATATTATCACGTCACGTGATTTACGTTGATTTAACATATATTTTCATTATATCACTTCACAAATTTGCTGGTTCTTATAGTCATTATTATGAAATGTATTTTTCTTTTAGGTTATATGTGCTACTAAGCAATATACACCCACAGTTTATTTTTATATATTAGGTGTTCATTATTTTATTTGCATATATTTATTATGCCTTAACGACATTATTATTAATAAGTACTTTATGATGTTTCATTAAAATGTCACGTCACGTGATTTATGTTGATTTAATATGTTTTTTTATTATATTACTGGGTATTCTCACTATACTGTAGTATTTTTTGTTTATATTATCACATTTATATACTGTATTTATATATACACATGCATTTATTATAGTGTTGCGCTTATTTCAGCTGATCTCATTGGTGATTAGGGGCGCTGAATGACTGTGTGTTTTTCAGCTGATCTCATTTGTGATCAGGGTTACTTCATGCGCATGTGCTGCCTCAAGGCGTGTACTCCTGACGAAGCATTGATTGCGAAACCGGTAGGGGTCACGAGAGGCAGTACTGCGCAGTCTCCCTTTGGCTGGAACTGGATTCCAGGAAGTGGTTTCAGGGAGGTAATTACTGCCGTGTGTTCGCGTGTCGTGACAGTTTTGCATCCACACTGAGCCCCTGCTGCCACTTCTTGTGTTCAGTTTCGTTCCTTTCAATTGGGCTTTTTTTTAGAGGTTATTGAGCACACTGCGTGGATGCTATTTTATCTATATAGATACTAGTTATATGTATTTCACTGGAGTTATGCTTTGGTTTGTTATTCACAGGGTGTGATTTACCAAACACCGTATATGTTTCATATGTGTTTTTATTTTGTTTTGTGCATTTTATCAAGTTATTCTTTGTATTTTGTGGTCATAGTGACCTTTATTAAATATTGTGATATACATTTTACTAATCTGTTGTGCGCTTGTGTGTGTTTTGTCTTTTTTACATCTACCGGATCTCTCCTCTCTCTTCGACCTCGGCTTTGGATTCTGACTATTTTTGATCTGTCCAATCCTGACTACGGCAAGTTCAACTACGTTGCAGCAGGGGCGTCCACGCTCCCGTGCCGGTGGTGGGAAACGCACGGAGGCTACGGTCCCGGTCCGCTGATGCTGACTTCTGCATGCACACGCACCTCCTCCGATGTGCACGCGCAGCCACCGCGGGCTGCCCAATGTGCCGGCCAGTCGCTTCGGGGGCACTTCCACCACCCTGCATCCCTGTGCTTCACAGGCACGAGCACAGAGCACTGCACCTGGCCACAATGGACTCCGGAGTAGTTCCACACCTGCCCTGCACCCTGCCAACTCTTATCAGCCCTCCACATATCTCTGACCTCATCATTTGGGGATTCCTCCTAATGGCTCCTGTTCTTATATATACACTCAATCAGCCCTATGCTGATTGCTGAGCATAGACTTTGTTCCGTGTGCTTGCTACAAGCTGCTTGCTGTTTTGCCTTTGTACCTAGACCTCAGCCTTGACCCAGACTCTGACCTCTGGCACCCCAGGACCTTTGCACGTCTACCGGATATCTCCTCGGCCTCGGCTTCAGACTCTGACTATTCTTGATCTGTCCAATCCTGACTACGGCAAGTACCTCTACGATCCCACACTCTCCTACCCTGACCTGGCTAACCAAAACTGACTCTGCTTACCGGACCTGCCCTCGTGGTCGTAGGGTGGCGGTTTCATATATCCCCACCTCAGCCTCGTTGTCTAGTCTGGTTTGTGGTGAGCATCCGTGACATTATGCTCAGCCCAACAAACTTGGACCCCGCTGAGTTGGATCGACGGTTACAAGAACATGACGGCTTGTTCAAACAAGTAGAGGCATGCCTCTCCCAAAACAATCAGCAAATGGAACTGCTCCAACACTCCCTAGGCACCTTCTCAGACCAATTAAAGACTATCCTTCCCGATACCATCACTCCTACACCACCCGCTCCACCGCCTGTCCCTCCGACCATGACATCCGAACAACGGTTCTCTACCCCAAATCGCTACATAGGGGATCCATCTGCTTGTCGTGGATTCCTGAATCAGTGTGCCAGACAATTTGAGCTACTACCATCACTTTTCCCCTCTCCACGAGCTAAGGTTGCTTACATCGTCTCTTTGCTGACCGAAGATGCCCTGGCCTTGGCTACACCGATATGGGAACAACGACCAGATCTGACCTCCGATCTGGACCGATTCTGCCAGGAATTTCGTAGAGTGTTTGACACGCCTGGAAGGACAGTAACCGCAGCTTCTTTCCTCAATATCACGCAGGGAAATTGTTCTGTGGCACGTTACGCGCTTGAGTTCCGTACCATAGCGGCGGAGATGACCTGAAACGATGAGACGCTGGCCGCGGCATTCTGGCAAGGATTGACCGACTCTCTCAATGATGAATTGGCTGCCCAGGAACACCCTACCGGATTGGAGGAACTCATTGCGTTGTGTATACGCATGGACCAGCATCTCCAAGAAAGGAGAATGAAAAGGGGAGACGTCCATCTTCATTCTCGTACACAGCTCCCGGAGATCCCGCATCTGCACCAGCTGCGTAATCCATGCAATTGGGAGGTACTCGTGTCTCCTCGGTGGAAAAACAATGCAGACGTTGCGCGGGTCTATGCCTGTTTTGCGGGAACAGTGGACATCTGGTGATTGCTTGCCCATTAAAATCAGGAAATGCCAAAACCCAGTGAGTGCCGGGAGGATCACGCTGGGTACCGTAAAACCGTCAACTACCAAACTTCCCTCCAAATTACTTCTCCCCGTTACTCTCTCTGGAAACTTTGGCAACACTACAACCCAACCCTTCCTGGACTGCGGCTCTGGGGGACATTTTATTGACCAGGGGTTCGCATAGAGAAACAGGATCCCGCTTATATCTAAAGAGAATCATGTGGGGCTTGAAGCCATTGACCTAGGCCACTACAGCCTGCATTTATATACCTCTGCAGACCGTGCGTCTTCGCCTTGAGTTGACTGGCGGCCACTCCGAATGGATACAGCTGTATGCCATCCACACACCCTCGGTGGACGTAATACTGGGACTACCTTGGCTCCAACTCCACAACCGTAATGTGACAAAGTGATGGGGAAAAATCAGGCGCTAATAAAATACTAGTGTTCACTGATAATTAAGTGAGTAAATAATACACATGTAATAGTGTTACACTTAAACTTTAAAGTGACTATAAATAGTGCAACTGTGAAAAATATATATTAAAGGTTGTAACCCCCTGCTCAAACCCTCTGGAAGGGACTGTCTTGGCTGGTCCCAGATGATCGATACACTTTCTCACAACCCAGGGGGAGCATGTGGGAAAAAACAACAAAGAAAACACACTAAGTGCAGACAATAGAGTAAAATGGTGAAGCTTGAATTCAAACTTGGCTCTTAAGTGAAAGTGAATAGGAGTGTTAGAGATGATTGCTGCAGCTCACCGCACCGCCGACGTCCCGAAGTTCCTGTACCGCAGGCTTTCCGTGGTACCCTCTCCACCGTGATGTGTGGGGATCACCTCCAGCAGTTCCTCCGGTGCGATACGTCACTTCCGGTGGGCACGTCAGCTCCGTCGCGTCACTTCCGGTGCGGCTCGAAATTGACAGCTTGCAGCACCAATCCTCTCACTTCCTAGGGGGGTCCACTCTACGCGTTTCGCCAATGGAATGGCAGGCTTTGTCAGGAGACGTCGGCGGTGCGGTGAGCTGCGGCAATCATCTCTAACACTCCTATTAACTTTTTAAGTGATTAACGTTTATATTGTATTTTAACATTGTAAGTGCACATTTTTTAGCATTCCATAAAATTACCTTTTGTATCATTGATCTGCACCATGGAGGTTTTTCTTTATTTCTCCATGTACCTGTGCACTTGACCTCTGAGCCCGAGTTGCTTCCTGTCTGTGTCCAGAAAGACTCACCAGATTCCACCCATCCTGTTACTGCCTTTAATCTACTGCCATCCTGTGAGTAGGCTGTACATAAGAGCCAAGTTTGAATTCAAGCTTCACCATTTTACTCTATTGTCTGCACTTAGTGTGTTTTCTTTGTTGTTTCTTCCCATATGCTCCCCCTGGGTTGTGAGAAAGTCCAACTCCACAACCCCCAAATAGACTGGACCCTGTCACAACCTATTCTTTGGGGTATTCGATGTCAAGAAGCTTGCCTAGAGTCATCCAAATCGCTAGTCCTCCACTTCCAGAGATCTACACAGAGTGCAGGGACATTTTTGACAAGACCCAAGAGGAGGTGCTACCACCTCATCATGCCTATGACTGTCCAATCGACTTACTCCCAGGTGCCATTTCCCCCAGAGGATGCTCATACCCCCCAGTCGACCCCTGAGACGAAGGCCATGAGGCAGTACATACAGGAACATTTTGCAGAGGGGCTTCATTTGGAAATCATCATCACCAGCTGGGGTGGATTTCTTTTTTGTAATGAAGGATGCGTCCTCTGCGTCCATGCATGAACTATCGTGACCTCAACAAGTTAACTATCAAGAACCGGTACCCATTGCCCTTGATCGCGTAACTATTCGATAGACTAAAAGGAGCCACCATTTTTTCTAAACTTGACCTGTGGGGGGCATGCAACCTGGTAAGGATTCGTCAGGGAATGAATGGAAGACAGCCTTCAACATGCGGGATGGGCACTACGAGTAGCTGGTGATGCCCTTCGGGCTCTGCAACGCACCCGCAGTCTTTCAAGATTTTGTCAATGACATCTTTAGGGACTTACGGGATCAACATGTGATTGTTTATCTGGATGACATCCTCATATTCTCCAAGAACATCCAGGAACACTCTGGACACGTGAAACAGGTACTTCAAAGGCTGCGGGAGAATCATCTGTTCGCAAAACTTGAGAAATGTCAATTTCATCAGACGTCCACCTCATTCCTTGGATACATTATTTCAGACACAGGCCTCGCTATGGATCTTGCCAAGGTTAAAGCAGTCTTGGATTGGACTTGTCCTCTCTCTCTGAAAACGGTCCAGATGTTTTTAGGTTTTGCCAACTACTACCGCAGGCTTATAAAAAAAAATTATTCAGTAGTAGCGCCCATTACGGCCCTCACTCAGAAAAATGCCAACCCGGCACAATGGCCACCCGAGGCTACCAGGGACATTGAACTTTTGAAAAAAGCTTTTGTTACTGCACCCATCTTGGTGCACCCAGACTCTGGACGCCCATTCGCTCTTGAGGTAGACGTCTCTGATATAGGAGCAGGAGCCATCTTATCTCAGAGAAGGAACCAACACTCCACACTACATCCATGCACATTTTTTTCTAGAAAATTCTCCGCCGCAGAACGGAATTATGATGTGGGTAACCTTGAGCTCCTCGCTATCAAGATGGCCTTGGGGGAGTGGCGACACCTTCTGGAAGGTTCGGAGAACCCCGTCACCATCCTAACCAACCATAAAAACCTATTATATATTGAGACAACCCATCGCTTGGGTTCACGACAAGCATGCTGGTCCCTTTTCTTCACCTGCTTCAACTTCACCATCTCTTACCTCCCGGGTTCTAAGAATGTGAAACGGATGCACTCTCATGACAGTTTGCAGTAGAGGATATATCTGAGGACCACCAGGATACCATGCTCCCTCCCAATTATTTCTTTTTTCAGCGACTACTTTTGACGCCCTACCAGAGATCACCAAAGCTCAAGATCAAATCCCTCAGGGTCTTAAGGTACCATAAGAACGGTTGTTCAGGCCTCCCATGTTCCACCACAGAGTAATGCAATGGGGACATGCGTCCAGGACAGCAGGCCATCCAGGTACAAGAAGGACGATTGATCTCTTACAGCGAAACTTCTGGTGGCCAGGGATGCGCTAGGACATTCAGGACTACGTTGCCACATATTCCACCTGGGCACAAAATAAAGTTCCACGTAACAAACCTCCGGGACTCCTTTAACCTCTCCCTATCCTAGACCAAAGATGGAGAAACCTCTAGATGGACTTCATCATTGAGTTACCAAGGCAAAGGGGATGGACACCATTTTAGAAGTGGTCGACCGCTTCACTAAGCAAGCACATTTCATCCCACTCAGGGGTCTACCCAACGCACCCAAATTATCTGAGGTATTCGTGAAGGAGGTCTTCAGATTGCATGGGTCCCCTCAAACCATAGTCTTAGACCGAGGCTCTCAATTTATATCCAAATTCTGGAGGGCCTTTTGCAAGAAACTCAATGTGGCACTTCACTTCTCCTCTGGATATCACCCACAGAACAACGGCCAAATGAAACGGACCAACAAGTCACTAGAGCAGTTCCTTCGTTGCTTCGTCTCCGACGCTCAAGATGATTGGCTTGATCTACTCCCATGGGCAGAATTTGCGCATAACAAGCTCAGGAATGAATCCACACAACGGTTTCCGCTCTTCACCAATTATTGGTTTCACCCCTCTGCTCTTCCCAATTCAGCTTCCAGTAAAGGGGCTCCTGCCGCCAAGGATAGGATTCGGGATCTTCCGGGATCCTGGGAAAAGATCCAAGGTAACCTCAGGCATGCCATTGCAATGCAGAAGGGACAGGCCGATCGCCACCATCAAGATCCACCCAACTATACTCCGGTTCAGAAGGTATGGCTATCCACCAGGAACATCCGCCTAAAGGTCACCTCTCTTAAGCTGGAACCCAGATATATCGCAACCATATGCCTGCAACCATGAGAATCCCCTCGGTTTTTCACTGCTCTTTGCTCAAAACATTCAAACAAAACCCTCAAACCCGACACATAATATCTCATCCCAGACTAGTAGACGGACAAGAGGAGTTCGAGGTTCAGTCCATCTTGGACTCCCGTCTCTCAAGAGGAGGTCTCCAGTATTTTGTGCATTGGAGGGGTTTTGGTCCAGAAGAGAGGGAATGGATTCCGCGGGACCAGGTACATGCCAGCAGGCTTGCTCGAGCATTTCATCTGAAATTTCCTCTGAAACCTTCTATGGATTGTCCGGAGTCTGACGCTGAAGGAGGGGTACTATAAGGGGCTCACGGCCCCTCTTCTTGCCGGCCACTGCACACGTTGCAGCAGGGCACATATGCTCCCGCTCTAGTGGGGGGAAATGCACGGAGGCTCCGGTCCCGGTCCGCTGCTGACGCTGAAACTCAACATGCATGCACACCTCCTCCGATGCGCACGCGCAGCCACCGCGGGCTGCCCCTGGTGCCGGACGGTCACTTCGGGGGCGTGCCCACCACCTCGCATCCCTGCGCGTCACAAGCGCATGCACAGAGCACTACACCTGACCACAATGGTCTCCGTAGTAGTTTTACATCTGCCCTGCACCCTGCCTCCTCCTATCAGCACTCAACATATCTCTGACCTCACCATTTGGGGATTCCTCCTATTGGCTCCTGTTCTCATATATACTCAATCAGCCCTATGCTGATTGCTGAGCATAAACTTTGTTTTGTGTGCTTGCTACAAGCTGTTATGCTGTTTTGCTGTTTTGCCTTTATACCTAGACCTCAGCCTTGACCCGGACTTCTGACCTCTGGCACCTTGGACCTCGACACGTCTACCGGATCTCTCCTCTCCCCTCTCCATGACCTCGCTTTGGACTCTGTCTATTCTTGATCTCTCCAACACTGACTATGGCAAGTACCTCTACGATTTCACACTCTCCTACGCTGACCTGGCTAACCAACACTGACTCTGCTTACCGGACCTGCCCTCGTGATCGTAGGGCAGCGGTTTCATATATCCCCACCTCAGCCTCGCGGTCTAGTCCAGTTTGTGGTGAGCATCCGTGACATATACAAACATAACTTTGATTTAATGGTCACTATGATTGGACCATGTGCTATATTTAATAGGCAGTGCTGTGCCGGGAGACACCTATTGACATCATTTTAATACCCATTCATTTAAAGGTGCTGCAACGTGTCCACTGGCACATACAGGTATCTCGTGGAATAGCACCACTTAATAAATAACTAGCAGAGTAACAATGTCATGATACAGATGTAGACAGATCTATCATCATCTGTGGCATATGCATGATATACACACCACACCAGCAGGAGAAGCAGCCATTATTTTGATATGAACATGTTGAGAATGGCACGGGGCCCATCAGTTATTTCACCCGCGGGAGCACTAAATGGGTTGTAATAACATTGACTAAATCTCTATGTCTCTGAGTTTTAGTGTTGGTCCTGGAGAAGAATAGTGTTTTTATTTTTTAATAGAACTGCAGTTCATAAGCTTCACAATCCTTTTCTTCTAATACAAAATGCACGTGCACACCTGTGAATACTTTTTGTTCATTAAATAGTATCAACCGATTTATGATATTGACTCAAAAGCTTTCCACTTTATCTTCTTCGGTAAACATTTGAAATCCTAAATCTGAACATATGTGAAACTGGTGTAATAGTTGTTGTAGTTCTTTTTATTGCACTTTGGTGCAGATCCACAAAGCTCAGTTGACTCAGGGCTCATAGCATCTTGTTATCAAAATCATGAACATAGGTTATGTTCCTCGAGGGTTAATGAAAATCTACAAAGTGAATAATCCCCCTCCCCCTGTTTTCCCCTTCACGGCTTCCTCTCCCTCTCTCCAACTATCTCGCCCTCCTCTCTTTATCTCGCCCTCTCTCCCACGTCTCCTCTTTCCTTCCCACACTCTTTGTCTCCCTCCCCCATCTCCCTTTTTCTCTCCTCCTCATCTTCTCTCTGTCTCTTAACCTCAACCCCTCTCTGTTTCTTCTCACTCCTTTCCCTCTCTATCTCCCTCATGCAAAACCTTTATTTAAGGATCGGGAGGGAGCTATTTCCACTTTTTAGGTATGACCTAACTAATGCATCATTATATCCCTGTGTTAATTACAAAAGGCGCTTTGCGGATAGGCGTTGTCAGAGGGAAAACCTATTTTGCATATCATTAGCACCAACGTCCATTATACTTAACACTAGGAAAAAACTATATTTTATACCCCTTTGTGGGATGAGTGGGTAAACCTAATAGGACAAAGATTAATAACATGGAATGAAAGACGAGCAAATCAAAAATTTGAAACGCCATCGGTTTGTGAATTTTGTCATCAAATTGTCCTAGTATTCTTAAACTTTAGTTAAAAAAGGTAATATCTGGCCAATTTAATTCTAACATTACTGTGCGTTATTATACGAGCCTATAAATAAACCTAGTTTTCAGTTTCCTGTTACAATGACAGTCGAGGCACCGGCAGCAGAGCCATCTAGAAAGGCCAGCTATTGTCTGTCCCAAAGATCAAGCACTGTCTTGAAGTTGGGATGCCAGGTGTCCAGTATTAAACCGGACTGTCCTGTACTGACACTCGGTCCAATAAAAAAATGAGAGGTAAGATTTGACATGTATGTGTCTGGTATTACCTCTCTGGATATAGTGACCTGACCGGCTTGGGGGTACGCAGGATTTCCCTGAGCAGGGCTATTGCTAGGGGGCTGGGCAGCTTCCTCCATCCTGATTGGCTGCATAATCCAGCAGACAATTAGGTGGAGGGGTTAGGTGCATGGGGTGGGGCACAGAGAGGAGGAAACAGCATGGAGCAGAGAGAGTTGAGTCACACATTTTAACATTGTGTCCAGTATTTTTGGAGAAGCCACCTGGCAACCCTATCTTGAAGTTAAACAAAAAATGTCAATACTTCAACTCTCACATTATTGCAACTTGAAAAGAAGTACATTTAATTGAATATCACAAACTGTAAAACACTTCCATGCATCAATTACAAGGTCATTAGAAACAAATTTATCACTTAAAAAAACATAAAAATGAACGATGATTGGGGGCGGCACCAGTTTGGTTCAAACTTCTAACAGATTTAAGATAGGATGGCAGAAAGATAATCTAACATTTTTATCAGAATCGTTCGAAGCGTTTGGACTGTGGAGAGATTACACGAACAAAAAAACAGACAAAAAAACACACATTCCCAAAGTGGTCACAAAGCCTGGTTAAAGTTTTTGCTTCACTCCTCAAACAAGGCCAGTTACATATGAAAACAGCATTTAACACTGCGTTAGTGCGCTTTGATGATATCCGTTAGCACTAAATGAAGCACTAATTTAGGTTAACGGCTGGTCAAATCAATAGCGGACATTTGTGTTAACTCTGCTAAATAGCCCTCGCAATTTGCCTAAGCGATATATCATACAAATCTGCGTTTATAGGTTGTGGGCTATGTTATAAAAAAATATTAAAAACCATACTGTATATATGTACAATGTACAGTATGTTGCCAACATCCAACCCCATTTTTATCCACACCCTTCATACTGTAATATTGCAAAAACCACGAATAAAGAGATTATAAACAAAACATATGGCAGAAGTTTATTTAACCCCTTTGATAATTAAGGTTACCAATGCATTGCAAGAGAATATCTTCAGGAACTAAAGGGTTAACATGCAACAAAAACACCCTACAAACAAAACACAAAAAACATAACACCCATATGTGCAAATATTAAACCTGAGCTGACATGATCACTTGGGCTACAAAGGGGTTAATATATTCATATGTTCTTTTTTTTTTTTTTTTATAACTTTTATTTTATTGGTGTGTAAATACATGATATACATGAAAAACATATCCAATACATGGTAAACAGGATAGCATACATTACATAATGATGTAGGTATAACATATTTAATAAGCCCACGCGGCTTTTCGAGCCCTACTCCGCCGCGTAGGTAGAGATCTTATTTTAGGTGATGTGTATCCTTGGTAAAATAATATTAGTTACAAACAAGAAAAAATAAATAAATAATATAATAATATAATAAAAAAAAAAAAAAAAAGGGGAGGAGGTAGGTAAGAGGGGGATGGAAGGAGGAAAGGGAACTTATAGGGTGAGGATGTAGTGGTTTCAGGAGTTTACTAAGACGGCTCATACTCTATAGAACCTCGTAGAAGATCGTGTGGCCGTAAAAGTAGTCAATGAGTTGGGATGGTGATCCAGCTGTAAACTTAATTTCCACTCCACCCAAAGAGAACGCATCTATTACTATTATAGCCAAATTGTGTCACGCTCTACCCCTGGGATGTCTGTCTGAGCTAGCCATGGGGCCCAAACTTTTAAGTAGTTGTCCCCAGTATCATTAACTAGGCTTGTTAGTTTTTCCATTTGGCAAATATACCAAATACGGTTCCGAATCTTTGGGATAATTCTAATTTCGGGGCGTTTCCATAATGCTGCGATCTCGCACCGCGTGGCGATTGCAAAGTGTGCAATTAGTTTATTGTTGGGTTTTGATAGGCCCTTAAGAGGTCTGTTTAGGAGAAACAACCACGGGTCTGGGGGGATTGTGAGATCAAATATTCTCTGGATCCAATTTCTGATCTTTTCCCATATCGGGGATATCCGCGGGCAGGACCACAGCATATGTAACAGGTCAGCTGTTCCTCCACATTGTTTAGGGCACAATGGAGAGGACCCTGGTATGAACTTAGATAGTTTGAGTGGGGTGAGGTACCATCTCATGAGGACTTTATATGCGTTCTCCTTTAGTGTGGTGCACATCGAGCTTTTTGCGGCTCCTATAAATATAGTGTTCCATTCCTCGTCCTCTAAGGGCTCCCCAAGGTCTCTCTCCCATTGGGTACGAAATTAGGGTATTTGTTGTTTTGAAGTTGCAGACTCGACTACCTCTCCGTATATTGTAGAAATGAGTCCCTTTGTGTCGGTTTCTGCCCGACAGAGCTTTTCGAAATTCGTCAATGGGGGGTATGGGGCGAATTTATTATAAAATGCTCTGATCTGAAGGAATTTGTAGAATTCAGCATGGGGAATATCCTTTTCTGATCTGAGTTGGTCAAATGATTTAATTTTTAGATCGAAGCCCTCCAGATCTTTGAGTCTATCATATCCTTTGTGTCTCCATATTGAGTGATTATGACCAATAACCCCAGGCGCAAATTTAGGATTGTTCCAAATAGGTGTCATCAGCGAGTTTGCTGATGTGAGTGAGTTTTTCAGTTTTGATATTTCCCAGACAGATAAAGAGTTAGTCGTAGAGGTGAGTGGGAACAAAGTGTTTTTTCTTGAAGCTTTAGGTAGCAAATCAAATTATTAAGTTCTAATGGGGAGCAAGCAGCAGTTTCTAGCTCTACCCATCTTTTTAATTTAGGGTCGGAATGCCATTGAATGATCTGGCTTAATTGAGCTGCTTTAAAATATGACAACAGGCCGGGTACCGCTAAACCCCCTGCTAAAGTAGGTCTCTTCATGTTTAATTTATTTACTCTCGGTTTTTTACCTCCCCAGAAAAAGTTAGATATTTCAGACTGAAGTGAGAGTATATCCTTCAGTTTGAGTGGCACAGGTAATGTCTGGAAGAGGTATAGGATACGTGGAAGTAAATTCATCTTCACGCTGTGTATCCTTCCTATCCAAGAAATCTTCTTGGAGGACCATCTGATTAGGTCTTGTTTTAGAGTCCGAATTATTTTGGGATAATTTGCTTTATACATGTTTTTTGCATCTTTGGTGATATGAATCCCTAAATATTTGAGTGTATTTTTTTGCCAGTTAAAATTAAAATTCAACTTCAGAAGTTTCTCTATATGTCCGGGGAGATTGATATTCAGAGCCTCAGATTTGGATTGGTTTATTTTAAACCCAGAGACCTTAGTGAATTTATCCAAAAGGTCAAATAGATTAGGTAATGATGTGAGGGGCTTTGAGATGATTAATAGGATATCATCTGCATACAGGGCCGCTTTGTGTGATTGAGAGTATGCGTTTAACCCTGAGATATCCGGGCTTTCTCGAATACGTGCCGCCAGAGGTTCGATACATAGGGCAAACAGGAGGGGAGATAATGGGCACCCCTGTCTCGTGCCACTTTGGATAGGGAAAGGGTCTGAGGGGAAGCCCTGATGTATGACTCTGGCAGATGGGCCTGAGTACAGCGACATAATCGCTCCACTCACCCTACTTCCGAAGCCAAATGCCGTGAGCGTCTCTTGTAGATATGGCCAGTCTATCCTATCAAAAGCTTTTTCTGCATCCAGACTGTATAACATGCTTTTTGTGTTATTTTTGTTTGCCAATTCTAACAGATCAATGAATCGTCGGGTGTTATCCGCTGCCTGCCTCCCCTTAACAAACCCAACTTGATCTGGATGTATTAGTCTGGGTAGGATTAGACTTAATCTATTGGCCAGAAGTTTGGCGTATATTTTTATATCGGTATTGATTAGAGAAATTGGTCTATAGCTTTTACAATTGAGCGGATCCTTGCCAGGTTTATGTATTAGTGATATAGACGCCCGTAGCATGTCCCCGGGAATAGGGGCTCCTGCTAAAATAGCATTAAACAAATGGAGCAGCTGTGGGGCGAGTGATTCAGAAAACTTCTTGTAATACAGCCCCGAAAAGCCATCAGGACCTGGTGCTTTTGATGGTTTCAGTTCCTTGATGGCTTGTGACACTTCTTCCAATGTGAAGTCAGCGCCCATAGCTTCTCTGTCACGCTCTGTCAATCTCTCCAGTTTTGAGCTGGCCAAGAAATCTCTCAGTGCACTGCTCGTGTTTTTATTGTGTGCCACTTTCTTTCCGTCGTATAGTGAACCATAGAATGAACCAAATTCTTCTACTATTTTTTTAGGGTTGGCCGTGGGAATACCTGATTTTAAGCGTATAGCTTGGATGTTAAACTTAGATTGCCTATCTTTTAGTGCTCGAGCTAGCATCGTATCCGGCCTGTTAGCTTTTTCATAAAACTTTCTCTTAGACCAACATAAGGAGTTATCTGCTCGGGAAGTCAATAACATATTTAATTCGATTTTTGTGTCTTTCAGTTCCTTTGCTGTAATTGGATCTGAGTTGGTTTTATGCTTTGATAGCAGGGAATGTAATTTGGATTGGAGCGTCCGAATTTTGGAGTCTCTGACTCGTTTTCTTTTGGCGGTAATACTGATTATTATGCCCCTTAAAGTTGCTTTATGAGCCTCCCATAAGACCGTATGGGATTCCACAGAGCCTGTGTTAATTTAAAAAAATTGAGTTATCTCCTGAGCTATTGTAGTACACATTTTGGGTATTTTAAGGATAGATTTCTTTTCTTGACAGATGCTGAAGCCATATAAAATTGAGTGAAGCCTTTGTCTAAAAACCCAGGTGAGTTATTCTTGCTGAAGTGCGTCTCCTGCAAGAATAACACTTCCGTCCCTTTTCTCTTATAATCTGTGAAAGCCAGCTTTCTTTTGGTCGGGCTATTAAAGCCCTTTACATTATGTGAAATACATGTAAGCGCCATTTTTTATGTGTAAGAGAAAATGTGTAAAGTGAGCATTGTACTTTCTCTTGGTGTTTTTCCTGGGGTTTCTTATAGTAATATTCATACCTGCTATGTCGGCTTGATGTGGCGACTGGATATCATACATCCTAGGAAGGGAGGGGTGAGGGAGAGGCTGGGTATAGGTAGACAATACATGGGAAACAACGGTAGGGTTGCGGTAGGGAAGGATGGGGGGGAAAAATAAAAGGTGGGAGAAAAATAAATAATAGTAAAGAAAAACACAGGATACAAGAGCGTATCTCAGGAGCCCCTAAAGTGGAGATCAACCACCCTGGGTCTTGGTAACGGTCCTCCCAAACTGAGGACCGAGAAAAGGGGTACATGCACGAAGGAGAGTGGCTCCCCCGGCACTATATTAATATTAATATTGTACAACAATACAACAATATTGTACAACTTGTAAAACTTATAAAACTGATGTCACATATATACACATATATATAACTCATATTTAACTTATATATCTTGTCTAATTTAACGAACTAACTTAGCAACTCTGTCAGATCCGTCGATGTTCCTCACTCGTCCAACTTGTCAACTTATTGTTTGTTCTACCCGTCAACTTTCAGGTTTGTTTAGATCGTCCACTGTCTCTTATTATATACTTTATATAACTTGTAATTAGACTAACTGTCAATACGTATACACATATGTATCTATACACGTACACACATCTACATACACCCGTATACATATGTATATATACACGCATATAGACATGCTCCCTTATATACACATATAAACATATCCGCACCCGCAAACACACACAAACACACACCCATAACCGTAGTCCTAAAAATACATATAGCCGCCTATAGATCATATATGGTAACATATATAGCTTATACGTCAGCATTATGCCCTTACTTATGTATATTGTATTATATTGTATATTGCATTATATATCTACAACCACTACACCATACATCCCATACATATCATATTTATAATATAACAACCGTGCTTAATGCCTGTATCTCATCTCAGTAATGTATATATTGTATATATTGTAGATAGTATATTACTTCTACAGTACAGTGTATATACATAACGTACCACATATAGTACAATATAATACCATATAATAATAACAATAATAGTATATAATAGTACAATACAATACAATATACTAAATATAATATACCATATATAGTATAATATAGTACACCACATTTAACCATACCATTAACCACATTGATTGATTGTACATAAACATCTAAAATCCATATAATATGTAATATAAGCAATATACAATCCATAAATATAGTATAGTACATAAAACAATTAATTACATATACCCTATCAATCATATACCTTGGGGGGGGGGATAATTATTAAGTACAGTATGAGGCACAGTTTAATAAGTGTTTGGGAAATAAGGGGCAGGCAGGGGGAACTCTTTATTCAGTTGTGGCAGTTGTGGCATTATGTAACCCAGTATACATGTATATACATCCCTGTGTCCCAGACAGGGCAAATAGAACTATCTTGGGGCCCGCACTGCACTTCAAGGATGCCCAGGGCGGTCGGAGGGGAGCTCCACGGTTTCAGCATCTCTCCGGCCCCGTCACGACTGCCCCAGACATCCCCCGACCTCCATCTTGGATCCTGATGTGTTCCCATATCGCGTCATCCCGGGGCGCCCGAGCTCTCGTGAGATGAGAGCGCCCGGCGGTGACGTCATCCTCCAAAGCGCACGAAAAGCCACTCAACCTCCCGCGCCAGACCAGGAAGGAGCCTGGCAAGATGGCCGTGTCGCAAAAGTTGCGTGTGTGTCTGCTCCGAGCGGGAAAAGGATTCTCTCAGCTACAGTAGTAGACATCCAGGCAGGGTTGGTCTTTGTCGGGGCGCCGTCCTCGTGATGCTACGGTTCCTCCGGTGCAGGGTAAGGATATGAATATGTACACGGGGGTGCAGATCCGATCTGATATGATAAAGTAAGCAGGACAAATTATGCTTTATCAGATCTAGGTGCCATCTCAGCTGCGCCATCTTTGGTGGGTTTTCTGATGCCAGAGGTGCCAGCTCGACTCCAGCTGGGTGTTGGGATGTTGGAACGGGTCGGAGAGGCCTAGGGTGGATTGTGATTAGTTCCAGTAATTCCAAGTTTGGTCAAAAATCCCTCTCCTTCTTCAGGGTTCCACAGAGTGTGTGCTACTCCATTTTTAATAGATAGAAGGGCACAGGGGAACAACCATCTATACCTCATGTTGTTATCTCTGAGGGCCTTAGTGATATGTGCAAAGGCTTTACGTTTGAGCAAGGTGGCTGGTGCCAGATCTTGAAATATTTGTATTTTAACTCCTTCAAATGCTAGGGAGTTATCCTCTCTGGCAAGCCTGCATACCTCTTCTTTAGTACGGAAGCGGGCCACAATGTCTCTTGGGGGGTCACCCTTCTGAGGTTTGCCACGGAGAGCTCTATGGCATCTGTCCAGTTTGATTTCAGACTCTGGTTTATCAGGGAAAATATGTTCCAGCCAGCTATTTGTGAAATCCTCAGGGTCCAGGATACTTTCTGGGATACCCCTCAGCCTTATATTGCACCTTCTGTCTCTATTCTCTGCATCTTCCACTTTATCTTCTAGAAATTTAATTCTGTCGTTCATTGTGGAGACTTGATCCTGTGTCTGTGCAATGGTGGCTGTAGTTTCATCAGCATTTCTCTCCAGGGTGTCAGTTCGCTCCCCAAGTGCGTCCACATCCTTCCTAAGAGCCCATAATTCAGTCTTAAATTTTTTTTGCATCTTGGCACAAAATTCCTTCAAGTCCTTTCGTCTGATCATCTCCTCGTCCCTTTCATCCTCCTGAGAGGGATCACTTTCAGGGTCTATGTTATCAAGCTGAGCGGGAAGCTTTGATTTCTCTGCAGGTGTCTCTGCTTTCTTTTTAAAATATGTAGTAACCGGCTGACTTTTAGCTCGGGCCACCCTACCTGCTGGCATCCTTGTATGTTTATAAGTTTTTCTATATGGTTTAGATAGTTAGATCGTGGGATTTGTTGCTGCTATTAGCTTTATTAATGCCGGTGGGAGAGGAGCTCAGAACTCAAGACTCCATCTTCCTCACCGTCGCCGCCCCCTTCTCATATGTTCTTCAATGCTGATATGGTGTATTTTTTATCACCTATTCTAGGTTGGCCAATTTCATCGTCCGTATAGTATTTATTTAGTGGCCATTATACACATGGACAAGACAGGCTTAAGACCAGCCTGGGGTAGGTGATAACGTTTAGTGATATTTTTTTGCCTTTATAATTACTTTATGCTGACAGATCATCTCTAAATGTACCAGATTTATCAAAGAAGCAATAGGACTTTTTCTTTTAATAAACACAGTAGATTTTATGCACTGGTTTGACCCAGTTGTTTAGTTGGGAAACTTTGATAAATAGACTGCTAAACATTATTGTAAATTATTAATTATTGGGGAAACTACTTGAAGGTTTAATATGGGATAATATTCAGGAATACCTAATGGAAAACAAAATTATTAGTAATAGTCAGCATGGATTTATGAAAGATAGATCATGCCAAACTAACCTTATTTGTTTCTTTGAGGAGGTAAGTAGGAATTTAGACCATGGTAATGCAGTTGATGTGGTCTACTTAGATTTTGTAAATGCTTTTGATACGGTTTCACACAAGAGGTTGGTGTAAAAAATAAAGAAAATTGGACTCTAATAATATATGCATCTGGATTGAAACTGGTTAAAGGACAGAAACAGAGGGTTGTCATAAATGGAACTTTTTCAGGTTGGGCTAAAGTCATGCCTGGTGTACCTCAGGGATCGGTACTGGGATCCCTGCTTTTTAACTTGTTTATTAATGGCCTTGAGGATGGGAACGAGAGCAAAGTCTCCATCTTTGCTGATGATACTAAATTGTGTAAGGTACTAGAATCAGAGCAGGATATAATTTATCTTCAGAAGGACTTGGAGAGACTGGAAATGTGGGCAGGTAAATGGCAGATGGGGTATAATACAGATAAATGTAAGGTTATGCATTTGGGATGGAAGAATAAAAAGGCGATTTACAAATTAAATGGGGATAAATTGGGGGAATCCTTGATGGAGAAGGATTTAGGAGTGCTTGTAGACAGCAGGCTTAGCAATAATGCCCAAAGTCATGCAGTAGCTGCAAAGGCAAACAAGATCTTATCTTTCATCAAACGGGCAATGGATGGAAGGGAAGTAAACAAAATGATGCCCCTTTGTAAAGCATTAGTAAGACGACACCTTGAATATGGAGTACAATTTTGGGCACCAATCCTAAGAAAAGACATTATGGAACTAGAGAGAGTGCAGAGAAGAGCTCCTAAGCAGATATGATTTTAAGTAGAAATGTTTAAAGTAGATATGAAGTTTAAAAAGGAAGTTCAAAAAGAAGTGAAAAAGTTGACACCACCTACTGCTTCTGATTCCTGCTTTTGATCTACGTTGGAAAGGAGGATATCATCTATCCCAGACTGCACATCTCAACACTTAACAATTGCTGTGATGCCACCTTTATTTTTTATATTTACTGTAACCGCACTTATTTTCAAATTATGCACTTCCTTCCACCAGTCTCCTTATGTCTCTAACTCTATTCATATATCTCCATCTTTCCCACTTCTCAGTTCACAGGAACTCCTTTCTTACCTGCGCCCTCTGTTACCACACAGCTATATACCCTGCACTAAAACACACCCCTACAAATCATCCTCACACATTCTCTTTCTTTCCATGCTTCTGCTCCTCGCTTTTGGGGATATCTCTCCCAATCCTGGTCCCTTCTTTTTTTCTACTTGCTCTCGTCCTCGCCTCCCACATGCAACTTCTACTCCTACTGGTGTTAACCCCTCCAACCTTATACCCATCCCCTGCCACCCTCCCTCCTCTCTCCCATTCTCCTGTCCCTTTGGAATACTCGCTCCCTCTCTTACAAGTTCCTCTCTGTGCATGACTTCTTTCTCTCTCACTCCCTGCTTCTCTTTGCTATAACTGAGACCTGGCTCACTCTGTCTGACTCTGCTCTGGAAGCTGCTCTCTCCTACGGTGGCCTTTCCTTCTCCCACACTCCACGCCCTGATGGCAGGGGTGGAGGCGTGGGCTCCTGCTCTCCTCTCTCTGCCGTTACCGAACCCTTCCTATTTCCTCCTCTCTTGCTTTTCCCTCCTTTGAGGTTCACACTGTCCAGATCTTCTCTCCTCTTCCTGTTCACGTGGCGATCATCTATCGTCCACCTCCCTCTATGCATCCCCCTTCTGCCTTTCTCTCTCACTTTGAATCCTGGCTCTCTTTCTTTCTCTGCTCAGACTCCCCTGTTTTCTCCTTGGGCACTTCAATTGCCACATTGATGACACCTCTCTCCCTTAGGCTACCCGCTTTCTTTCTGTAACCTCTTCTTTTGGCCTTCAACAGTGGACTGCAGCCAGCACCCACAAGGAGGCAACTACTTAGACCTGGTTTTCACTAAAAACTTCTCTCTCTCCGATTTCTCCATTTCCCCTTTTCCTCTCTCTGACCATCACCTTGTCTCATTCTCTCTATCTCGCTTCTCCCCTTCTCCACCTCCGTCTACCCCCCGATTTTGCAGAAACCTGCACTCTATTCACTTACCTGACTTTGAGACCACTTTACACTCCTCCCTCTCCTCTCTCAGCTCTGCTACAGACCCTGACAACCTGGTCAGGAACTACAACTCTGCCTTGTCCTCCTCTCTTGATCTACATGCCCCGCTTTCGCTCTGCCGCACTCGCCCTTCTAACCCTAGACCCTGATTAAATTCCAACACGTGCATGCTGCGTTCCTCCACTCGTTCCTCTGAATGCCTCTGGGGGAAATCTCATACTCTCGCAGACTTCCTTCACTACAAATTTATGCTATCCTGTTTCAACTCTGCCCTCTCGCAAGCTAAACAAGCCTACTTTTCTTCACTAATAAACATGCACAAGTCTAACCCACGCTGACTGTTCTCTGTCTTTGATACTCTACTCAAACCACCCTCAGCTGCCTCTCCTTCCTCCATCTCCGCTCAGGACTTTGCTGACTATTTTAAGGAAAAGGTGGAATCCATACGTCAGAACATCCCCTCTGTTTCTTCCTCCCATCCTACACCTCTTCCTAACTCTCCTCCTGCCTTCCTTGACTCTTTTTAAACTGTCTCAGAGGAGGATGTGTCGCTGTTGAATGCCTCTTCTCCCTCTACCACTTGCCCTCTTGACCCCATTCCCCCCATCTCCTAAAACCTCTTTCTCCTATTATAATCCCTACGCTCACACACATTTTTAACTCCCCCGTCTGCTCTGGAACCTTTCCATCCTCCTTCAAACATGCAACAGTCATACCATTACTCAAAAACAGCAAGCTTGACCCTACCTGTCTTTCTAACTATCGACCCGTCTCCCTCCTGCCTTTTACCTCTAAACTCCTTGAACGTCTTGTATTCTCTCGCTTGCTCCATTTTCTCAACTTCTCTCCTAGATCCTCTACAATCTGGCTTCTGCACTGCTCACTCCACGAAAACAGCCCTCACTAAAATAACTGACGACCTCCATGCTGCCAAAGACAGAGGTCATTACACTCTGCTCATATTACTCGACCTCTCTGCAGCATTTGACACCGTGGACCACCCTCTTCTCCTTCACATTCTCCATACTCTTGGTATTCGGAACAAAGCTCTATCCTGATCTCATCCTACCTCTCCATCGTACTTTCAGTGTCTCTTCTGCTAACACCTCCTCCTCCTCTATTGATTTCTCTGTGGGGGTACCCCAGGGCTCTGTCCTGGGACCTCTTCTCTTTTCTCTGTATACACTCTCTCTAGGTGACCTAATAACATCTTTTGAGTTTAATTATCACCTCTATGCTGACGACACACAAATATACTTTTCAACACCCGATCTTACACCTGCTGTACAAACCAAAGTTTCTGAATGTCTCTCTGCTATATCACATGGATGGCCCTCCGCCCCATAAACTCAACATGGCTAAAACAGAGCTCCTCATACTTCCTCCCAAACCTGGCCCGACTATCTCCTTCCACATTACTGTTGGAACTACGATCATCCACCCAGTAGCCCAAGCACGCTGCCTAGGGGTCACACTCGACTCCTCTCTCACATTCGCCCCTCACATTAAAAACATTTCTAAAACCTGTCGCTTTTTCCTCCGCAATATAACAAAGATACGCCCTTTCCTCTGTTGCTCGACTGCTAAAACTCTGACTCAGACCCTCATTCTCTCCCGTCTTGATTACTGTAACCTCCTGCTGTCGGGCCTTCCTGCCTCTCACCTGTCTTCCCTACAATCTATCCTAAACGCTGCTGCCAGAATAACTCTACTCTTTCCTAGATCTGTCTCAGCATCTCCCCTCATGAGATCCCTCTCCAGGCTTCCAATCAAATCCCGCATCTCACACTCCATTCTTCTCCTCACTTTTAAAGCTTTCCACTCTTCTGCCCCTCCTTACATCTCAGCCCTAATTTCTCGTTATGCACCATCCAGACGCTTGCGTTCTTCTCAAGGATGTCTTCTTTCTACCCCCTTTGTATCTAAAGCCCTCTCCCGCCTTAAAGCTTTTTCACTGACTGCCCCACACCTCTGGAATGCCCTTCCCCTCAGTACCCGACTAGCACCCTCTCTATCCACCTTTAAGACCCAAATTAAGACACACTTGCTTAAAGAAGCATATGAATAGCACTGTGGATATTCTGAACACATGATACATAAAGCTTGGCCCCCTGCAGACGCACTTACCAGAACTCCCTCCTACTGTCTCTGTATGTTCTCCCTACCTAACTATTAGATTGTAAGCTCCTCGTGGCAGGGACTCTTCTTCCTAAATGTTACTTTTATGTCTAAAGCACTTATTCCCATGATCTGTTATTTATATTATCTGTTATTTATTTGATTACAACGTGTATTACTACTGTGAAGCGCTATGTACATTAATGGCGCTATATAAATAAAGACAGAATACAATACAATACAAATTAAATAAAGGGGATTGACAATCTAACTTATGAGGAGAGGCTAGCTAAATTAGATTTATTTACATTAGAAAAGAGGCGTCTAAGAGGGGATATGATAACTATATACGAACATATTCGGGAACAATTCAAGGAGCTTTCAATAGAACTATTCATCCCATGGGCAGTACAAAGGACACAGGACCATCCCTAAAGGTTGGAGGAAAGGATATTTCACCAACAACAAAGGAAAGAGTTCTTTACAGTAAGAATGAAGGTAGTGCATGCACTTAAACAAAAAGGGTGAAAGTGGGGTACTTAACCGCCGTGAGCTGGTTCTGGGGAGGTCCTTATGTCCCAAATAGATCCAGTGAAGAAGAAGAATCAGGCACATGGTCTTAATCATCAAATGAAAAAGGGGTTTAATGAGCCAAGGAATCCAACGTTTCGGCAGTAATACTGCCTTTCTCAAGGCCTACACCTATTGGTATTACTGCCAAAACATTAGATCCCTTGGCACATTAAACCCCTTTTTCATTTGATGATTAAGACCGTGTGCCTGATTCTTCTTCTTCTTTACAGTAAGGACAGTTAAAATGTGGAATTCATTACCCATAGAGACTGTTATGGCAGATACAATAGATTTGTTCACAAACAGGTTGGACATCTTTTTAGATAGGAAAGGTATACAGGGATATACCAAATAAGTATACATGGGAAGAATGTTGATCCAGGGATTAATCCAATTGCCAATTCTTGGATTTAGGAAAGAATTTATTTTCCCCATATGAGATATCATTGGATGATATGACTCTAGGTATTTTTGTTTGCCTTCCCCTGGAACACATAGAATACGTGAATGCGACCGCAATCACCAATGTAAATAGGTGTATAGGATGGAAAGACAGGTGCTCAAGGGGTATAAATATGATATGTACAGTACCAGTGTTGATCAAAGAGAGTTGATCAGAAAGATTCCCCTTATATATAGCACTCTATTGTCATTCATATAATCAAGGGTAGACGATAAATGGTCTTGCAGTAAATTACTACAGATCTACCTGGCTGACCAGAATCACTGCGGATATCAGAAAAAATAATAAAATTTTATTAAATCTACATAGATAGTTAAAAACACATATACATTGTTAAAAATCCCTATTGTGGCTGATATGTAAATGGGATGAAAATTAATTTGGGATAAAAATAACTTGCAGAGACGACCATAGCAATATAATAGACCTATGTTGCTTACCTGCACACTATGGTGATAACAGGATCATTTGTATTTGCCTTATGAACATTTGGTTTGGTTCACAGTAGCAACCCACCCCACACTCTAGTCAGAGACCACAACATCAACTGTCAATTGAAATCATATATTTACTGACTAGCTATGACACATGTCCAATTTGCTGTGACATATTAATCTAATACAGTCAGACCTGCTGTTATTATTCTGAGAGTCATGATATGATGGTATATGGCATTAGACCAAATTAATTTTCATCCCATTTACATATCAGCCACAATAGGGATTTTTAACAATGTATATGTGTTTTTAACTATCTATGTAGATTTAATAAAATTTTATTATTTTTTCTGATATCCGCAGTGATTCTGGTCAGCCAGGTAGATCTGTAGTAATTTACTGCAAGACCATATATCGTCTACCCTTGATTATATGAATGACAATAGAGTGCTATATATAAGGGGAATCTTTCTGATCAATTCTCTTTGATCAACACTGGTACACTTCCCCTGGATCAATAAGTATAGATATAGGATAAAGTATCTGTTGTCTAAATTTAGCATAGGTTGAACTTGATGGACGTATGTCTTTTTTCAACGGCATCTACTATGTAACTATATGTAACTATGTAACTATGTAACTATGATTAAAGAGCATTTCTGCTGTGAAATAACGGATTCCAGGCACAGAAACAATTGTTGCTGATGTTATCAGATTCAGCAGTGAAGATAATACAGGGATAGAAGATGGGATCGCATGATGCAGTGATATTAAAATAGACAGACATGATGAGAGCACGTCAACTTCTATAATGTACATGTATTAACAATGTAATTCTATGTAACAAATACCAGTGAAACCAATCATTAAGTCGTTCGCATGATGTGTAACAGAAATTGACTTTTTTAAATTTGAAATTGAATTTTTAATTAATGGCATTTGGAATCTTCTTCCTCAGTGTTTTTTCAAGGCTCCGTCTCATATTTAAATTGAGTCTGGATTCTATTGTTAAATATTAGTATATATATTTTAACATTTTTATGGGCTATTTCTCAGTCCATCTGCTGCATCATTTGTGAATACAGTTCCAAGCACTGTACTATTAATGTGCAACTATAAAAATGTCTATACTGTACATACCGTATGATAAATAAGCCGAGGTTTGTACATGCGGAACTTTGAGGGCAACTGCAATATTTACATAATAGAAGGAAAACACTTAGCTTGAAAAAAGGAGAACAGCTTACTCACATACGACAAACCATCTCATATTCAGGTAAGCGTTGAAAACTGTTCTTCAGGAATAAGGGGAAAATCTGCACAGTGACGAGTCCCCCGATGATGACATCTCCGTCCCTGAAATATTGCTGCAATGTGGGAATTCTGAGAGCACAGTCTGAGTTGACAAAAATGCCGACCACGTGGGGAAGTACTAACAGCACCAACACAAGAAAGAGAACTAGGATCATCTCTGATGATGTGCGCTGTTGATGCCTGGAGGGTTTTATTTGCATATAAGAATTAGCAATCACTAAGACAAAAGTCTAAGGGAGTACAGTATGTTAATCCATTTACAATGGAAGACTGAATGAATGCCATTACTGTTAGAAATATATCTGTAATATCTAAACTCTATTTAATACGCAGCTGCACATACAGTACTGGAAGCAATGAAATGACATAATATAGTAGGTCATTTCACTGAAAATAAGAGTGCCTTATATCTCTTTTTAAACTGTTCAGATGGGACAGGTCATGATGACAAGGGTATACTTTTCTTGTACATTATAATTAGGGGCAATTACATACCAGTGGTGACATTATGCATCTTGCTGACATAACCTATTAATTAAATGCAGAGCAGCATGTCACTCACAATCACAGAGGGAAATACATGGTTATGTCCAATAGCCTTCTTGTAATCAGTCCATAGTGAAAAGTCTCAGGCAGGACAACATCTCCCAGAAGAGATGCTGACAGATGAATAATATACACCTGAGCTCTAAGCTTAAATTATTTCTCCTTTGCAAAGTTTAATGCTTCATTCAGGTTATGATTAAAACAAAGTTGAGAAATGTGGTCTAGAAAACATGGGTGCTCTGAATAAATCCCCAAAATAGTCCATCTAGCTGCACAGTGCCTGCACCAAATATTAATCAAATGTTAGGTGCAGATAATTAGTTAGAGGAGTTTATGCCAAGATAGACTTGGTGGTAAATAGTGATGCACATAAAAGGAAAATAAAACGACACTCATGTAGAATGTTTTACAGATGTAGCAGATGTTATTGCACCGGCTAGTGCACAATTTTCATTACCGCAGTCACAAGTTTAACAGAGCGATTTGCAATACAATAAAATGGCAAAATAGAGGCGTATGCATACCGCAAAACGCCAATTAGTTCTTTAAGGTGCAATAATATGTGCAATAACATCTAGTCTCAAATCAGGAAGTGGACCCGCAGGGCTGAGGTTTGGATGCAAATAAACCAACAAGAGCCCAGGGACAGTGTCCTGTAAGAGTATCCGTAGTCGGTAAGCAGGCAGTGGTCAGGGCTGGTGGCAGTGTTGCAAAGTCCAGAAGACAGGCTGAGGTCAGGACAGGCAATAAGCAGCGAGGTCGGGGTCACGGTCCGGGGTCAGCAACAGGGGAATCAAAACAGGCAAAAGTGGTAAAGTGTGACTGCAAAAACCAACAAGAGCTGCAAACGTAGGAACTTTGCTCGGCGACTCCCACTAGGAACCTTATATAGCCAGCTGCCAGTACCCAAAATGGCCACAACGAGCAGAAAGGGCAGGTGAGTTTGAAAATCAGAACTGCATCAAAACCCGGCATGGATCGAGCAGAATCCATACAATAACATCTGGTACATCTGTACATCTCATTATAATATGTACATCTACAATAGTAACTCCTCCTCTAGCTGCCCCGGATGTGCCTGGAGCAAAATAGGTGATGCATGTGGATCAATTTTCTAATACCTCTCTAGGCAAAAATGGATCATTGTGTCACGTTATACTATGCCCCATAAAATACTAGAGCATGAAATCACAAACTGAAACTAAAAGGCTGTAGTTTTAAAGACAGAAAACAGTGATACACATATTTCTTATTTGAAAGGTCAGTGGTTGCATGGAACAGACAGAATAATTTGACTTTAAAATTTTGAAGTACAGTATATAGATGTAACATACTTTCCCCCAACCCAATCGCAGATAGGGACCCAGTGGGGAAATCTACATGCATTACCAGGTGTGGTGCAAGACCTGTCAGGCTCACAGGAGGCCTGAGCCTCCGCTGATGGGAACCTGGGGTGTATCCTGGAACGTACTTACAGCGCCTCCACCTGTGCATGATCCTAGAGTGTAGAATAACCCCTGACACAGGACATCATACACAGTATCCACATACACCAAAATATATATAAACAGTTTAAACGTATATGCATAAATTGTATATGCAGAACAGAACCATAACATATCAACAATAGTACATTAGTGTCACCCTTTACCTCTGACCTCCTAGGGCCATAACCCCATACTAGTTACCCAAGAGTCCCATAACCCCACCCTTTAGGCGTGATCAGCGCCGTACTAGATGAGATGTAAAGTTGATTCACTTGGTGACTGATACCTGCCTGGGGCTCCTGCACCCGGGTACAGCAGAGCAGCAGGAAGAGGATCCATCTGCGTCCAGCGCAGAAGCATCAGAGTTGGCGTCCTCCTCCAAATAGGGTGGTCTCAATCATGGTGATCTCACCATACTGATAGTGTCTAATCTGTTGTGAGATAGGTCTGGTCCCAGACCTTACTTGTCAGGGCTGCACAGCACTGCAGCTGTATCCATGAACAGACCCACTGCTAAAGAGGCAAAGTCCCTAACTGAATGGGCATTCCCTAAAGCAGCCACAAGCTAGGATGAGTAGGGGCCTACTGGAGCCTAGGGGAGGTCTCTGGCCTAGTGCAGAGGCTATTTGCCTCTCTGCACATATACACCCTCCCCTGTCTGTGTCCCAGCTCCTACTGACCTACAGATTCCAGCGCGCAACAATATACCTCCTTTGCAGCAGGAGAATCTGTAAGCCCTATTGTCTGTAATGCAGCAGGCGATAGAAGTGAAAGAGCAGTCCCCAGAGGCTTCTGGGTAATGTAGTCCCTGGTAGAGCCCTTTACTATTGAGGCCGCATGCGCTACCTGTACTGTGCATGCACAACCCTGTAATGGCCGCCGCTGCTCTTCTCTGCGCATGGGTGACTGTGTAATGGCCGCTGCATCGCGAGATCTCCTGCGCATGCTTCTGCGCATGCGCGAACATTTGGGCCAACCACAATATGGCCGCCATGGCTTTTCTGCGCATGCACGAGCCTAGCAAACAAGGCGGTGCCCTGTAGCTGATGCCGCCGGAAGCCCCCGGCGTTGTGATTGCCCTCACAGCAGCCCCCACCGGAGCGAGGGTAAGGGAGGGAGAAATGGGAAACCGAAGAGCCAGATGGGACCTGGCTACATGGAGAAAAAAGGAAGTGAAGCTGGGAGAATTATCCTTATGTAGCAGTGTTTCCCCCACCCTCTGGGAGAATCCCCTGCCACCAAGTGGTTTGCATCTCGCCTGGCATTACATGGGACACAGTAGGTGGGGGGGGGGGGGGTATGGTGCTACTAAGTACTACTTATTACTGGACTTTATGTTTCAAGAACAATTGTTGCAGCAGTGCCCCTCGGATGTGAGGGAATGCGTCTTTGACCACAAACCAAAGACTTATGTGGAAGCTGCTAAATTGGCTGATGAATTTGTTACCAGACATGCCTTGAGGAGAGAGAAAGGGGCTACCCATGATCCAACCACTACGGCTAAGGGAGCCAAAAGCACCCCTCAGTGGAAGACCAAGACTGCAGCAGAGGGCACTACACCCAAAGCTGCAGAGTTCAAGCACGAGAGAAGATGCCACGAATGCAACTAGACAGGGGCACATCCAGCCAGATTGTCTGGACCATCCAAGGTCCAGGGGACCCCATCAGGGGCAACGCTCTCCAGCAGCAAACCGGTCGCCCGTGTGTGACTGGCAATCCCAGTAGAGCCAAGTGCAACCATTCAACCAACCCAGCGAGGGACTTCGACGGAGGAAGCTACACTTCCCACCTGTGGACCAGCAGCAGAGACAGAGGGGCATTAGATTGGGCTGCAGCCTAACCTGCGCAATGATGCCTGGCAGAAGCATCTGTGCCCAGTGACCATTGGATCTCCCCAAGCAGCTGACCTAATATCCGTCCTAATATGGCGAGACCAGAGGCTTTGCTCCTAGGCACAGGGATGCAAGTTACCATGCCGGATGGTGGACCACGGTCCATTCAGGTTGCCCAGGTATTCCTGGATTCACGTGCCGGACGAGGCATGAGGGAGGTGGGGGTATTGCCCAGGGTTGACGCTGAGGTCCTTCTTGGCAGTGACCTGGGGAATGTTATGTGTGCTTTACGGCAGAGATGGCTTCTGTTGCAGTGATTACCAGGAGGCAGCGATCAGTAGTTTCACCTGAAGATTTTGCCGTCCCCCTGCATTTGCGACCAACTGTTACAGGGGTCTCTGAGGAAACCAGACAGGTAAGACAGACTAATGGCCTCATACAGTAAGCGCCAATAAGGCTTTTATCGGCATTTTCCCACCAAAATTGGATTTGAGATTCAGTAAGCGCTGATAAGTGCTCAAAATAGGCAGTTTTTGTTGCTGATAAAAATTTATCGGCATGCTGCTGCCGATAACCCACTTATCGGCACTTTTTGGCACTTTTTGAAATCGGCTGTATTTAAGTAGCCCCGATCAGCTTATCGATGCTGATCGGCACTCAGAAATGGAGATTTCATCGGCAATTGGTCCCGCCAACTAAAGTTGGCAAGTTGGAGGGGAGAAGGATCGGCAAGGTTGCCGGGACGGCACTTAGAAAAAAACCCTCATCTCTACATCAATGGACTCAATGGAGCGGGGATTTATAACATTATAGGACTGTTTACGTTCTATTGCTCATAATAAAAATGTGCTTGGCATTATAGTGTGGAGGTCATTCACTTCATCGTGTTAGCGCTTACGTTTATTATTGGCAGAACATTGTACTTTTATATGTTATGATGATTTGTGTGTCACATTAGTCTTAATGTTATGATGTGTCAATGGAAAATCCTAAACTCAACTCTTAAAGGAACAGGTCACATAATATGAAACATGTTACTTAAGTATGCTTCAATTTAATTTATGATGTAACACATTTCACACATCTAACAGATCCAGCGTATAGTAATGTTGCTATAAATTATACATTGCTTGTAATGTGTAACGCATGATCAAACGTAAATGTAGCTGTTTGTTTTCATGTTTACATGTACTTTCTGACCTCCCTCTTTTGATGTCGTTCGCAATTGGACACTCAATAACATTGCATGTTTACTTTGTACACGATGCATTAGAATCACTTCATGCTAACTTACAGTATACACACATCTATAATAGTTACTCATTTTTACACGATTGAAACTGAATCAATAGCAACTATCCTGATGGCATTAAATTATGCATATGCACATAACAATTAGTTCATGTGAACAGGTGACAATAACATGCCACATTACACATGTTGCAACGTACACTGCCGACACAGTTTATCCGAGTGCGGCTCATTCCGCAAGCCGGGAAATGTCCCGGCTTGCGAGCCGCACTCCCTCAGCGTGCCGTGCATCACCGATGCGCGGTCACGCATCATCGGGTGCCAGCGCCCCCTGCACGCGTGTCCAGGGCTCCCCGAGGGAGCCCTGGTGTCCCGCGATCGCGGGACGGCGGCAGGGGGTTCCGGGGGACCCGGCAGCGGTAGGGAGAGCGCCCCGATAGGAGGGCGCTCTTCCGCTGCTTCGGCGCGCGCCCGTCACCCTCCGGCACGCGCCAGGATACTGCTGCGGCCAAGAACGGGCAAATGCTCGAATAAACTTGGCCGCAGCAGTACAGAGGCGACCAACTTTATTCTAACTCGGCTAGTTCCGCAAATTACAGTATATCCCGGTGATGTTCGGTTTTGTATCGTTTTCGCCCGGAGTGTATTGCGTTATTTTCCCGGCTGTGATTTAAGCATTTTATGCCCGCTGGCTGCAATACTGCAATGCCATGTAAAAACACATGGGGGCGTTTGCGAGCTATTGTCTTTGAAGCCGTCCCCTATAACCCCTAACATACAGTACTGTACATTTTTATTCATAGTGTAGATGTGCAGGGGGTCTCCGGAGCTGAACCGCGTTGGTTTCAGGTCAGGGGACCCCCTGCTTCCCGAGATACAGACCCCTTTATTAGGTGCCGGTATCCCTCTGCATTTCAAGGTCCCGATCACGTGACCGCGGCATGTAAACAAAGCAGATGGATACCGGCACCCCCTAAAGGGGCCTGTATCTCGGGAAGCAGGGGGTCCCCAGACCTAAAACCACAGTGGTTCTGCTCCGGAGACCCTCTGCACATGTACAGTATAAATAAAACACATATATAAATAAAAACTCATTCCTTACTTAGCGGCTATGTGCTACGGTAATGAAGCAGCATTTCTGTATTTTAATAATATTGTACAGTGAGCAGGGGGTTCCCTGAGCCAGAAATTAATGCTCAGGGAACCCCTGCTCCTGCACAATATTATTAAAAATACAGAAATGCTGCTTCATTACCATAGCTGATAGCCGCTAAGGCAATGAAGGGGTTAACCCACCGTGCCCGCTTTATTGTGGGTAGCGGGGGTGGGTGAAGGGGGTATTTGGCCCCCTGGTGTGAGTTTAGGACTTGCGGGGGGGTTGCGGGTGCACTTAACCCATTCACGACCGTAGCGGTTAATACCGCTACGGTCATGAAGGGGTTAACTCCTCCCGCTACTCCCCGCAAGCCCTAAACAACCACCGTTGGGGCTAATACCCCCTTCACCCACCCCCACTACCCACAATAAAAAAAACTCACACACAGCAGCCGCCCAGAAAATAAATAAATAAATCTAAATAAATAAATGATTATAAATAAATACATTTGAAATACATTTTTATTCATAGTGTAGATGTGCAGGGGGTCTCTGAAGCTGAACCGCGTTGGTTTCAGAACCGGGGACCCCCTGCATCCCGAGATACAGACCCCTTTATGAGGTGCCGGTATCCCTCTGCATTTAAAGGTCCCGATCACGTGACTGCGGCCTGTTAAGCAAGCAGAGGGATATCGGCACCCCCTAAAGGGGCCTGTATCTCGGGAAGCAGGGGGTCCCCAGACCTAAAACCACAGCGGTTCTGCTCCGGAGACCCTCTGCACATCTACAGTATAAATAAAACATACACATCAATAAAGAATCGTTCTTTACCTTCGCGGCTATGTGCTATGGTAACGAAGCAGCATTTCTGTATTTTTAATAATATTGTACAGTGAGCAATATTATTAAAAATACAGAAATGCTGCTTCATTACCATAGCGTAGAGCCGCTAAGGCAATGAAGGGTTAAGGCAGAATAAACAATAAATACATTAAATACATATTTCTAATGTGTGTGTTAAACCTCCCTGCCTTCACTGTAATCTATGTAAAAAACCCTCCCCCTATTGTGTGTGTTAAACCTCCCTGCCTTCACTGTAACTATGTAAACCCTCCTCCCCCTATTGTGTGTGTTAAGCTTCCCTGCCTTCACTGTAATCTATGTAAAAAAAACCTCCCCCTATTGTGTCTGCTAAGCTTCCCTGCTTTGACTAATCTGTGTAAGCCCCCTTCCCCCTATTGTGTCGGATAAATCTCCCTGGCCTGTGTTTCTGTGAGTGCAGTGTACTGTATGTAAATGTGGGGAGGGGGATCCCGTGTAAATAACCACACCCACACCCACTACCCACTACCCACCTGCACATGGCGCCTCCGCTGCTGCAAAAAAGAGACAAAAATTAAAACATACATAGTAATGTCCTCTAACCCTTAAATCACCATAGCGGTTATTAACCGCTACAGTCATTAAGGGGTTAACCCACCCTCACCCACCACTCGGGATGCCTACATACCCTCCCACACTAACCCCCCCCTGTGAGACCTATCCACCCTCGCCCTGTACCCACAAGGGAGGCCTACCCACATACCGTTCGGAAACACCCCCCCCACCCCCAGTACCCACAATAAAAACAATACAGTGACCCACAATAAACATCATTCTATTTATTAAATACATTACCCACCCCCTGTGCCCCCCCATAAATACAAAATGTATTCTTTTACATACAGGGTTCATAACGCAGCCCCACGCGAGTCCCCGGTGGGCTGGCGGGGCACCTAGACAGACCAACAGGGTACCAGCAGCCCTTTTTACACAGGTTCTGGGGGCCTGCTGGTTGGTCCCGCCAGCACCATGGCCCCCAGGTGATCTCCTTGGGACACCGTGGGCCACAATTGGGTCCCCAAAGTAGGCCCGCGGATGTCTGGGAGCCCCGGGTCAGACCCACCGGTGTCTGCGGGGCCTCGGGTGGTTCCCACGGGGGTCTGGGGAACTCACGAGAGCTCACTACGGGTCCGCAGTACCCCCACAAAAGTGGGACCACACATCATCATCCCCGCACCTACGGGTCGGCAGTGCCCCCACAGAAGTGGGACCACACATCTTCATCCCCGCAGACTACGGGTCGGCGGTGCCCCCACAGATGTGAGACCACCGCTTCATCCCCGCATGTGTCACCCGTGGAACCACCAGCCTGATACCCATGGGATGCCCGAGGAGACCCGCAGGTCTCCAGAGGTCCCACGCAGAACCACGGAACATACCCTGAATGTAAAAAAATAAACCTGGCCTATACATTCAATACATACACCCCCCCCCCAACACCTACAGTACAATAATGTGCAAAATAACTATTATCCAGATATGGATAATATATTAATTGCCCATTATTAAAAACATTAACTAGCATATTAAAATAAATAAAGTACTACTAAGTACTAAGTTTCCCCTAGTTCTGTTATGTTATATTTGTAATGATATATTGTTACCTTGCTTTGGCTCTTATCAGACCAATTGTACCTCTTTGGTGTTCTTACGTTGTGTCGCATAGCGATCTTACATGTGATTTGTGTGGGTCTGTCTTTTGTGTTTTTTTTCTCTTTGTTAATAAAGTCCATTTCTATTTTTCAAAATTCAGCATTTGAGTGCACCTTTTTGACCCTACTCTCCCACCCTTTTAGTCATATTATTCCTTTGGGTTGGTAGCACCACCAGAGGGTTACCTTTTACCTTGACCTCTGGTTAACTGATTATTTTATCATACAAGGGTGATTTGATCTATCTATTGTGTGTTCCATATATATATATATATATATTGTGACAAACGGCTTACTCCGGGGCTCCGCCGTCTGTCCGGGACTGTTAGAACACGGTCTTTTAGGGTAGGTTAAATGATGAGACGTCACGTACTGTTCCTTTAAACAGGCTATGCCTGGTTTATTCAGTCCCAGGCACTGAGACTGCCACAGTTTAAACAGAAAACAAAGCCAAACAAAAAGCTGCTCGTCTGAGCGATAACTTAAACTTAGATGTCCCTGACTCAGAGTTGGAAGTGGCTTGTCCACTTCCACCAACAAAATAAGTACCTTTGCAGTCTTTAGACAAACTAACAGAATGAATGAAGCGATTTGGGAAAGAGGCTTTCTCACCCCTCTGCAGTTCAGCAGCCTTCCAGGCTCTTGGGCGGGGCCCAGAGGAAACAGGAAACAGGTCTTATATACCTGAACTCTAATCAGCATGACAGGTGACAGAAAACAGGCAGCAGACAAACTGTGGAATGGAGTGCCTGTACCACGAGGCTGCCCTGTTCAGCTTAGACAGGACAGAAACTGTTCAGTATCCTGGGAGCCCTGTATATGGAGTTTATTACCAACCCCTGGTTTCTGTCACATATCCTCCCCCCCAGCTCAGACCTCGAGGGGTGAGCGACCATGGATATTAGGGAGTGCATCCTTGACAACCCGTCGGCATTGCCATGTTTGTGCCCCGACCTGTGTTCCACAGAAAATTTAAAGGGCTGTAGGCTTAGGAACCACCTGGTCACCCTAGCGTTCTTCTCCCTATTTTGACACATCCAGGTAAGGGGTGCATGATCTGTGACCAATCGGAACTTTCTCCCCAACAGATAATACTTGAGTGTCTCTACAGCCCACTTTATTGCGAGACACTCTTTCTCGACTATGGAGTAATTTTTCTCCTGGGGATTTAGTTTCCTACTTAAATAAAGGATGGGGTGCTCCTCCCCTTGAGACTCCTGGGAGAGTACCGCCCCCAGCCCTACCTCAGATGCGTCGGTTTGGACTACGAACTCTTTGGAGAAGTCAGGTGTGACCAACACTGGTTGGGCACAGAGAGCTTCTTTCAGGCTTCTAAAGGCCTGTTCGGCTTCGGGGGACCACTTTACCATTAGCGGTCCTCTTGCTTTTGTGAGGTCGGTTAGTGGGGTTGCCTTAGTTGCAAAATTGGGAATAAACCTCCTATAGTAGCCAATTAACCCCAAAAAGGTCCTTACTTGTTTTTTTGTGACTGGCCTTGGCCAATTTTGTATCGCCTCTACTTTGAGTGTTTGTGGTTTGAGTAACCCTCTACCAATAGAATACCCCAGATACTTGGCCTCCTCCAGACCAATAGTGCATTTAGCGGGGTTAGCAGTTAGTCCAGCAGACCGAACTGCGTCGAGCACAGCTTGGACCTTTGGAAGGTGGGACTGCCAATCTTCACTATGGATTACCACATCATCCAGGTAGGCGACAGCGTACCGAACATGTGGTTTTAAAATTTTATCCATCATTCTTTGGAATGTGGCGGGAGCTCCATGTAAGCCAAAAGGCAGCACCTTATATTGAAAGAGGCCATCTGGGGTTGAGAAGGCAATTTTTTCTTTTGCCCTTTCTGTGAGGGGAACCTGCCAGTACCCTTTTGTTAGGTCTAGGGTTGTGAGATATCGGGCTTTGCCCAGTCTCTCTACAAGTTCATCCACCCTGGGCATAGGATAAGTATCAAATTTTGACACCGCGTTTAGTTTCCGGTAGTCATTACAAAACCTTGTTGTACCGTCTGGCTTTGGGACTAAAACTATAGGGCTGTTCCACCCACTTTGGGATTCCTCAATTACGCCTAGTTTTAGCATTTTTTTAACCTCTAAACTTATAGCCTCTCTCTTGGCCTCTGGGATTCGGTACGGTTTAAGGTTAACTCGGACCCCCGGTTCAGAGACTATGTCATGTTTAATTACGTTAGTTTTACCTGGCTGTGTAGAGAAGATTTCTTTGTTCCTTCTCACTAAACTCTGGACCTCTCGTTTCTGATGCACGGACAGTGTTTCAGCTATGCTAACCTCTGGGTCAGTTTCTTGATTCTCTGACGGACCTGGGGGTACTAGGGTTAACAAGACCTCTCTATCTTTCCAGGGCTTGAGTAGGTTTATATGGTAAATTTGCTCAGGTTTCCTCCTACCTGGCTGCCTTACCCTATAATTTACTTCTCCCACTCTTTCCAAGACCTCATATGGCCCATGCCATTTAGCAAGGAATTTACTCTCCACGGTGGGAACCAGAACTAGTACCCTATCACCTGGAAAAAAAATTCTGACCCTAGCACCCTTATTATACGTATTCCTTTGTGCTTCTTGAGCTTTCTCCATGTGTTCCCTCACTATGGGTAGGACTGCAGCAATGCGGTCCTGCATTTGGGCAACATGCTCTATTACACTTCTGTAAGGGGTAACCTCGTGTTCCCAAGTTTCTTTGGCTATATCCAGTAAGCCCCTTGGATGTCGGCCATACAATAGTTCAAACGGGGAGAAGCCTGTGGATGACTGGGGAACTTCCCTAATGGCAAATAACAGGTATGGTAACAAACAGTCCCAGTTTTTCCCATCCTTATCGACCGTCCGGCGTAACATGCTCTTTAAGGTTTTATTGAACCTTTCCACTAAACCATCTGTTTGTGGATGATAGACTGAGGTTCTGAGATGCTTGATTTTTAGGAGTTTACATAGCTCTTTTGTTACTTGGGACATAAATGGTGTTCCCTGGTCAGATAAGATCTCTTTAGGAATTCCGACCCGGGAAAACAGAAGTACTAACTCTTTTGCTATGTTTTTAGCAGAGGTGCTACGTAGGGGAACTGCCTCCGGATATCGGGTAGCATAATCTAATATTACCAATATATGCTGATGTCCCCTAGCAGACTTTATTAGGGGTCCTACTAGATCCATAGCAATCCGGTCAAATGGTACCTCTATTATGGGAAGGGGTACCAATGGGCTGCGGTATGCTTTGAACGGGGCGGTGATCTGACATTCTGGGCATGAGGAACAATAGTTTGTAATTTCTGCCAGAACCCCAGGCCAATTAAAGCTTCGGAGAACCTTTTCTTTTGTCTTTTCCACCCCTAGGTGTCCCCCCAATGGATGACTATGTGCGAGGTGTAATACTACGTTACGGAATGTCCGTGGTACCAACAATTGTTTAGTTGTAACTGATTTTCTTTTATCAACCCGATATACTAGGTCGTTCTCTACCTCGAAGTAGGGGTAAGCAAGTGACCTATCTGGTTGGCCATGAGTACTATTCTGGTCCCGTATATTTCCCCTTGCTACCGCTAATGTGGGGTCCTCCCACTGGGCCTTCTTAAAACTCCCAGGACTGACCTCTAGGTCAGCGAGGGTCTTATCCTGTACTGGGGTGGTAAGTGCCTGATCAACATCTTGATTTGGGGTATTCCCTACCAAAGTAGTGATGGGGAAGGGAATTTCACAGCACTCCTCCTTTTCCCCCTTCTTATTTGGGCCCTCGTCAACCTCCATTTCTGAAAAAGGGAAAGGATTTGTTTCTTCTAACACTTCGTTATGGTCTGCTATTGAACTCTGGGCGCTATTCTGAGCTGGGGACCACATTTTTAGAAAATGGGGAAAGTCGGTCCCTATTAACACATCATGTGCCAGTTTGGGTACAACACCCACCTTGAAATCTAAAGAACCAAATTCTGTTTAAAAAAAAACATCAACAGTGGAATATTCATGATTATCCCCATGTATACAACAAATTGCCACTCTTTGTGAACTGTTTACCTGTTTCTTCTTAATGGGCAATAGGTATTCGGACACTAGTGTGACCATACTCCCAGAGTCAAGAAGTGCCCGAACCCTCTTACCATTAACCTTTACAAATGCCCACAGATGGTTATTCAAGGGGTCCTCTGGGCTAGGGCCCATACATTGGGACAACAGCAAATAAGGTTCCACGCTGTTGCATTGCATGGGCTCATCATTTAGTGGGCAGATTTTTGCTGTGTGGCCCCTCTCATGACAATTTACACATTTAGGTACATAGTCTGTGTCCCACTTAGAGCCTTTTCCCGGCTCCCCATGTTGGCTATTGCCCTTAGTGTGCGAACCACTGTTGCTGGAGCGGCGTGAAGGTGGTCGCCGCTCTTCAGCTCCCCTTAACCCCGGTACCCTTTTACCGTCTCTGGAAGAGTCCTGGAACCTCGGATAGTGGGGTTGCTCCACGACTGTGGGTTGCGGGTGCTCTTCTGCTGCACTGTACCTTTCTACAAGGGCCACAAGCTCATCCGCATTGTGGGGGTCACTCCGACTGACCCAACGGCGTAAGGCAGAGGGAAGTTTCCTCAAGAACTGGTCCATGACCAACCGTTCCACGATGTGGCTTGCTGAGTTGATCTCGGGTTGTAGCCACTTCCGGGCGAGGTGGATGAGGTCATACATCTGGCTTCGGGTGGCTTTATCCATCGTGAAGGACCATGCGTGAAACCTTTGGGCACGAACAGCCGTGGTTACGCCGAGGCGGGCGAGGATCTCGAACTTCAATTTTGCATAGACGTTAGCTTCGGCTGGCTCTAGATCAAAGTAAGCCTTCTGGGGTTCGCCGCTTAGGAAGGGTGCGATTAGACCAGCCCACTCAGCTTCTGGCCATCCCTCTCTCTGTGCCGTGCGTTCAAACGTGAGAAGATAGGCTTCCACATCATCCGAGGGTCCCATCTTCTGAAGGTAGTGGCTTGCCCTGGTCATTTTCGGAACTGGGGCTGCCTCTGCCAGTGGAAGGTTACTGATAGTCCCCCTCAGGATCTCGAGTTCCTGCTGTAAGCCCTGAGCGAACCGCTTTTGCTCCTCTCTCAGCAGGCGGTTTGTCTCTTGCTGGTTTGCATTAGTCTCTTGTTGGGCTATTAACAGCTGTCGCTGGGTTTCACTCGCCTGTTGCTGGGCTTCATTCGCGTCTTTCTGGACAGCGACATTGCGTACCAGCGCACTCACCACGTCTTCCATCTTGTTTGGAGAGAGAGAAAAAAAAAAAAACCTTCTTTTTTTTTTTTTCCTTTTTTTTTTTTTTTTAAAGTTCTTTAACCCCCAGACCTTTCAGTGTTCTGCCCGCATTCTCCACCATATGTGACAAACGGCTTACTCCGGGGCTCCGCCGTCTGTCCGGGACTGTTAGAACAGGGGGGCGCAAACTTTTTTCCCTGCGCCCCCCTGACGGCTGTCCCCTCGCTCCCGCGCCCCCCCCAACCCCAACTTACCCGCGCTCCGGCGTCATGACGTCACGTTGCCATAGCAACGTGACGTCACATGACCTCGCAGCGTCATTTTGACGCCGCGTTGCCATGGCGACGCCGGGAGGAAGCCGTTGGAGCCACGGGTAAGTATGGTTTACAGAGGCCCTGCAGCTCCCCCGGCACTTAAATTAAGTGCCTTCGGGAAGCGCGCGGGGCCTCTGTAAACCCCGCGCCCCCCGTCGGCAGTCTCGCGCCCCCCCTGGGGGTCGCGCCCCACAGATTGCGCACCGCTGTGTTAGAACACGGTCTTTTAGGGTAGGTTAAATGATGAGACGTCACGTACTGTTCCTTTAAACAGGCTATGCCTGGTTTATTCAGTCCCAGGCACTGAGACTGCCACAGTTTAAACAGAAAACAAAGCCAAACAAAAAGCTGCTCGTCTGAGCGATAACTTAAACTTAGATGTCCCTGACTCAGAGTTGGAAGTGGCTTGTCCACTTCCACCAACAAAATAAGTACCTTTGCAGTCTTTAGACAAACTAACAGAATGAATGAAGCGATTTGGGAAAGAGGCTTTCTCACCCCTCTGCAGTTCAGCAGCCTTCCAGGCTCTTGGGCGGGGCCCAGAGGAAACAGGAAACAGGTCTTATATACCTGAACTCTAATCAGCATGACAGGTGACAGAAAACAGGCAGCAGACAAACTGTGGAATGGAGTGCCTGTACCACGAGGCTGCCCTGTTCAGCTTAGACAGGACAGAAACTGTTCAGTATCCTGGGAGCCCTGTATATGGAGTTTATTACCAACCCCTGGTTTCTGTCACAATATATATATATATATATATATATATATATATATATATATATATATATATATATCTTTATATATATACAGTATATATGTATAGTTGCATGATGAAGCCACTGTACAAATTCATGTGTGAAGGGTGGTTATCGGGCCAGTGTGGCTTAACCCCTTAATCACCTTTGCGGTTATTATCTGATAAGGTGTTTAAGGGGTTAATTGATATCTGAATGTAATTGCAATGTATTGGCTTTGTATTTGCTATGTATTTTGTGGGCAAGACAAGAATGTTGCTGGCGACAGATACTTTGTATTGATGAGGTCAGTAGTACTTTATTTATTTTAATATGCTAGTTAATGTTTTTAATAATGGGCAATTAATCTATTATCCATATCTGGATAATAGTTATTTTGCACATTATTGTACTGTAGGTGTTGGGGGGGGGGGGGTGTATGTATTGAATGTATAGGCCAGGTTTATTTTTTTTACATTCAGGGTTGGTTCCGTAGTTCTGCGTGGGACCTCTGGAGACCAGCTGCGGGTCTCCTCAAGTATCCCACGGATATCAGGCTGGTGGTTCCACGGGTGACACATGCGGGGATGAAGCGGTGGCCTCACATCTGTGGGGGCACCGCCGACCCGTAGTCTGCGGGGATGAAGATGTGTGGTCCCACTTCTGTGGGGGCACCGCCGACTCGTAGGTGCGGGGTTGATGATGTGTGGTCCCACTACTGTGGGGGTACCGCGGACCCGTAGTGAGCACTCGTGAGTTCCCCAGACCCCCGTGGGAACCACCCAAGGCCCCACAGCCACCTGTGGGTCTGACCCGGGGCTCCCAGACATCCGTGGGCCTTTTGTGGGGACCCAATTGTGGCCCACGTGACCAAAGGAGACCACCTGGGGGCCATGGTGCTGGCAGTACCCACCAGCAGACCTCCAGAACCTGTGTAAAAAGGGCTGCTGGTAAACTGTAGGTCTGTCCAGGTGCCCCGCCAGCCCACCGGGGACTCGCGTGGGGCTGCGTTATGAACCCTGTATGTAAAAGAATAAATCTTGTATTTATGGGGGGGCACAGGGGGTGGGTAATGTATTTAATAAATAGAATGATGTTTATTGTGGGTCACTGTATTGTTTTTATTGTAGGTACTGGGGGGGGGGGGGGTGTTTCCCCAATGGTATGTGTGTAGGCCTCCCTTGTGGTTACTGGGTGAAGGTGGTTAGGCCTCACGGGGGAGGGGGGGTTAGTATGGGAGGGTATATAGGCATCCCGAGTGGTGGGTGAGGGTGGGTTAACCCCTTAATGACTGTAGCGGTTAATAACCGCTATGGTGATTTAAGGGTTAGAGGACATTACTATGTATGTTTTAATTTTTGTCTCTTTTTTGCAGCAGCGGAGGCGCCATGTGCAGGTGGGTAGTGGGTAGTGGGTGTGGGTGTGGTTATTTACACGGGATCGCCCTCCCCACATTTACATACAGTACACTGCACTCACAGAAACACATGCCAGGGAGATTTAACCGACACAATAGGGGGAGGGGGGCTTACACAGATTAGTCAAAGAAGGGAAGTTTAGCAGACACAATAGGGGGAGGGGCTTTACATAGATTACAGTAAAGGCAGGGAAGCTTAACACACACAATAGGGGGAGGGTTTTTTACATAGAATACAGTGAAGGCAGGGAGGTTTAACACACACAATAGGGGGAGCGGTTTTTACATAGATTACAGTGAAGGCAGGGAGGTTTAACACACACATTAAAAATATGTATTTAATGTATTTATTGTTTATTCTGCCTTAACCCTTCATTGCCTTAGCGGCTATACGCTATGGTAATGAAGCAGCATTTCTGTATTTTTAATAATATTGTGCAGGAGCAGGGGGTCCCCGAGCTTTAATTTCTGGCTCAGGGAACCGCCTGCTCACTGTACAATATTATTAAAAATACAGAAATGCTGCTTCGTTACCATAGCACATAGCTGCTAAGGTAAAGAACGATTCCTTATTCATGTGTGTGTTTTATTTATACTGTAGATGTGCAGAGGGTCTCCGGAGCAGAACCGCTGTGGTTTTAGGTCTGGGGACCCCCTGCTTCCCGAGATACAGGCCCCTTTAGGGGATGCCGATATCCCTCTGCTTGCTTAACAGGCCGCAGTCACGTGATCGGGACCTTTAAATGCAGAAGGATACCGGCACCTCATAAAGGGGTCTGTATCTCGGGATGCAGGGGGTCCCCGGTTCTGAAACCAACGCGGTTCAGCTTCAGAGACCCCCTGCACATCTACACTATGAATAAAAATGTATTTCAAATGTATTTATTTATATTCATTTATTTATTTATTTATTTAGATTTATTTATTTATTTTCTGGGCGGCTGCTGCGTCTGAGTTTTTTTTATTGTGGCTAGTGGGGGTGGGTGAAGGGGGTATTAGCCCCAACGGTGGTTGTTTAGGGCTTGCGGGGAGTAGCGGGAGGAGTTAACCCCTTCATGACCGTAGCGGTATTAACCGCAACGGTCGTGAAGGGGTTAAGTGCACCCGCAACCCCCCCGCAAGTCCTAAACTCACACCAAGGGCCAAATACCCCCTTCACCCACCCCCGCTACCCACAATAAAGCGGGCACGGTGGGTTAACCCCTTCATTGCCTTAGCGGCTATCAGCTATGGTAATGAAGCAGCATTTCTGTATTTTTAATAATATTGTGCAGGAGCAGGGGGTCCCCTGAGCATTAATTTCTGGCTCAGGGAACCCCCTGCTCACTGTACAATATTATTAAAATACAGAAATGCTGCTTCATTACCGTAGCACATAGCCGCTAAGGTAAGGAATGAGTTTTTATTTATATATGTGTTTTATTCATACTGTAGATGTGCAGACGGTCTCTGGAGCAGAAACATTTTGGTTTTAGGTCCGGGGCACACCTGCTCCCCGAGATACAGGCCCCTTTAGGGGGTGCCGGTATTCCTCTGCTTTGTTTGCATTCCGCGGTCACGTGTTCGGGACCTTTAAACGCAGAGGGATATGGGCACCTCATAATGGGGTCTGTATTTCGGGAAGCAGGGGGTCCCCCGACCTGAAACCAACGCGGTTCAGCTCCGGAGACCCCCTGCACATGTATACTATGAATAAAAATGTATTTTAAATAATTTTTAATGTGCCGATGTTTGCGCAGAGAGAGCAGCGGATCTCTCTCTGCTGCAATCACATCTCGCCCCCGCCGGCCCATAGTATCATTGATGTGCATATACAGTACTGTATGTGTATAGTACTGTATGTTAGGGGTTATAGGGGTTGTTGTTATACAGTATATATATATACTGCATTACAATTCATGATTTTATGCCATCTGGCAGACACGCGAAGCATTGCAGCCTATTAAATCCTGAACCACTATAAATTCACACATCAGCCGCTCGTCAGCCGGGCATGACCCCTGGCTGGGAACGCGGCATGCTCCAGGTGAACAGTGTCACATTCCAGAAACCAGCCAGGGACAAACCGGTGATTTGTTAGAATAAAGTCTGCCGCAGCAGTAGTTACTCAACATCAATGTCATGGTTGTATCCTAATTAGATGACTGAGTGTTGCGTTCTGAAGTGGTACATGCATTACACATTCCAGAAATACTTGCCAATAAATGGTTGTACAAAGCTTAACGTTACATCATTCTCAAATATCATGATTGCCTGGTGAACACACATAAATAATCCTTTTAATTGCTACTGGATACACGTTGGATATGTTAATGTAACACCTTGCACTTCAGCAAGTCACCTGACATCATCACATAGGTATTTAAAGGAGGGCAATTACCTGCGCATTCACAGCTACACTGGCGACACACTTTATTCGAGCTCGGCTAGTCCCACGAATTCGGGTATACTCGGGTGTATTGAGGTTTCTGCCCGAGTGCATTGCGTTATTTTCCAGGCAGGGATTGAAGCATTTTATTCCAGCTGGCTGCAATACTGCACAGTATATATATATATATATATATATACTGCATTACAATTCATGAATTTTTGCCATCTGGTAGACACGCGAAGCATTGCAGCCTATTAAATCCTAATCATTATCATTTAACAGATCAGCCGCCCGTCAGCCAGGCATGAACCATGGCTGGGAAGGCAAACGCAACGGGGCTTGTCTGAGGTGAGGAGCGGCGCATTCCAGGTATCTGCCAGGTACATACTGGGTATTTGCTCGAATAAAGTGTGTCGCAGCAGTAAAGACCTGAAAATGATGCGAATGTTTATGAGACGGAGGAAGATTCTATTGGACGAGAGGCTTGCTGATGGAGAGGATGTCACAGGCCAAGGAAGGGACAGGGACAGAGGCAGGGACAGTGGCAGGGGCAGTGACAGGGACAGGCACACGGACAGGAGAGGGAGAGGGAGAGGGAGAGGGAGAGGGCAAGGAGATGAGAGGAGAAGAGAGAGGAGAGAAGTTGTGCCTCGTCCTCATTTGTACAGGGAGAGAACCCTGTTAGATGGGATGAGTGAGGAGGAGATTCTAAGTCGCTATCGTTTGAGTTCAGCAGCAATCTTAGCTCTTTATGAAGAGATACGGGGAGATTTAGATTTTGTGACAGCCAGAAGTCGTGCAGTCCCTGGGCTTGTTAAAATGCTGTGCTCATTACATTATCTTGCTTCCGCGTAATTCCAGACAACTGTGGGCATAGTGGGCGGGGTCTCGCAATCTACATTCTCGCGGGCCTTTACCCAGTTTCTATGTGCACTGAATAGACCACCTCCCAGAAAGACCCAAAGTTATCTATAGGAGGGCAGATACTGCACCGACACACTTTATTCGAGCAAATACCCGGTATGTACCTGGCAGATACCTGGAATGCGCCGCTCCTCACCTCTGACAAGCCCCGTTGCGTTTGCCTTCCCAGCCTGGGTTCATGCCTGGCTGACGGGCGGCTGATCTGTTAAATGATAATGATTAGGATTTAATAGGCTGCAATGCTTCGCGTGTCTACCAGATGGCATAAATTCATGAATTGTAATGCAGTATATATATATATATACTATGCAGTATTGCAGCCAGTGGGAATAAAATGCTTCAATCCCTGCCTGGAAAATAACCCAATGCACTCGGGCAGAAAACAGTCACAAACCTCAATACACCCGGGTATACCCGAATTCGTGGGACTAGCCGAGCTCGAATAAAGTGTGTCGCCAGTGTAATATTAAAAATAGACTAGCTCCTAGTCTATTTCAAACAGAAGTTAACAAAAAGGAAGGTAATTGGTTACCAAAAGTTAAAGGCTTTTTTAAATGCAGTACATGCAAAGCGTGCAAACAGGGTTTGAATGAAAAGCTAGATTTTATCTCAAATGTAACAGGGGAACATTTCAAAACCTCACATTTTATCAATTGCAAAACTGAATATGTTGTCTATTTATTAAGTTGTTCATGTGGTCTCCAGTATGTCGGACGCACAAGCCGACCTTTGAGGGTCCGCATACTGGAGCAACTGGGCAACATTCGACGAAGATTAATTACTCATAGTGTGTCAAAAAACTTTGCACTCCAGCATTTAGGAGATCCATCTGGCTTGCAATTTAGAGCTATAGAACACATTCCCCCGAATTGGAGAGGGGGGGACAGACTAACTAAGCTAGCCAAAAAAGAGACCTTTTGGATATATAAATTAAAAACCTTGGCTCCCCAAGGACTAAATATTGACATCGACATTGGGGCTTTTTTGTAGCAACCAGCGTAAGAGTTTACATCCATTAACTTTTAACAACATTTTTCTTTATTCTTTTTCTTTTTTTTTCTTCTTTTTTCTCTTTCTTGTTGTTCTCCCGCCCCCTCCCCCCTCCCTTCATTTCCTTTCCGCTTTTTTAGGCACATCATGCCGGCTTACTCATAATATGTTTTCATTTATGTAACCCCATTTGTGTAACCACATGCATTGCAGTAATTGTTTTTGAGCTAGATGTAATTGTTTCGAGCTAGAGGTCTATCTGATGTATTGTCATTACATATTCAATATGCACTCATTCTGGAACCTCCTTCCTTAAAGGGATGTCTATGTGATATAACGTAGAGCTGATACCTACAAGGTCAACTGGAGTACCAACATTGCTAATTTAAAATTCCCCACAAGGGGGAGCTGTCCCCATAGAAATGGATTTCTTTGCAGCATCTAAAAGAATATGATGTATTTGCAATACAAGTGTTTTACTGATGGCAGCTTATGTTTTATGCAAAGCCATCACGACTGCAATTCTATATACATTTATTATAGCAAATCTATTTACCTTTTTTGATAATTTGTCCTTTGCATGATCACTTTAGACCAACTGTTTTTAATACATCGTAAATTTACATTTTTAAAGCGATTACCTGTGTTTCTACCTTTTAATGATCACTCTAGATCAATTGTTTTCAATATAGTGTAAATCTATATTTTTAAATCGATTACCTGTGTTTCTACTATTTGTGTTATTGAACTTACATCTTCTGTTGAGATTTTAAACTTATGAAATTGAACGTCCAGATATCAACGTTTTTGTGATATGTTAAAACTCAATTTAGCAATTGTTAATATAGTGTGATAACTGCTATGTTTAGTGTTTAGGTCCTCCATTTTATGAATTATTATTAAACAACCATTATATATTTTATTTTTGTTTCAAATTTTTAATTGTTTTTTTTTGAGAGAATAACATCAAATAACAGGTTTCAACATACATCTGTTACAATTTCACAATGTATAAAAAGAATAAATATTAAACATTGTATTACAACATAAATGATACCCTTGTTGTCTTCTTTATCTTATAAGCTACTTTACAACCGTTGAATTCTACAAAACATTGTATATATATTTTTTTAAATTTTAGCAACCTATTTAGGAAGCAGCCGCTTCCGGGCATTTCTCTCAGAGAAAATCAAGGATAGAGGAGAAAAAAGCAAGAAAGAAGAGGGAGGGGGAGTGGGTAGGAAGGGGGGAGGTTAGGTGAGGGGGATGGGGGGAGGGTGTGTCCTATTAACTCCAATCTTGTATGGTCCCTATATTTTATTTTTAATTGTCTGGCCATACTGACCAAACCTTATGGAACTTATCCACCTTTTTACTCAGCTGCGCCGAGAGGAGTTCCATTACTCTTATTTCCCTGACACGTCTCAGTACTGTCTGCTGGAGGGGGGATTTATTTTTTTCCATGCCGCGGCTACCGAGCATCGAGCTGCAGTGAGGACATGACTTATTATTTTATTCTCTTGGGGTTGTAGGTCCTCTATTGGTTTAGCCAGCACCATGACCAGTCGATCCACCTCTATCTCTATCCCCAGGAGCTCTCGTATCATTGTTTGCATCATGATCCAGAACCCCTGAATTTTTGGGCAATTCCACCAGATATGAGCCATATCTCCTTTTTGCCCGCATCCTCTCCAACACAAATCTGAGGACCCGGGGAAAATCTGGCTCAACCTATTTGGGGTTAGGTACCAATGGAACATAATTTTGTATATATTTTCTTTTATAGTTGTGCAGATTGATGTTTTAGAGGCCGCTTCCCAGATATCCTCCCAGTCCTCTCTATCTAATTCTAGGTTTAAGTCCTCTGCCCATTTTAGCATGTAGCTATGATTAGTTTGTGCCGCGACCGACGCCAGACCCAGATATACCTCAGAAATCAGACCTTTGCAATAATAGCCTCTTCTGCATAATCTCTCAAATTTTGTCATAGCAGCAAACGCTGTGTTTTTTTTAAACTGTTTGTAGGTAATGTCGAATTTGCAAATAACCAAACACCGGTAAATTTGTAATTTTATGCTTTTTCTCCAACTCTGGGAGTGCAAGAATCTTATTTTTGGATATATAGTCATCCGCCAATATCAACCGCAGCTCTTTATATTTACTGAGTCCCTTTGGGAGGCAGCCTGGGATAAACTCGGGATTGCTAAATATGGGGGTCATTAGAGTGGGGGACGATGCCAAATGATATTTCTCCTTATTTCTTGACCATATTCTCCATGTACACCTCATTGCTCCCAGTTTTAATTTATCTGCTAGGCTCTCCCTCCCTCCCCCGGTCCAAAGGGTTGCCGGCAGAGAGAGGGATCCTGCGTAGGTAGACTCAATCCCCAGCCAACAACTTGTAGTTGGATCATTGTTCCACATTATTACTTGTTTTAGTTGGGCCGCCAGATAGTATTTAGTGATATCCGGGACACCCAGACCTCCGCAATCTTTTGGGGCTAGCAAAATTGCTCTAGCAACCCTTGGTCTTTTATTTTTCCAGATGAATTGAAAAATTCTATTCTGGATATTTTTAAGTTCTGCTAATGGAATGTCTATTGGTAGCGTCTGGAAATAATATAGGAGTCTTGGCAGGATATTAATTTTAACTGTGGCTATTCTTCCTAGCCAAGAGATCTGATATTCGTTCCAGCTCTGAAGATCTTTTCTAATCTTTTCAAAGAGAGGGGGATAATTGTGTTGGTATAGGGTCTTAAAAGAGCTCGTTATCTGTATTCCCAGATACTTTATTTTTATTGAGCTCCATTTATAATTAAAGTTTGCCTGTAACAGCTTAACTTCTGATGCTGTTAATGAAAGATTCAGAGCCTCCGACTTGTCCGTGTTAATTTTATATCCCGAAATTTTACTAAATTGGTCTAATTGGTATTGTAAATGTGGTAGGGACGTCAGTGGGTTGGACAGGGTTAGGATAATGTCGTCGGCAAACAGGGATATTTTGTAATTTGTCTCTCCAATATCGATACCTTTGATATTCTTTTCGTCTCTAATTGTCGCTGCCAGGGGTTCTATGGAGAGGGCGAATAGAAGCGGAGATAAGGGGCATCCTTGTCGGCTACCATTAGTAATTTTTATGGGGCTTGAGTCTCCTCCTGGGAGTTTCACGACTGCTGTGGGAGTTTTGTATAGGGCTCTGATCCCCTCTAAGTATTGGCCCCTAAATCCGAATTTAATCAAAGTTTGATCTAAGAAATCCCACCGTATCCTGTCAAATGCTTTTTCTGCATCTAGACTCAACAGGATAGCCTTCGTATTTGAGAGGTGCACATGGTCAATAAGGTAGATAATTTTTCTGGTATTATCAGAGGCCTGTCTTCCCGAGACAAACCCGACTTGATCTATATAAATTAGACTGGGCAATATTGGGATGAGTCGGTTTGCCAAGATTTTGCTAAAGAGTTTTAGATCCGAATTAAGGAGGGCTATGGGGCGATAGTTACCGCATTGTAATGGGTCTCTCCCTTCCTTATGTATGATTGCTAGATTTGCTTTGGACATTGTTGTCGGAATATCTGCTCCCCCTAGGAACGAATTAAACATATCCAGCATATATGGGGCTAGTACCTTCTTAAATTTTTTGTAGTACTGGTTTGAAAAGCCATCTGGGCCTTGCGTTTTACTAGCTTTTAATTGAGCTATGGCTTCTAGAAGTTCTTCCTGTGTTATGTCCCTATTTAGTTCTAACTGATTTTCTTCTGTAAGTCCTGGAAGTTTACATTTCCCCAGGTATTCAGAGATAGCCTCCGATCCCGATAGTCTATTCTTGGGGAAGTTTAAATTGTATAATTTAAGGTAGAATTCTGAGAATTCTTTTGCTATTTGCGTCTCGTTGTATGTTTTTGTTCCTAACCTAGTTTGAATAGCTGAGATTTGCGTTTTGGTTCTCAGTCCTCTAAGTTTGGATGCCAAAAGTCGATCGGCTTTATTACCTTTATCATAATATTTTTGCTTGGTCCACCTTAACGCCCTCTCCACTTCATCTAGTTGTGTCTGCTTCAATTCAGATCTAGTTTTATCCAGTACGTTGAATAATTTTTTTGAGGGGTTGCTTTTGTCTTTCTGTTCCAAAAGCTGCACTTTTTCCGTTAATTCATTATATAATTTTTGCTTAGCTTTTTTCTTATACGATGCTGTAGAAATAATAGTCCCTCTTATTGTAGCCTTATAGGCTTCCCATAGCATTGCTGGTGACTCTACGGAGCCCTTATTCAGCGTAAAGTATTCTCTGAGTTTTTGTTTAATGTCTATTTCTACATCTGTTTGGTTCAACAGAGAATCGTTTAATTTCCAATTATATTGAGTGCTTTTACTGAAGGGGAGAGAGAGTACTAGTGAGACTGGAGCGTGATCCGACCATGATATTGACCCTATGTCTGACTGGGAGGATGCCTGTAGAACATCTTTGGTTCCCAGAAAATAATCAATCCTTGAATAGGTCTGGTGCGGGGGTGAATAGAACGTTTAGTCCCTCTGGCCCTGGTGCTGTGCCCTCCAAATATCTACAGTATAAGCGAGTATTCTTTTAAGATGTTTCTAAAGGCTTTCACATTTTTTTCAGTGGAGCGTGGGTGAGACGTTCCTTGCACACTTGATCTGTCTAGTTCTGGGGTGACTATCATATTCATATCTCCTCCTATCAATAGTGTGGTTCTTGGCTGGGGAGATATATTATCACATAAGTCCCTTAAAAATTTTGCTTGCCCATCATTTGGGGAGTATACTGCTGCGGCCGAGTTTATTCGAGCATTTGCCCGTTTTAAAGTGTTTTTGGGGAGATGTAGTATTAAAATGGGTTTCCTGAAGAAATAGTATATCCCCTTTTGTTTTTTTGAGTTCCTGGAGGGCCAGTCTTCTCTTAATTACTGAATTTAGCCCCTTTACGTTAAGGGACACTATCTTTAGGGGTGTTTTACTAACCATTTTCCCTTTTTTAGTTGGGCAGGGTCTTGAGATCCCTCCACTTTCCCAGGGTGGAGGAGCATCCTACCTTCTTCCTTTGCGTGCGTGTCTAACTGAAGTCCGGATGTCTTTTTGGCGTCAGCAGTTCTGAGTCTTCTAGTCTCTGTGTGTTCTGTGCTGGGAGGGGATGGCTTGGAGACAAGCTGATTGGACACCTGGGGAGGGGGAGACAGAGGGGCAGGAGAAAGGAAAAAGAAAAGAGAAAGTGGGCGATAACAACGCCCTAACATAGTAACCCCCACCACTCTAAGGGTGAGGGAGACGGGCATATTGCCCTCTGGAGACTTCTCGGTGAGTCCACTTTCGGAATCCACCAAGGAGGTCCCGAAGCCCCTCCAGGGTATTCAGAGATCAATCGAGACCATGTATAACACTGGAAATCAACACTCTAACCCTTTATATAACCACTTGTCACCCGTGGGGGGTATTAAAGGCTTAACATTATTTAACTACTGAACAGTTTCTAGCCTTTCCCATTACTCTAGGTTTGACATACCCATCCCAGATTCCTTACGAACATTTCTATCTTTCACCACAAGGTGAGCCAGAGGGCTAGTTCAAGACAACATCTATACCTGAATTTTAGCATTGCAGTGATTAAAGACTATAAACAGTATATCAGTACATCCCAATGACACCGTTCTAGGGATAATATTTTTCACTTCCTCCGCTTGAGTCCGGTCTCATTCAGGTAAAGACCTCTGCCAGCACCCGCCCCCCCCAAAACCCCCAAACCAACCCCCCCACCCACGACCCGCGTCTGGGGCTGAGACCCATTCTTCGGGGAACTTGCGGGAGGAGGGGGGAGGGGAGGGGGGGAAGGGGGAGGGGGGGAAGGAGGGGGGAAAGTGGGGAAGGGGGGGAGGGAGGGGGGAGGAGGGGGGAAAGGGGGGTAGGGGGGGGAAGAGGGGGGAGGAGGAGGGGGGAGGGGCGGAGGGGGGGAAGGGGAGGAGGAGGGGGGAGGGGGGGAGGGGGGGGAAGGGGAGGAGGAGGGGGGGAGGAGGAGGGGGGGGAGGAGGGAGGGGGTGGGGGAGAGGGAGGGGAGAGGGGGGGGAGGGGGGAGGGGGGGGAGGAGGGGGAGGGAAGGAGGGGGAGGGAAGGGGGGGAAATAGGAACAAGGGGGCGGCAGCGACCGTCTCTCTGCTATTTTCTTTTGGTATTCCATCTCCTGCACTTCCTTACTCGTCTCGCATCTGGTTCTTTTGCGATGCCAGGCGTTGGGATGCCCTTGGTGTTTTCGCCATTCCTTGTCTGGGCTGCTCTTCCTCTGCTCTCTCAGACGTCTCATCCTCGTCTGTATGTTGGAGACCCAAGGCTCTTAAGAATCTGGGGACATCCTCCATGTAGGACACCGTGTGCATCTTCCCTCCAACCTGCGCCATCAATTTAAAGGGGAATCCCCACCTGTATCTCACTTTGTGATCCCTTAATTTTTGTGTAAGGGGCCGCATTTCTCTTCTCCTGTCTACCGTTTCTTTAGATAGGTCACTGTATACTTCAAGGTGGGTATTACGGAATTGGACCTCACCTTTCTCCCTGCTGGCTGTGAGCACCTTCTCCTTAGTTGTGTAAGAATGGAAGCGTATGATGACGTCCCTGGCTCTCTTAGGGTCCTGTGACTTTGGGCCCAGTGCCCTGTGCGCTCTATCCAGCTCCATTTGTTCCTGCTGTAGCTCAGGGACCAGGAATATAAACAGGTCTTTCAAGTACGGCTGCAAGTGGGCAGCCTCTATCTCCTCCGGGATGTATCTCACGCGGAGGTTCTGGCATCGGTCGCTGTTTTCTTGTTCCTCTGCTTTCTCTTTCAGGGAGCGAATTTCGTAATTTAACCTGTTTATTTCGTCCTCTGCTTGGGAATAGGAATGTTCTGTATCTTCCACTTTTTTTTGCAGAGTGTCAGTTCTCTCTGACAGGGCATTCATGTCAGTTCTGAGCGAGTTGACGGCTTTATTAAGATCATCCTGGAATCCCTGTCTCATTCTCAGGAATAGATCCTCTAGGTAGTCCCTGGTCACCTCTAGCTGTTCTCCTCTGCTCCCCTGCTCAGGCATGCTGTCAGGCTTTTCTACGGGGGGGGGGGGGTCCAGCCGCCCCCTTGGGTCGGGCCGTCTCTAGCTGGGGGTTTGTGCGTCAGCATGAAAAAACTTTTTAAACTTGCGCGGATCCCTTCGGCCTTACGCTCATCCCCTTGGAGTTGCGCCGTGCTCTGTTTAGTTTTGATTGATTTCTCACCCCGATTGGCACTATTTTTAGGCCACCAGTTATTTATTTATTTTAGTCCAGAATATTGTGGGGGAGTAGGGATATGTGACCCTAGGGCTCCGATAGTAGGGTTAGGGACTTTCAACAGGCAGGGTGTCCGCTCCTTAGGCTCTTTTGTGGGGTGTTGGTGCCTCTGCTTACCCTCTCAAAATGGCTGCCTCCTCCCTGCTAGCCTCGTGCCTGGGGCCTCTGCCTCCCTTAATTAGGGGATATCTTCTTGCTTTTCTCCCCTTACGACCGGGTCCCAGCTCAGGTTAGTACCTCAGTCTTGTGGTGTGGTATCCAGGGGGAGTCCTCTACTTTTCCTCTTCCAGCCGCCACGCCGCGGGAGGCTACCACGTGTGCCTCTGCAACACAAGGGGGGGAGGGTGGGGCCGGGGGGTCCATCCCTGCTCGCCTGCGGGTCCCCTTCTATCCGTGCTCCACAGAGCACACGTGCCTTCGCCGTCTCTCTCCTCCGCTCCCGCAGCTGACGCCAAGTCGCGCGGCAGTCTGCAGGTGAAGATCTGCAGCAGGGGGTTGGCACCTGCCAGAGGCCCCCCCGAGCACCGGTGAAAGCCCTCCGGAGCCTCGCGTGGGCACACCGGAACTCCGTGAGTCGCGGGGCTCAGTACTGGGGTTTTTATTTATTTATTTTCCGGCTCTTTTTTCTTTTTTCCCTACAGTTTCACTATTCATAAAGCTATACTAATGGAGGGGCTCGGGAGCTAGCTCCTCACGCTGCCATCCTCCCTGATGCCACCGGAAGTCTCCCATTATATATTTTATTAGTTTTGCCTAGCAAAGAGATTATGCACAGCGCGGTACAGGCGTGAAATGCGTAAGAGCTACCCTCCATTCCTGTCTGCACCATGGTGTTCCAATAAAGAAGTTTTTTTATACTGCTGCTGTGATCCTGACTTACCCTTTATGCACGGCTGTGCTCTGCTTCACCGCCTCGTGTGGAATCTTCACTTATGCACACGCAAGAATGTGAGGCTGTTAGAAGCTAGAGCAGATCTAGCAGCAGTGCTCTATAAGGGATGGTATCGATATCATACAAAGGTATGCACTTAGGGTTCTCTAAAACTCCAATAAGTACTAGGTGCTGTGACATAGCACATTTATTGTGCCATACTAATTTATGTGTAGATATAGACCAGCCATTCTGTATATATACATCATTTGTACACAGTCCGTAAGAAGGAGACATTGCCACACTACATAAAGGCACTATTTACTGAAACAACTGACTTGCCAGAGTGTATTCTGTACCAACATCTTTTTCGTTCGTTTTTAAATGTCACCGCACTGAAGACAGTAAAGCACACACAATAATTAGATCATTTATTACATTTACTGCAACAGGTATAGTCAAGCAGCACAATAGAGTAAATGATTGACTTGCCTATATCTAGTGAAGACAATGAGCATCCGGCAGGAACCTGACAAAGCATCATTGCGAAACATGTAGTTCTCTGCAGGAGCTCATTGTGTGAGGGACCCAGGCAGCCGCCAGACTTCCGGAAAGATCCTCCCTCCCGGTCCCGCTGTCAGACGCGCTAGCGGGAGTTCAACTGGAAGGAACGGGTCCACCGGACAGACCTACGGCTGACATCGGGCTGTTTTTACGTTTTGTGTGAGTGCTATATAGTTTTTATACATTTTACTCATTGTAATAAACCTTTATTGCTACTAATCCAGGCTTTGCCCATTTCTTGGTATATGGGCACCTGGGAGAGGAGCCATTCACGCATTGCCTCCATTGGGAGTATTTGAAAGGAAGACGAGACTGATTCCTATCAGATTGACAACACCATTCACTGAGGGAAGGGGCTCACACAAGGCCGTGTGAGTTTTCTCTTCTTTAATATTCCTCCAATTTAGAGGATATATGCAACATCCCACTCACCCCATTCTTCTCTGAGGGAAGAGTCTCACATTAGGCCGTGTGAGTCATTGAAACTTATGTTTATTGTTTCTTTTATTAATAACACCATCTGTCCTCCACCGTTTCATTACCCTCCCTCCCCCTTCCCCCTCCCCCTCCCCCCTTTGACCTTAATACCAACTATGTCTAACTAATATATGCATTGATTTTGTGTATTTTATTATCTTTTATTTTCTGAGTCCAACACCTTGCACTGACCACTACACCACCTCTACTGAATAGACGCGCTAGGAATTATATTCATTTTCCTACGGAGCACACAGTGTGGCTGGAAGTCAGGAATGGCTTTTATACCAAAGCCGGGATACCATGTGTGATGGGTGCAATCGATTGCACCCATGTTGCTTTGATCCCGCCTAGTCAGAGTGAGCATGCTTACTGCAACCATAAGCACTACCATTCCCTGAATATACAGGTGTTATGCGATGCCACTATGAAGATTATGCATGTGGTAGCCACATTCCCTGGTTACAGTCACGATTCCTCTATCCTGAGAAACTCATCAGTCTTCCATGCTTTCAAAGAAGGCTATTTTGGACCTTGTTGGCTGGTGGGTGAGTACATATTATGATGTGTTAACAAACAACTCTTGGTTTTCTAGGAAATGTTGTATGTAATAATGTTAACACAAATTGTTTTATATTTGTGCACGATGAATTATAGGTGACTCAGGATACGGAATTAGGCCGTGGCTGTTGACCCCCGTGGCAAACCCTCAATGTGAAGCAGAGGAGAGGTGCAATGTTGCCCATATATCTACGCGATCCATCATAGAGATGACATTTGGGCTTCTCAAGATAAGATTTAGGTGTCTCGATAGAACTGGTGGGGCACTTCAATATAAGCCTTCTAAAGTGTCTGATATTATAATTGCATGTTGCATTTTGCACAATGTGGCACTCCGCAATAATTTACAAACAAACATACGTCAGGGCTTGGAGGAGGAGCATCCCGTCAATTTACCAGCTGACACTAACCAAACAGCCAGTGGTGTTGAGACACGTCTGAATGTCATAAACACATTTTTTTCATGTAAGCAAATACATATATGTTCATAGTACTACATAGATGTATTCATTCTTTGTTATGATAAATACATTTGTCCAAATACCATTCACTTAGGAAACAGATGAATATGGTTCGCACACCTTTCTCTTCTCTGCTGTGTGGACAATTGCATGTGGCACCGGTATGTCATTCATCAACAAGTTGTATTATACTTCTTACCACTAAAAGGTGTTGTGTGTACGTCAGGAAATAATGTGTACTAAATCTATATTTTCTGTACATGCTATTTTTGGTTAGGCATACACAATAAACCTACTATGTCGATAGCCATTTGCTAGCGCAGTATGGTTACATACAATTTTGCTTTTGGAGTGTGACATGTGAGTTACAATGATGTGTACACTATTGTGTATTTCAAATAATATTTGACGTATTATAGATGTTGTTTCATATCACATACAAAATTGTCAAATCTGTATGTTGCTTACCTTAATGAACATGTCATGACAATGATTTATATTCATTCATGTTTTCTTTTTCAAGGTATATCACTTCAATGACTGCTCATGGTATGTATTTCAATTCACATCTGTCATAAGATGTGCAAACCTCAATACAGGTATAGTTACAGGATGTATAAACAGAACGCAATGAAAAAGATGTGACAATTGAAACATGTCGTTTCTGTATTGTGTACGTGCGTTTAGCTACACTTGTTTATTGTGCAGTGTGTTTTAAAATCATTAGGGACATTACATAACATGTAATTTAGCAAACGTAACAACATCCATTCATGAAATATAGGGGTGGGGGGAGAGAAGGGGATAAACCCTGCTCAGCTATTGATTATGGGAGGAGAACATCCATTGATGCACATGAGCGATGTTAACACTCAATGCATGTTTATATGAAAAGACCCCAATGTTTTAAACATCATTAACATTGCAATGTATGTGATTAGTTGTTGTATCACTTCATCTTCATGTTGATTACTACATTGTCACATGTGTATGTATAAGTGAAAGATGTGTGTTGATTTGACGTACATGTAACATGTGTCAAAATGTTAACACCATTCCAAAATATAGTTCTTTGATTCTCAACTTTTCCTAATTCATTCAACACAATGACAATGTAGTTAATATAATTTTTATTTCATTAACGTTAGTTGTTCATAATGATCATGATCCTTTATAACTAATGTCAACATATGAACATTAATGAAGTGGACATTTGCATACGCACACATTTCAGCAACAGTGTGTGTGTGTGTGTGTTGTAGTTTTTGTGTGATGCATTTATTTCTACGTGAAATAATATAAACCAACATAATAATGTTGCTATTATCATCGGCCTCACTTAGCTATGTATGTGTTGAACGTTTACTAATAACACTAAACTATAGTTAGTAGTGTGAATAAAATTTAAACACAAATGTTCATAGTTTCATGATCTTTAACTAACATGCATTAGCTCATGCATGTTAGGTTACCACTACAACTTAGGTGATAATATAAAATGCACATGACTAAACAGTTTCTATCACCTCACTATTGTTATTGTGTACGTTCAGATACAATGTCTACGAGTTGTTATGTAGCATTTACATTCTTTGAAAAGTCACACGTGAGATTATAATATATAGTAGATTAATGTGTTTGCTGAGTGATAATGTTTGTTGCATATATCACATGGCAATACATATGTTGTTAGTAGAAAAGAACAAAAAAAAATATAAGTTCTAACTTCAGTGCTTAGCAACATCATTATGTTAATTAAGTGCATAGTAAATATTTGCATAATAGGATAACATTATGTAGTGATTGTTAATCTGCGCACCAATCATTGAAAGCATTGTTACATATTTATTATAATAGTTGTTTGCTAGTCGTCACAATAATCTAATATAACGATTGGCTCATCTGAAATCATACATTGGTCCCATGTATTCATCCGCGACATCTGTGAAATACAGCAAACACATGATGTTCAAAGATGGCACATTTATATATGTCTCAGCATGACAACGCTTAACACATCTCTATATGATTGTGGATATTCACGCATAAGTAACGTATATGTTAAAACTGCAAGGATAAAACTACAGATACAGAACTGTCTCATTTTTCTAATAGCGTTGCTGGCATTACTACTGACATTTTTTTTCCGGTGCCTGTATACATAATAATGTACGTGTACAACGTCTGTTGCGCGCACACGTCACGAATGTGTGGACTAAGTCTTAGCGCATGCGCAAAACGATGTGTACGCTGTGCGTTCAATACATGTCCCTCCATGGTGCTGCTAGCAGTATGCATATCATGGCTGGAAGTTATGATATGGAAGCGAAACAAATTCACTTGTACACACGTACATATCTAAGCTTTGTAAACGGACGTGTGCCCACGGAAAAAATGGACGATCAGCAAATGAGTGAACAAAATACATGTGACATCATGTTAAGGCACCGTGAAATGCAAGCAAACACCCCTCCCACTGAATGAACATTGGCCTCCAGTGCTGTGCACGCACCGCCCCACCGACGCACGTGCATGACACACTGCACTGACCGCAACAATAAGCTACGGGCACAGCCAATACGGTTTCACGGGCGTATGTCGGTTCGGGTGGGGCTTGCATCGGTAACCTTTTTAAGGACGCCTTGGGACATTACCACGGTCCCACATCATATGTGGGCGACACTTTGTTTTTATATGTTGAATGCTAAACAATGAGGTGTGTGTGTTACAGTTAGTGTAACATGTTGAAATGATACTTTAAAAGCGATAATAATCTAGGATTTAGGACTCCGTCACCAATGTGTACTAATGGTTCGTCATTTAGTGTATTGTTATAGGAAATAATGTCTTTGTGCACGCTACATGTAAGCCTGTCTGCAATGTTAAGCTGTATCCACTCATTTGGCTTACAAATGGTGTATATTATTAATGTAGACATATATAATTTGAGTAAAGGCATAACGAAATTTGTATTTACCATTCTTGTAGAAGTCAAAACTGATTTGGCTGCAACTGCTCGCTCCAGGAAGGCACAACAGTATCATCCATGGTTGAGGCAACCGTTGAATCCTGAATCACACACATCTCCATGAGGGCCATATGGATCTGCAGTGGCTTCTTCAAACAAGACGTCCGGAGGTACGTACAGTTGTTGGTTGTTTTCCCATCCACATTGGTATTGCCCATGTAAGTTTGGATACATATCATGGTAGTTATGTCCATCTTGCATCTGGTCTTGATGAATGGAGGGTAGATGGTAGATCTTGATGGTAGATCAGCAGACGCGACAGTCGGTGCGGCTTCAGTGTCACTGGTATTAGGCAAAAATATGCTATTTAACAGAAGATATGTTCCATGTTCCATGGTAAGTTTAAATGATGGCGCAACATGCCAGCATCCATATCGTTGATTTAGCCGATCATGGACACGCTCAAAACATTCATTTGCGGATAAAGTGAATCGTACAAAAGTTTTAAAATTTCGTTGTTTGTCAGGTTCTTGGTAGTAATAATAATAATAATAATAGTATGGATATTTCTTTTGGATCAAGTCATAGATTTTGGCCACGGTTGCCCTTTTCTCTGGCGTCGATTCAATTGCTTCATAAATCATAAATTTGTATGATTTACGTGGATGGCTGTGCAATGTGGAAGTTTCTGCCATTTCTTCTCTCTTCAAGTGTACGTTGTGTTAAGTTGAACGCATACGGATGTCGGTTGAATCTGTGAATAGTTAAATGTTATCTTCGCAGTTTCTTCCAAGGTTATAATATAACCTAGCAGTTATATGCCTAGGTTTTCTCCCACAAGAAATTTGTTACAATAATTGGCTGAAATTCTTTGGGTAAGTTGCTATTTTCACAGGAATCGAAACTTTAATTTCGGCTTAGGCAATCAACATGTGCAAAACAAGTAGACTCTTTGAATTAGAATAACAATGTGTGTGAAATCATCTACAGTGCTATGATGAACAGATTTCTGCTTACACTTAGCTGGATGTAACCATACACACACATCTCTATGTTTGTCTCTTTTTCTGTTTTTCTCTCTGTCTGTTTATCTCTCTTTCTCTCTCTTTCTCTCTCTTTCGCTCTCTTTTTCGCTCTCTCTTTGACTCTCTCTGTTAGTCTCTCTTGATATATTCATATAGATATATATAAATAAATACAGTGGCAGTGCTGTATGCTGGGTGATAATGGGGAAAGGCGGGGTTGCAGACCTGCCTAAGACATGCAGATGAGCATACAGGTGTATTTGCATATATATATATATATATATATATATATATATATATATATATATATATATATATATATATCTACATATCTATATAGGTATCAGAGCAGATGGCACACAAATACAGATGAAGACAGGTGCTTAGTCCCATATGAATGAATATAATCAAAGGCTCCTTACCAGGCAGACCAGAGAATCCAGGGAATCCAAAGTAGGCACAGCAAGGAAGAGACAGCACACTTATTAGCAAAAAGAATTGTATTAGTAAAGCAGGCACAAAACACCAACGTTTCAGTCCTAAAAACAGGACCTTTATCAAGGGAGTGCTTACCACAGATAGACCATGACCACCAATATATACCCATAACTAACTACCTTAATTAAAACCAAAATTGCACACACCTGTGTAACTGCAACCTCCTCCGGTGAGGAACAGATGACGTCATCACCTGGCGTCTATCTCATGTGCTCACTGCAGTTAGGAGCATCATGGGTAACTAGGGAAACTATGGGAGACCCCCCTCAGCCCCAGGAACGGGCTCTACTGCGCATGTGTGGTTCTCCAGTTCTGGGTTTCCTCGCAATGACAGGCAACAGAAGGAGGGAGGAATGACCAGTGAAGGGAGGGGGGCGGGCCAGAGTGCTCCGTGACAGCAGCTACAGAGCACATGGAAGTAGAGGCTGCAGGCAGAATCACATGTATACAATAAAGATGCTATAAACACCACTAAAGTGCATATATACCAGCTGGGCAAAGGGACAGCAGGGAGAAGGGGAAAAGGGAGGTGTGTGTGTGTGGGGGGGGGGGAAAGTGGGAGGATGGCAACAGGGGGAAGGGGGAAAAAGGGAAGGAGGGTGGTAGGAAGCAGGGATAGGAAGACATGGTTAGAGATAAGTAACATGTCAGAGATGCATCTGGGTGAGTCCATAATGAGGACAGTGCCAAAAGAAAATGCCACAAGTCAGGGAAACTGAAATGAGCAAAAAGGCAGAAAGGAGGAGGGCTAATCATCCAGCATCATGATCATAACAGTGGGGGGAGGAGGGGTGGGGGGGAACACTGGAAATAGCATGTAGCAATAATGACATTATAAAATACAGCCATTATTAAATAAAGCAATGATAACATCATTAAATAAAGCACCCAAGTCTGAAGTCCTCGTTAAGACCAAACGGTGACATGGTTTTGAGGTCATGGATCATCTTAGCCTCCAATTGCAGCAAAAGTTTATTGCGATCACCTCCTCGAGATGAAGTATCGGCTTGTAAGATGGGCATACACCTTAATGTCGACAGACTGTGTTTTTCTTGTTTGAAATGTCTTGCGACCGGGAGCAATTTGTAATCCTCCACTGTGCTCGAGTCCAACAGTGCTTTCCTGATAATAGATCTATGAACAGCCATACGTTCTTTCAACATACGGCTAGTCTTGCCTATGTAATAAAGCCCCCACGGACACCTGATGAAATACACGACGAACCTTGTCTCACAGTTCATGGGTGTTTTGATGTGTATTGTTTTACCAGTGTGTGGATGGGCATAAGATTGGCCAATCTGTAAAAAGCCACAGTTAATACAACCATGACATATATATACACCAGGTTTTTTATGTAACCATGTTGTAGTAGATGCATATTTGTTAGAAGGATCAGCCTCCACTAGATAGTCCCTCAGGTTTCTACCCCAACGATAGCACATCCTAGGTGCTCCCTGACAGAAATCGCCTATTTTGGGGTCAGTGCTCAGGATGTTCCAGTTCTTTCTAATACTCCGTTTGATCACATTAGAAGCGGTGGTAAAAGTACTACTGATGTTAATGCGGCTGGTCTTAATTTCCGCAATGTGTGGTGTGAGGAGAGAATTCCTATCCACGCCCCTAGCTTTAGTGAGGGCTATATCAATTTCAGATCTAGGATATCCCCTGTCAAGAAACCTATTGGCCATTTGGCATAAAGCACCCTCTACTAGATCTGGATCGCTAGTGATGCGCTTAACCCTCAGCAACTGGGAATAGGGTAGTCCCCGTTTGAGAAGCTCAGGGTGATGGCTCGTAGCACAGAGCAGGGTGTTTTTATCTGTAGGTTTCTGAAAATTTTTAGTTGCAGGTAATCCACCTTTTTTATAGACCACGGTATCCAGAAATGAAATACTGTCCAGACTATGGTTCACCGTGAAACGTATGGTAGATGGGATCGTGTTCAAGTATGAAATGAATTGTGCTAGTTCATCCTCATTGCCTCCCCATATCAAAAAGATATCGTCAATGTAGCGGGTATAGTGGACAATATTTACCGCAAACGGTGCATCATTTAGGATATGTAGTTGTTCATAACTGTCCATGAATAGGTTAGCATAAGCAGGTGCCATGTTGGATCCCATGGCTGTCCCTGTAAGTTGGAGGTAGCAGTCGCGTTCAAACCTAAAAAAGTTTTTATGAAGAATAACTTCAATCAACAGTAGGATGAATTTGGTAGGTGGACCATCATACTCCGAATAGTTGGAGAGATGTTCCCTGATTGCCTCCAGTCCCTCACCATGTGGAATATTGGTGTAAAGACTGGAGACATCCAGCGTAACCAAAAGCATGTTGGTAATATCAAAGGTGATGGTGCCCAGTTTGTTGATAAAGGCCGTTGTGTCCTTGACAAATGATGTCATATTGATGACCATTGGTTGTAACAAAAAGTCAACAAATTGGGAGAGTGGGTGACAAAGGGAACCTCTCGCAGCAATAATTGGTCTGCCTGGCGGATTAATAATGGACTTGTGCACTTTAGGTAACACATATATCACAGGAGTCAAGGGGTGGTCCTGGGTTAAAAAAGAGCCAGTCTCCTCAGAGATCCACAAGTTGTTAACACCAAGCCTGATGATGGAGTCTATTTCTGTCTTATAGCCTGGGGTGGGATCCTTCTGTAGTTTTTTGTAGTAATTGGTGTCCATCAGTTGCCTCTCGATCTCTGCCCTGTAGTCACCATAATTCATGACCACAATGCCACCGCCCTTGTCGGCTGGTTTGATGATAATGTCTTTATTGGACTTCAAAGACTTGATAGCATCTTTTTCTGCAACTGTCAGGTTAGAAAAGCTTTTCTTGTGAGTCTTGATTTGTCTCCTAGTGTCGTTACCCAAAAGCCCCATAAAGGTAGCAATGCTGTGATTAGCTACCGTTGGATCAAAGGTGCTCTTGGATTTGAATTTATTGCCAGTGCACTGTGTCTGTTCAATACTCGAATGAAAGAAGTCCTTGAGACGCAGTTGTCGGTCAAGTTTATACATATCAACTTCCCATAGGAAGGGATCTTGGGAGGTTGTGGGGACAAATGACAGTCCCTTCTGCAGTATGCTCGTCTCTGCAGTTGTCAGTAGATGGTTGGATAGGTTGAAGATTACCTCATCCTTGTCTTTGGACGCCATCTCCCCTTTTTGGCTTCCCTTTCTAGGTACCTTACGCTCCCTGCCGCCTCGCCGGACCGCTCGCCTACGTCGGAGTCCGGTATGGGCGGTTTGTGTGCTGTCTCTGTGCCTGATCCTAAAAAAGGCTCCAGATGTGTTCCGTCTGGGGCATCCGAGGCATCTGTGTCGCTGGTGTTGTACCCGGCGCCGGTACCGGGAGTTCTTTTGGACCGCGGAGGGTTTCTCCTCCGACCACCTATTCCAGTGCCTGGTTCGTGCAGTCCCAGGAGCCATCTGTATACTCTCTTGTCCTGGTAATCACTGGTCACCTGATTTGCCAAAATCAGATTCACGGAAACATTTGAGGCAGCACTGGGCTCAGACAAAGCCTCTGATGTCTTTAATGACCTCATTAAATTGAAAAAGAAAGAGGTAGATTACTATATGCACGGAGTGACTTTGTCACATTATCACAGGGAAAAATTGATCCCTAGAGGGTTCCGCATCAAAAATCAACCAACCATAGGGCGGACAGATACTGAATTCTGCCGCAAGTGGATAGGAAGAACAACACTAGGGTTAGGGAGTGATCACAAAACCACACTAATTGAGGCAAATAATGAGTAAATAAATGGTAATCCAAAAAAGTGGGTGCAAACTGTGAACTGAAAAGTGAATCAGAAAAAGGGGGGGGGGGCAGGAGAACACAAATTGGATGTGTCTCCCAAAAGAATCCACTATAATGCACTACTACTAAATTTAAAATTTAACTTTTAATATATTATCATAAAACATATATTACCAAAAACGTTTTGTATTGTGCATTAAAAATAAATTAATTAAATTAAATTGACAATAACTAGCGTCTGTGTCAGTGAATGTGTGTTGGAGTGATCTCAACCAACAATTGGTAGTAGAAACTGCAGGACACAGAACGCTGCTTAGTCAGGGTATAAACCCCTCTGGGGCACCTATGAGATCAGGTACACAAGTAATAGTAAATAAATAAATAGACATGCACACTCAGTGACTGAGATGTATCGTAGGACTACCGCAGTCCTGCTTAGACTTGTAAACCACAGAGCACTTGAAGATGTTAATTATACATGTGTTGCCATCCAATATATATAGAAGTGCTACTGATAGTATAGTGATGGAGGGTGAATGATTCACAGCATAGTGAAACAAATGTTCACAGCATATTGATCATTGAATCATTCTACAACACACTCCAAATGGTTAGATCATATAAGAGCAGGCGTGCTTGCACACTGAGTGTAGGTGAAGTACCCAATTCAGATCTGCATAGATAAGTCCAGGAGACTACAAAACACTACATAAAAGCAGCTCCAAGTAGGAGACTGACAACATGGCGCGTCCAACGCGCGTTTCCCTCCAGCAAAGGAGCTTCCTCAGGGACAAATTTGCTTGGGGGAGGAAGAATGAACCCTTATATACCCACACAGTACCTTGATTGCAAATTGAACAAGTTTGCACCTGTTGCACATGCGCAGTTGGTCCGTTGACAAACTGCACCCCTCAGATTACACAAATGCTTAATAAGCCATATGTGTAGATTCCCACACATATAGTAACAAAAGTGCTGTGTTAGTGTGTAAAAATTAGTGTTTTTAGGGCTTTTAAGCAGTCTGGCATAAATCGGCGAAATTTGAGTCTAACGCGCATGCGCGTGGACTCAGAAAATCCAACGGACCAGAATGAATCACCCCGCGCATGCGTCGGCACTTAGAATAAAATTGGCCAACTCAGAATTAGTGATGTACGCATGCGCGAATACTTGTAAACTCTAGCCCGAAATGTATGTGGCTGCACATGCGCGGAAACTCCCGAAATCACTCGTTTAGAGGCGCATGTGCAATGGACTTAGGCAATAGTACTGTCATAGTCCAGGCATGGTGCGCATGCGTTCGGTCTCTGATATTTCTGGTTAACTGCCGTTTGTAGTTGCGCGCAGTGCGCATGCGTCGGGACTTAGAAAATTTAACAAAATAAAGTAGAGATTGTTCATATCGCGCATGCGTCGGGACTTAGAAAAAATTCCCCAAAATAAAAGGTTTGTTCCTATCGCGCATGCGTGGGCACTTAGAAATATTTAGCCTTATGAAAAAAAAGTGTAATTTTATTTGTTCAGACGATCTGTACATGCCCTAAATGTTGGCAAATGGGAAAGGTGTTATAAAGTATATGACTGATAATAGCCAATTCATGGTGGGTAAGGGTTAATGGTACTTAATGTAACTATTTTATGCAGAGTGTAATTGCAAAAATTAGAGTATATATATTCCCCCATAGTGATATACTGCACAATGTGTCAGGCTTGAAGGTAGTGGTAAAACCAATAAAGAAAATAAAAAACAAGTTATGTGTATGCATATAGAGATTTTGCATAAAGTATCCATTATATAATTATCATGCTATACACGTATGTAATACAAAACGACTAAGCCCAAAAATGGGTTTAGAACTTCGGTAATATAGTCAATAATTGGGATGAATAAGTAAATATCTTTCAATATCAAATGCCGGAAAACGGCCTAGTGAACATGGAAAATAATCTGGCTGCTCATATATAAAGAATGTATAAAACACATAAAACACATAAATAAGCCATTTAAACAACTGAAAAACACTGGGCTAGATAATAAAGTCTAAACAAAGGAACCTAGGTGATCAAATAAAGGGTGTAAATGTAAACCCCTCATTGAGTCCATTGGGGCTCCTTGTTTTTAATTTAAAAATCCATTCTGCTTCAATCCGAAGCAGGGATTGGTCAATATTACCCCCTCTCATGGGGCATTTAAGCTGGTAAATGCCCATGAATTTGATGGCATTGGTATCGCCATTGTGAAATTGTGTCACATGTCTGGCAACAGATGTTTCAGCAGAATGTTTAATGGAATTAATATGCTCCAAAACACGTCTGCGTAGTTGTCTAGTTGTTTTTCCAACGTATCTCTTACCACATACACATGTGATAAGATAGATAACGTTGGGAGTCCGACAGTTGATGAAGCTGTCCACAGAGAAATTTGATGTATTGTCACAATTGGCGAATACTTTGCCCACATCTATGTGTCTGCATGCTTTACACCCTTGGCAGCGGTACATACCATTAACAGGGCTCAACCAAGTTGTAGTCCTGGAGCGTTGAAAATGGCTGTTCACTAATGAGTCCCGTAGGTTTTTGGACCGCCTGCTGGTAATCATAGGTCTAGGGCCTATAACCTGTGCCAAGTCATCATCAGCCTGTAGGAGATGCCAATGCCTAGTGAATATCTTTTTAATGGCCCACCAATGTTTATTAAAGGTGCCAATGACTCTGATTGTACTATCCTTAGGTGTTATCTTATTTCTGGACAGGAGAGAAGCCCTGTCGCTATGCAATGCCCGATGGTAAGCTTTATTCAATGTTTTAATGTGATAGCCACGATTGAGGAATCTAGACCGAAGTTCTTTAGATTGTGTTACAAATTCTTAGGTCGTAGAACAATTCCTCCGAAGTCGGAGATACTGACCAATGGGGATGCCACTTATGAGGCTTCTAGGATGTTGGCTCTGCGCTAGTAACAGACTATTAGTTGCAGTGCTTTTCCTATAGACCTTTGTCTGGATGTTACGTTCGCCATCAATGTATATGTTCAAATCTAGGAATGTTATTGAGGTGGTACTTAGCACTGTCGTAAGCCTCAAATTCAGAGTGTTTGTATTTAATTTCTCCACAAACTCATGGAGTAATTGAGTGGAACCTTCCCATAGGAGCAGAATGTCATCTATGTACCTGATCCACATAGAAATGTGGTCAGTATACATAGACAAATCCTCACTGAAAACGTGGATACACTCCCACCAGCCCAGGTATAAGTTGGCATATGTCGGGGCACAAGCAGTGCCCATGGCGGTACCCTGGGTCTGGTGGTAATAAAGCCCATCAAAAATAAAATAATTATGTGTCAGAACATAATTTAATAGATCAAGAACGAAGGAGTTGTGTCTGTTAAATCTACGGTCCCTGGTCGACAGAAAGTATTGGGCAGCATTGAGACCATTCTTGTGAACAATGGAAGTGTATAGTGATTCTACATCTAGACTCACAAGAATGGTCTCTGATGTAACGTGGATCCCATCTAGTCTCTTTAGTGTGTCTTTCGTATCCTGAACATACGATGGGAGACTAATGACGAAATCCCTTAGAACCTTGTCTAAGTAAATACTGCTGCCCTCGGACAGACAGTTATTGCCCGAGACTATTAGGCGACCTGGAGGGGACCGTAACCTTTTATGTACCTTAGGTAAGGTATAGAATGTCGCCACCGTGGGTGACCTGGGGTACATAAAGTCAAACTCACTTCGGCTGATCATATCGGTGTCTAGAGCATTCTGTAGAATGTCTAACAGTTCTAATTTATATTCTGATGTCGGGCTGTGGTCAAGGGTCTCATAGCAGTCTTTATCGCTAAGAAGCCTCATGTTTTCGCTTACATAGGCTTCAGTGTCTTGAATTACGTGGATAGGAATCCTTAATAAATGCTCCTATGATTTGATGATCCTTGTTATTGAGCAGTCCAATAAGGAAATCACGCGCCTTAAAAAAGAGATACAGGTGATTAACAACAAACACGGTGATACACTTGCTTTAGATATCTCTACAAACTGGACTAATAAAATACAGACGACAATCGATTTATACCGTGATAGTCTCACCAAGTATAAACGGGAGAAACTCAAACAGGTGACCAGTGATTACCAGGACAAGAGAGTATACAGATGGCTCCTGGGACTGCACGAACCAGGCACTGGAAGAGGTGGTCGGAGGAGAAACCCTCCGCAATCCAAAAGAACTCCCGGTACCGGCGCCGGGTACAACACCAGCGACACAGATGCCTCGGATGCCCCAGACGGAACACATCTGGAGCCTTTTTTAGGATCAGACACAGAGACAGCACACAAACCGCCCATACCGGACTCCGACGTAGGCGAGCGGTCCGGCAAGGCGGCAGGGAGCGTAAGGTACCTAGAAAGGGAAGCCAAAAAGGGGAGATGGCGTCCAAAGACAAGGATGAGGTAATCTTCAACCTTTCCAACCATCTACTGACAACTGCAGAGATGAGCATACTGCAGAAGGGACTGTCATTTGTCCCCACAACCTCCCAAGATCCCTTCCTATGGGAAGTTGATATGTATAAACTTGACCGACAACTGCGTCTCAAGGACTTCTTTCATTCGAGTATTGAACAGACACAGTGCACTGGCAATAAATTCAAATCCAAGAGCACCTTTGATCCAACGGTAGCTAATCACAGCATTGCTACCTTTATGGGGCTTTTGGGTAACGACACTAGGAGACAAATCAAGACTCACAAGAAAAGCTTTTCTAACCTGACAGTTGCAGAAAAAGACGCTATCAAGTCTTTGAAGTCCAATAAAGACATTATCATCAAACCAGCCGACAAGGGCGGTGGCATTGTGGTCATGAATTATGGTGACTACAGGGCAGAGATCGAGAGGCAACTGATGGACACCAATTACTACAAAAAACTACAGAAGGATCCCACCCCAGACTATAAGACAGAAATAGACTCCATCATCAGGCTTGGTGTTAACAACTTGTGGATCTCTGAGGAGACTGGCTCTTTTTTAACCCAGGACCACCCCTTGACTCCTGTGATATATGTGTTACCTAAAGTGCACAAGTCCATTATTAATCCGCCAGGCAGACCAATTATTGCTGCGAGAGGTTCCCTTTGTCACCCACTCTCCCAATTTGTTGACTTTTTGTTACAACCAATGGTCATCAATATGACATCATTTGTCAAGGACACAACGGCCTTTATCAACAAACTGGGCACCATCACCTTTGATATTACCAACATGCTTTTGGTTACGCTGGATGTCTCCAGTCTTTACACCAATATTCCACATGGTGAGGGACTGGAGGCAATCAGGGAACATCTCTCCAACTATTCGGAGTATGATGGTCCACCTACCAAATTCATCCTACTGTTGATTGAAGTTATTCTTCATAAAAACTTTTTTAGGTTTGAACACGACTTCTACCTCCAACTTACAGGGACAGCCATGGGATCCAACATGGCACCTGCTTATGCTAACCTATTCATGGACAGTTATGAACAACTACATATCCTAAATGATGCACCGTTTGCGGTAAACATTGTCCACTATACCCGCTACATTGACGATATCTTTTTGATATGGGGAGGCAATGAGGATGAACTAGCACAATTCATTTCATACTTGAACACGATCCCATCTACCATACGTTTCACGGTGAACCATAGTCTGGACAGTATTTCATTTCTGGATACCGTGGTCTATAAAAAAGGTGGATTACCTGCAACTAAAAATTTTCAGAAACCTACAGATAAAAACACCCTGCTCTGTGCTACGAGCCATCACCCTGAGCTTCTCAAACGGGGACTACCCTATTCCCAGTTGCTGAGGGTTAAGCGCATCACTAGCGATCCAGATCTAGTAGAGGGTGCTTTATGCCAAATGGCCAATAGGTTTCTTGACAGGGGATATCCTAGATCTGAAATTGATATAGCCTTCACTAAAGCTAGGGGCGTGGATAGGAATTCTCTCCTCACACCACACATTGCAGAAATTAAGACCAGCCGCATTAACATCAGTAGTACTTTTACCACCGCTTCTAATGTGATCAAACGGAGTATTAGAAAGAACTGGAACATCCTGAGCACTGACCCCAAAATAGGCGATTTCTGTCAGGGAGCACCTAGGATGTGCTATCGTCGGGGTAGAAACCTGAGGGACTATCTAGTGGAGGCTGATCCTTCTAACAAATATGCACCTACTACAACATGGTTACATAAAAAACCTGGTGTATATATATGTCATGGTTGTATTAACTGTGGCTTTTTACAGATTGGCCAATCTTATGCCCATCCACACACTGGTAAAACAATACACATCAAAACACCCATGAACTGTGAGACAAGGTTCGTCGTGTATTTCATCAGGTGTCTGTGGGGGCTTTATTACATAGGCAAGACTAGCCGTATGTTGAAAGAACGTATGGCTGTTCATAGATCTACTATCAGGAAAGCATTGTTGGACTCGAGCACAGTGGAGGATTACAAATTGCTCCCGGTCGCAAGACATTTCAAACAAGAAAAACACAGTCTGTCGACATTAAGGTGTATGCCCATCTTACAAGCCGATACTTCATCTCGAGGAGGTGATCGCAATAAACTTTTGCTGCAATTGGAGGCTAAGATGATCCATGACCTCAAAACCATGTCACCGTTTGGTCTTAACGAGGACTTCAGACTTGGATGCTTTATTTAATAATGTTATCATTGCTTTATTTAATAATGGCTGTATTTTATAATGTCATTATTGCTACATGCTATTTCCAGTGTTCCCCCCCCACCCTCCTCCCCCCACTGTTATGATCATGATGCTGGATGATTAGTCCTCCTCCTTTCTGCCTTTTTGCTCATTTCAGTTTCCCTGACTTGTGGCAATTTCTTTTGGCACTGTCCTCATTATGGACTCACCCAGATGCATCTCTGACATGTTACTTATCTCTAACCATGTCTTCCTATCCCTGCTTCCTACCACCCTCCTTCCCTTTTTCCCCCTTCCCCCTGTTGCCATCCTCCCCCTTTCCCCCCCCCCCCCACACACACCTCCCCTTTCCCCTTCTCCCTGCTGTCCCTTTGCCCAGCTGGTATATATGCACTTTAGTGGTGTTTATAGCATCTTTATTGTATACATGTGATTCTGCCTGCAGCCTCTACTTCCATGTGCTCTGTAGCTGCTGTCATGGAGCACTCTGGCCCGCCCCCCTCCCTTCACTGCTCATTCCTTTCTCCTTCCTGTTGCATGTCATTGCGAGGCAACCCAGAACTTGAGCACCACACATGCGCAGTAGAGCCCGTTCCTGGGGCTGAGGGGGGTCTCCCATAGTTTCCCTAGTTACCCATGATGCTCTTTACTGCAGTGAGCACATGAGATAGACGCCAGGTGATGACGTCATCTGTTCCTCACTGGAGGAGGTTGCAGTTACACAGGTGTGTGCAATTTTGGTTTTAATTAAGGTAGTTAGTTATGGGTATATATTGGTGGTTATGGTCTATCTGTGGTAAGCACTCCCTTGATAAAGGTCCTGTTTTTAGGACCGAAACGTTGGTGTTTTGTGCCTGCTTTACTAATACAATTCTTTTTGCTAATAAGTGTGCTGTCTCTTCCTTGCTGTGCCTACTTTGGATTCCCTGGATTCTCTGGTCTGCCTGGTAAGGAGCCTTTGATTATATTCATTCATATGGGACTAAGCACCTGTCTTCATCTGTATTTGTGTGCCATCTGCTCTGATACCTATATAGATATGTAGATATATATATATATATATATATATATATATATATATATATATATATATATATATATATATGCAAATACACCTGTATGCTCATCTGCATGTCTTAGGCAGGTCTGCAACCCCGCCTTTCCCCATTATCACCCAGCATACAGCACTGCCACTGCAGCAAGGGATTCTGGGAAATGACATGCAAATGAGCACACAGTGTCACTTTTTTGCCTATATATATATATATATATATCCCAGAATCCCTTGCTGCAGTGGAAGTGCTGTATGCTGGGTGATAATGGGGAAAGGCGGGGTTGCAGACCTGCCTAAGACATGCAGATGAGCATACAGCTATATTTGCATATATATATATATATATATATATATATATATATATATATATATATATATATATATATATATATATATATGTATATATACATATCTGACACTGTTGTCAGAAAACAGGCCTTCTGTTAATGAGATATAAATGTTAGGACACTTGCTAAAATTATGGCATCACTATGATTGAGCCCCTAATTCAATGAGCTGTATTTAACTTTCAATGTGCTTACAACAATGCCTACTTACACACATCAATGGCTTTAGTTTAGCACTCTATATATATATATATACACACACACACACAAACACACACACAAACACACACACACACACACACACACACACACACACACACACACACACACACACACACACACACACACACACACACACACACACACACACACACACACACACACACACACACACACACACACAGTGTGTGTGTATACATATATCCATAGAGATACAGAGATAATAAAGATATATTCATACACACTTACAGATCTGTTATTGTAACCAAAAATCCTACATGATCACATGCCAACATTATGAACTACAGTATGAAAGAAGATTAAGGTAACTAATGTCTTACAGAGTTAAGACACCAGAAAACATAACAAAAAAATGTATGCTGTTATATGGGTACTTACTTAAAGTTGTATGTCAATAATATTAGCATGAAATGACTATCTACATTACCAAACAAACCCACATACATCTCATCTTGAACAAGAGCTAAGTGAATGTCAGCTTCTATAAACATGGCCAGTGTGTAATAATGTTGTACCATTAATCAACTGATGATTAATACATATTCATATGTTATTAAATATGCGTTAATTCAGTCAGTGAGCATTTCTAAACATTCAGGTGTACAAGGACATACTTGAATGTTATCAAGCATCTGTACATGATCATACATACACTATGCATGAAATAGTCTGCAGTAAAAACCACCAGGACACCAACACATTTAGTGAATGGGATTATTTATTTTTGTTTATCCTTTTGAGAGCGAGTCACAGGCCTGCTTGTTGGCTGTTGTGTTTGCCTTTTCCCTTTGCCAAGTACTTTGGCCTTAACTGTACGACTTGTACTGGCCTGTGGCAGTTCTGTGGAACTGTTTGTGGGCTGTTGCACTTCAGTGGCAGTAAGTGTGGGCTGTTGTACTTCAGGGGCACTGGGTGTGGGCTATGGCACTTCAGTGGCACTATGTGTGGGCTGTTGCAGTTCAGGGGAACTGGGTGTGGGCTGTGGCAATTCAGTGGCACTGGTGTGGGCTGTTGCACTTCAGGGGCACTGGGTGTGGGCTGTGGCACTTCAGTGGTACTGGATGTGGGCTGTGGCAGTTGTGAACCAGTTGCTAAACATTGCACGACTGATGGTGGAGCAGTTTCTTGTTTTGGTGTTTTAATTTTTTTCCAAAAGCTGGTTAGTAGTAATTGTTGCCCTAACTTTCTTTTTCGTGTCTCATTTGTAGGTGTCCATTCCTGATTTTGAACAGATGTAAGCGGTTGGATGTTGAGTGGGACCTGCACAGAACTTGCACCTACTGTACCGGTATCATCCAGAACTGGGGAATGAAGAACTGATGACTCTGGAGAAAAAGTAGCAGCATGTAAAGATCCATCCTCAGATGGGGTAGAGTGGAATTGTAGTTCTCTTGCAGTAATTCGCAACTGATTTGCTTGGCTTAGATTCACAACTATTGCTTGTAATGTCCTGTCTACATTTTGGATTTCTTCAGGAACTTGGATGATGACTCTTTCAATTTGTGACATTTGTGATATTGACCTTTCCTGCAGTGATATCATCCTTTGATGCACTGACATCATTTCTGAATGGCGACAATTTTCTTTACCCAAGATTCTTTCTTCAAAAGCTGCAATAGCTGAGTAGGTGTCACGAGCAGGAGGACTTGAATGCTGGGTTAATCCAGGAGTGGGAACATCTTCATGGTCACTTGAGTGAATTTGTCCTTGAGTGGCAACATCTGGTTCTACAAATAAATAAAGACATTATGAACTGCCATGGAACTTTCACTTGTTTTTCAAAATAATGATAGTTGTTCTCATAGTGCAACACATAACATGTTTCCATAATTTTTAATTTGTGTCAAATTAAAAGTTTATGGTTGAAGTAACAATGATGTTTCGACTCAGTGTGAAAGAAGAATGAATGAAAGTTTGTTGTAACCTCACAACTCCTTCTGATAGTTTAGAACACACACAATACATGTTGTCAGGAAACACTATATCTTCTGTGACAATAACTGATGTGAAGTTAATTACATGTGAAAGGCATTTATTTAGCATGGCAAATTAACATCTACAAATGTACACATTAGATGTGCTGCACCTCATACACTCATCTTCCATGCTTGATGATGAGCTGGATGAGCCAGGTGATGAGACATGTTCAGTGTCAGGTGACATATGAGCTTCAGGAGCAACTATATAGAAGAATAACATAAGAATTTTATTGACATGTGTACATAATTAACATTAAGTTTGTGTAGTGGGAGTATTTATGGCTAAATATCAGCATCACATAACGAAATGACAATGATATGTTTCTGGCAAGTTGTACATTATCCATCTTAACATCAATGTACATGTGAACCTAATTGGCACATTTATTGTAAAAACCATACAACATACAATGTACATGCAGGAATGCGTTGTAAAATTAAGTGTTCTGTTGTACATACACTGCATATGTTGTGTAGTAATCTAACAATAATAATGTACATCACTACTATGACAGCAAAGTTGACTCTGCTTATAATTCAGTACCTAATTGTGGAAATGTGAATGAATGTTTTTAGTGATCTGTCTGAACATTTAAGAGATGCAGGTGTAGCGCTCAATGTGGCTGACACTCATCAACACATGCAGTGTGTAGCTCACAGATGGTACTGGTGTGATAATGTGGCATATCTATAAAGTAAAAAGAAGATATGAGTGAACGAATGACTACCGTATGTTTTCATATATAGTGGCCTGGTGGGTGAAAGTCTTCAGAGAATTACCATTTCAAATTAATGTGATGAACTTCTGTTCACCTTGTCAGCTTCTAACAACTGTAGTCCCTCCCCCAAGACGTGACAGCACCCTGACCTTTTATTTGTTTCTACCACCTGTAAGTCGTCCCACAAGACTTGACCGTAACATGACCCTGTGATCTGGCTCGGTGCCCAACCCCACCCCCTGTGTTCTCCTCTATGCTGTGATTACATATTAATTGCAGCTGGTTTCACACACAGGTACATGAGCGAAATAAAAATCTGAACTGAGCTACATATGAACACAATTAAATACCATATGGTACAAGTTCCTATTTATGCTCTCAGAATACTAAATGAAGCGAAAAAAGAGCTTTAATTAAACATAACAAAATGGGTTTGAGCAAATTATGAATGTTCGCCTTTGAATGCACAATCTTCCATGCAAGACTTGATGAGGCAGTAATGGCCTGTTTATACTATAGGTGTAACATAGATTATCACTAATATATATATATATATATATATATATATATATATATATGTAAATGTATATGTATATATGTATCGACACATACATGAAAAAGTGAATTAGGCATTTGTGTGCACAGACACAGTATAACAAAGTTATACATTACTGTGACAAACAATGAGTGCGGATGTGCTTTGTGGTTATGCATGTTAACCCATTGTTTGTACAAAAATTCACACATACATTCTGCTTTCAACTATAGGGCAAACATGTTGAATGCTTTGTAAGGTAGAAGGGTGCAGTGTGTGTTATTTGGAAGATCATTACACATAATCCCTTCATGCAGGTCAAGTTGTGTATGTTTACTCATAATGATGTCATCCACGATAGCTGAGCCAATACATGTTTCCAAACACACACATAGAGATATATATCTATATATATATATATATAAAGCAACTGTAAATATTACTATATGCTCATTTGCATGTTTTAGACAGGTCTGCAACCCTGTCTTTCCCCATTATCGCCCAGCATACAGCGCTTCCACTGCAGCAAGGGATTCTGGGAAATTACATGCAAATGAGCACTCAGTGCCACCTTTTGCCACCATATATATTAATTTTTACGTTTTGTAGGACAACTAGATATAAATATATATATATATATATAGAAAGATAGATATATAGATATAGAGAGAGACATATATAGATATATATATATAGGTATGCTTATATTGGGAAGAAAGTATAAGTTGCAGCGGAAATATAGATAAGAACTGTAACCTACGACACGCCTAGTACAGTAACATTTGTCACCTGGTGGAAATGGAGCAGAATATATTCCGATATCTCTGTCCCCGGACAAACCCTCCACGGTGACATGAAGAAATTTTTCCCGCATCTGCTCCTCCAATGGTGTTGAGATTAGAGATTGTGCTGGCGGCCCACCTCCAGTGCCAGAAGCATGCATCCGTTGTGCTTGTATTTTTTCTTTAAGTTTGCCCTGATATCATCGAATCTCTTCTGACAATTCGCCCGGTCCCTGACATGATTCCCACATGCAGACACAGCCAAGGTTATTTGATCCCACATTTCTTTTTTTGATGCTGAACTTGTCCACCCTTGAAATACATACAAAATATATGACGTTAATTATTATTATAAAAACGATCAGTTTCCTAAACTGCTACCTGTTCCGAGAGATATCAAACATGCTGGTTTGGGTGTAATATGTGTTCCACATGAGCATTTACGTGTAAACATACAAATGTAAGGAAGCTTGCATGAATATTGTATGAACTTTGCCCAAATGTTTAGACTGATTGTTATTGTCGTTCTAAAGCATGAAGGAATATGTGTGTAACAATTAAGTTTAATTGATAGATATTATAGAATAATATTTTGATATTAAGACATCTCACATGACCTAGGATAACATGTCTTTGAAGAATCAATGCAAAGATAGACTTACCTAGTAAATGCCCATACAGACAGTCTTAGTGCTCCAGAATCCCTGTGACAAGAACTCTGTTTTCCTCTTCATTGAACAGAGCATTACGTGGCCGCTCAAGACGTTTCTTCCGAATACGTGCAGGCCCAGAGCTTGGCTGCTGCTGACTGAACTCTCCTTCTTCCAATGGAAGAGACTCCAAAAGCGGGCCACCAGCAACCACCCCACCACCAGACACCCAGCAGCACCAGCAACAGAGCCACCACCAGCACTCGCACTCACAGCAACACCACTCGCACTCCCAGTAACACCATTCACACTTGCAGCAACAGCACTCCCCTGAATCCTACGTTCACTCAGATGCGTACTCACATGACTACCAGTACCACTCACACCAGCATCACTCTTCCCACGCCTTGCGGCCATACCTCTAGCACTCACAAAGAACAGAAAAGAAATTTAAAGATAATCGCACTGAACACTTACAAAGTGAAAACAAGACAAAGATGTAAACAAACAACACAGGACAAACCTCTCACAATACACCACAACTCTCTCAGTCAATATGAAATATATAAATCGGCCAGCTCTGTATGTCTCTCTCTCTCTCTCCCAACAACACAGAGAATGAATAAAAATACACGCTGCCTTTAAATGGGCCGCTCAATCCAAAACATGCTTGCTTCAGCAGATTCAGCAAGAAGTTTCATTGGGGAACCTAACACCACCTCGAGATGCACGCCGATACACCTCTGTATGATTGGCAAATCCTCGGCAGAGTGGTAGCAAATGTTTTCGGCTTGATTCGGAAGGGATTCGGCACTTATTGCATACGGAGAGGGATAATTGGCAGAATCATGCCGATAAGGTACCCTTGGCGATTGCACTTTTTCGGCGCTTACTGCAAGGAGCCCTAAGTCCCAACAGTTTGCTGACTTACTTCCCCCTTTACATGTTCCTGTTTCCCCCGACTTACAGACTAAGGGTGTTATAGGGACACAGTTTAGGGATACGGGTAGAGCTAATCCCAGCTTGGAGGATATGAGACTCCAGGCATACGAGTCTGCCTCGGATAGTGGGTCAGATCGATATTCATGGCACAGCGAGCTCTTATATAGTGAACAAGCTTCTACAGATCCAGATAGGGTTTCCACAGGTAGAAGACAGTGTTACCGAGGGAGTACAGGCAGCAATTGTTGCAGGTAGCCCACTCCATACCTCTAGCAGGGTATCAGGGGGTCACTCAGATGAGAGTCCGGCTGTTGCAGTGTTACTACTGGCCAGGGGCATTAGGGGCAGTGGTAGATTTCTGTTGAACCAGTGTTGCCTGCCAGTGAGTAAGGTGGGTGATCATGTGAAGGCACCCCTGAACCCACTACCGGTAATTGGGGAACCTTTCCAGAGGTTATCTATGGACATAGTGGGACCCCTCATGAATCCCAGTTTGTCTGGCAAGCGCTATATGCTCACGGGGGTGAACTTTGTATTCTGCCCCCTTTTCTGTACCCCACCTCCTCCCCTTGGATGTTGCCTATTTGATTATGCTCCCCATGTACTGTCCCCCATTCTGATTAACACTTATCACACAGATCACACCGATCTTGTTCCATTCCATTTAACCTGGAGCGCATGGCAGATTTCTACATTGTGTATTCTGGTCTCCTGCCTGTGAAACAGCATTTCAGGCACTGATGACCACCCAATCCTCTGAGTTGGCAACAGAGGGTCTCAGGAGAGAATGGAAAGTTGCTACGCTTGAGACTTGCTTTGCAAGAATTTGACTTTACTATTCAACATGGAAGGCAGCGAGCATGGAAATGCTGATGGACTCTCCCGACAGGACATCCCTAGTGAGCCAAAAACCTCAAGAGTCTCCGGGCTTGTGGAACCACCAGACTGGGGGAGAGGGGATCTGCCACAAATTCCTCATCTTGAGGGGGAAGGTGTGATGGTGAGGTGGTAACCAGGCTCACTAATAAAAGTTAAGCCCACTTGGTTGCCCCTGAGATGTGTTTGGGTGTCCTAGAGTGTCAGCTCTTGGACCTGCCTGTTGTACTTGTACAGAGTCTTTGACACCAAAACAAATGGACTTAATGCAAACATGGGGTTTCTGACACACTATCATAATTTGTTGTAATGCTCCTCCCTGCCATTGCGCCATCCCATACCTTTCCCCCCACCGGCCCCTCCAAGCATCCTCTTCCCCTTCTGTGCTGCTGTGGATATACATCCCCCCCCAATCCCTAATTCTCACCTTCCTTATCTCAGTTTTAACACCCTTCCAGTGACTGGAATTCTTTATTCTTTCTTTTTTCCAATCCCTGTGTAAGTCATAGAAACCTTTGTATATCAGTATTGCAGACCTGAAGAAGAGAGGAAAACTCTCGAAAGCTTGTCCTATGACATAAATTGTTAGTCCAAATAAAAAAGGTATCACCTAATACTGATGAACTCATTTATTCTGCACTATTGCAACTGGACTAAAACAGCTATTTCTGTTTTTTTTATATATATATATATATATATATATATATATATATATATATATATACACTACCGACACACTTAATCCGAGTAGGGCTAGTTCCGCAAGCCGGGGGATGCCCCGGCTTGCTAGCCCCACTCCCTCGGCGTGCCGCGCGTCACCGATGCGCGGTCACGCGTCATCGGGTGTCAGCGCCCCCTGCACGCGCGTCCAGGGCTCCCCGAGGCAGCCCTGGTGTCCCGCGATGTGGGGGACGGCGGCAGGGGGTTCCGGGGGACCCGGCGGACCCGGCAGCGGTAGGGAGAGCGCCCCGATCGGAGGGCGCTCTTCCGCTGCTTTGGCGCGCGCCCGGCACCCTCCGGCGCGCGCCAGGTTACTGCTGCGGCCGAGAACGGGCAAATGCTCGAATAAACTCGGCCGCAGCAGTATATATATATATATATATATATATATATAAATAAGCATTGTGAGGTTGGTTTTCCCTTTGCCTGCCCCACATGGGAGCTCTGTGTTTGATATACATCTAGAGGTGTTTTCCCCACTGCCTGAACCTGTGAGTACCTTCATGCTTTCTGCATCATTGCACTGTTTCTTTGTGAGGGAGGAGGATACTAGAGGGTTTCAACTGATGATATAGATGACTTATACTGCCCCCTTTTCTCTACCCCACCTCCTCCCCTTTGATGTTGTGTATTTCACACTGATCACACAGATCCTGTTCCATTCCATCTAACCTGGAGCGCATGGCAGATTTCTTCATTGTGTATCCTGGTCTCCTGCCTGTGAAACAGCGTTTCTGGCACTGACGACTACCTTAGCTAGTGCACCCATTCTGGCTGCACCAGATTACAGCAAAACGTTCCTGGTGTAGACCGATGCCTCTGAGTATGGTATCGGTGCTGTATATAAATACCATAAGCTGTAACTATATAGAGAGAGTGAATTAAATGCCCTAAATGTAGTGATAAGAAATACAACATGACAACTGTGTCCCTTTAGAAGAGGTAAAGGATAGATAGGAAAAGAGGAAGATTTAATCATACCAGTTTTTGTTACACAATTTAACCATGCCGCAACAAAAATTAAATCAATCCTCAACAAACATTGGGGGATCATGTTGAATGATCCAATTGTTGGTCCAAAATTACCACCTAGAGCACCCATTGTTTTCCAGAAAGCTAGGAATATTAAAACACTGATAGCACCTAGAGACTAAAAAATCTTAAAGATCATACATTTAAGAATAAATTAATAAATGGCAATTTCTCGTGTGGAAGAACGAGATGTTTAACTTGTAAACTCTAAATAAAGTAGATAAAATCGCTTCTCATTCAAATGGATAAGTACATCAAATACAGAGCCATATCAATTGCTTGTCCACATTTATTGTTTATGCAATCATTTGCCCTTGTGGCATTCAATATGTGGGGAGGACAGCGCGTACCTTGAGTACACGCTTCCTGGAACATCGTCGGAATGTCATACATGGGATACAAACACATAGTGTATCCTGACACTATTTGGCAAAACATAATAACGACCTGACCTCACTATCACTAATGGGAATTGAAGCCATCCCACCCAGTTTATTAAGTGGGGATAGGCATAAGAAACTACATTTAAGAGAGACCTACTAGATTTATGGATTAAGTACTTTAAGTCCAGTGTGTCTAAATTATTGTATAGACATATATTTTATGTTTATAGAATTGGGATATAATATATAACACATTATTTATATAAGTTGATAGTACACAATTAATCACTTGATAAAATTAATAAATATATAAATAGTAATAATTGTATTTTGCACATTTACACATAAATACCATATTCACATGAATGCTGTAGAATGTGGACCATCAGATTTGATAATGCTATTTAGTAACAGGCGGTGAACCTAGTCTGTTCTCTTGGCATATATGCTGTAACTATTTAATGTTAAGAATTAAGTAAATCTTGGTATTAAGTAGAAAATGAAAAATAAAAATATAAACTCAATACTTAGAAACAAATGAATTAATAAACATACAGTATATAGTTAAGAGTCATATAACTGTCATGGTTGATTGTATCTCTGTTTCTCTACTGATTTTCCTGTTGTATAGAAATACTGAGAATAACTAGAAAATATTTGTAGTTTGTTTAAACTACTATTTAATATTGTGTATGTCTATATATACCCGTAATATAACAACTGGCATTCATCTTAAAGGAGGTGTGGTTAATCCGTTGGGATCAGTCATCATTCAGGTACAACCACAACAATGTCACATTTAATATACAGATGCAGTGAACAAATCACGGAGCCGTTTTCGTTTGCGCTGCTGTATTCCACGCGGCATTCACCCGGTCAATTACGCCAGGCGCACGAGTTTATCACAGATGCTGTGTTTGAATTTCATGGATTCTGTTTCTGTGCTTGCAATGAAATGAATGAATTGTAATGTATACAGTACTGTGCTACTGTGTCAATTTCAGGTGTTTAAAAGCCAGAACACTAAAATGCCATTTTCTGCACTCGCCTGCACTCGCGTCTTAAGACGGGAAGGTTGGAAGAAAGCACGCGCCATGACATGGGAATTCCGAGGTATACACCGCGGGAAGTGTTTGAATAACGGCCGCTGCATCTGTAGTTACATTTTTTCATAAGTGGTTTATGATCTATATACAGTAAGTGATCTTTATATGTGGTTTATGATAACACTTCCCCTAGAGAAAAAGTGCAATATAAGCATTAATTCATAATAATACATTTCTACTATCCTCTATTCAAGCCTAATAATATAGAGGTTTCTTCTTCCTCCATATGTTTTGTACAATATGAGAATTTTATTGAAATAATCTTTCTTACTTTAACATATGAGTATTGTGTTCGATCGTAATATTTCATCCTATTGTTTAAACTTTCTGTAAGTCTACAGTTGATATGATAATTTTAGGAATTCCAATTAACATACATACTGCTGCGGCTCATTTTATTCTAACACATCGCCGGTTTTTCCCTGGGTTTTTCCTGGAATGCGACGCACTTCACCGGGAGCATGCCGCATTCATTTTGCGTTCTCAGCCACGGGTCGTGTGCGGGTCATGCGCGGTTGACGCACGGTTGATACGTTTATTGAGAATGGTTCGTATTTAATAGGTTTGGAAGTATGCAGATAAGAAAAAGCAGGCACCAGCAGCAGCACAGGATCAGTAGGTGAATAAGGATTAGTAGAGAGAGCTGGTTCCCATAAAAATAGATTTAATGGATTCTACAACAAAAATACAACAACATTGTGGGGTACAAAAAACCCCCACCAACGCGTTTCGAGCGCAAGCTCTTTTTCAAGGTGACTTGCAGTACTCACCCTGCCGTTTTTGTAGTCCCCAGAAGCTCGCCAAACTCCATTGCCAATCACATCCTGGAACTCTCAGGAACGACGTCAGCGTGATGACGTCAGCGTGATGATGTCAGCGTGATGACGTCAGCGTGATGACGTCAGCGCGCGACCAGGGGAGTACAAAAAAAAAACTTCAACATTTTACAACTTTATTAAACAAACATTCATAACATTAAAAATATCGGCGAAAGTACCAGGCATGTCTTCTATTAGTGAAAGACACTAGCAGATGGGTGCACCTAAAGAGACATAAAAAGAAATAGTAAGATCGAAAATACACTTTTCTAATAAAAGCAACCAGGGAAGACATGCCTACACAAACGGATAGGTCTTGATAATTGAATGTATATATTCTAAGTCATGAGTAAATTTAATTACACTTAGTAAAACACATACATAAATTAAATCCGTTTGACTAATGAGAAAGTACAATGTATTATATTTGGAAGCGACTTCAATTGATTAATATGGTCAGTGTTATATTTATATACTAAAAAGTGTAATCGCTAATAATAATTACAACATTACATGTGATGATACTGTAGCTTTAACCATGTTAATAGTGTAACGGGTTTTCCCCACCCAAATCGCAGATATAGTGTGGGGTGCAAGGGAACATACAATGTTACCATAGGCGTGGTGCATTACCTGTTGGCTCGCAGGAGGACTGAGCTTCCGCCACGGGGAACATGGGGCAATTATACTAGGGGTACTAACTTACAACGATTCAGCGCCTCCACCTGCGATGGCTCCCACCAGAGGGGGAGTGGTTCCTCGCAGGACAATCAATACTCATACACAGTGATATATATAATAACTAGTGACTTTACTTCTCCCTTAAAACAACATATAACAACAACATCTTATATAACCTGTGTCCCTCTCTAGAGGAGATACTTACCGCGTCACGCAGGACGCTTACGCTAATTTGCACCACGGCGGGTGCCCACACTGTATGCGTCACGGCGGACGCTAACCTCTATGCGTCGCGGCAGACGCTAACCTCTATGCATCGCGGCGGACGCTAACACCTCCACAGAGTGATCCCACCCCGTGTCCAGTTCACCCAACCCAATGTCTCGCACACCCAAATCATATACCAATGTGTGTGTGTGACTGCGCAGCCACTATGTCTGGTGATAGGCCTTGTTGGTGCACATGGGGTATGGATTACCTGCCGAGCACTCCAGTGCTCGGACCTGCAGCGAACTTCTCAAAGGATCCAGGCGATCTCTGGCACGATATTCGGATCCACTACTGGAGGATCCCACAGGGGCGATCCCCTTCTGGAAACAGTCCAACTCTCTCTCAGCCACCACTCAATAGTCTTGATTCACTACTAGCAAATAGATAATGGGGCAGGGTCCCTAACCTAGGGCCTGTCCCTACAATACTCACCTAGGATGACTCAGGGCTATCTGGGGCCTAGGGGATTGCTGGCCTAGTGCAGAGAGTCACTGACTCCTGCACCCTACCTCCTTCCCCTAGCTGCTCCAGTCACCAACTGCTGTCTGCAAAACCCCGTGAATTGTATCCATTCCCTGCAAGCAGGGAGCTCCTGCAGCCCTATTGGCTCCCTGGCGTCACATGGGGTGCTGCTGGGGCTCATGGGACTTGTAGTCCTCTTCAAGAGCCTTCCCTGGTAGGCTAGGGCTTCGCGGGCTTTCTCGCCCCCCTCTCGCGCATGCGCGATCTCCCTGCAGTCCTCCCAGCGCTCCTACGCCCTGCGCATGCGCAACGCATCTTACAATGGCAGCGCCCTGCTCCGCGGACCGCTGAGACCCCAGCAACGCGATCGCGGCCACGGCAACCAGCCCTCTCGCGTCCCCGGCAACCGGCCTGCTCGCGTCCCCAGCAACCGGCCAGACCGCGTCCCTGGCAACTGGCCGTAACTCCAAACAACGCGCGGCTCGCGTACCAGAAGGAGGGGGGTGAGTACGCAAGGGGGACCTGGCTACAATAGTATGAATCTTAAATTGACCATAAAGCATGGTGAGTACCTGTAGAACAGAATATGCATAGTGATTTAATAACTACTAAATCTTTGTAACAGATTCGTTATAACATCATTGGGTACAAGTGAGAACAAATGAATTGGGGAATCATACTATTTAAATCCTGAGAGACATATGTATATATAAATTAATCTTAAGTATTTATGGACACAACATATTATCATGTGATAGATTAATGTAAAAAATGTGTCAGGTCCCAGTCAGAGTTCAGGCCACAGGGAGTACTGGTGTTTAATGTAAATATCCAGTAAAGCTCTCGCTTATCCAGAAGTTCTACCCTGTTGCCTCCCCTGATTGGCATAGGTACATGCTCTATCCCCATGTAAGTAAGGGCATCAATGCTACCCTTTGGACAGTTGGTAAAGTGTAGTGACACTGGGTGACTGAGATCTCCTTTTTTGATGAGTCCCATAAGTTCTCTGATGTGTACCTTCAAGGCACGTGTGGTACGGCCCACATATTACTTCCCACATCCGCAGTTCAAGATATAAACTACGAATGTGGTATTGCAATTGATGAAGGACGCCACAAGGAATTCACGACCAGTGACAAATGACCTGAATGTTGAGTTGCAGAACATGTATTTGCATGATATACATTTGAGACATTTAAAGCTTCCTTTAGGTAATGGTTTAGAAACTTTTGATTTGCTTGAAAAAAGACTGGGCGATAGTTTTGGCCCTTTTAAATACAAACTGTGGACCCTCCACAAATACACGTTTCAAGAGGGGATCTCCTGATAATATATCCCAATTTTTTTAATAATATGTTTTATTTGACTTATTTGAGTATTATATTGTGTGATAAATAGAGGTTTGTTGTTATCTGTAGTTTTTTGATTAGAAGGCGTATTTCTTTGTTTTTGTAGCAATTCTTCCCTGGTAAGTTTATTTACTTCTTCCCAAGACTTCATCAAGTCTACAGACGAGTAACCTCTGTCTTTAAATCTTAAAAGGAGTTCTTTTGCTTGTCTTGTAAAGTCTTCATTATTGGAACAGATCCTTTTTAGTCTGATTAGTTGTCCCTTTGGTATATTCCTCAAAAGGGGTTTGGGATGACAGCTGTCAGCTCTAAGTAGAGTGTTACGTGAATTAGGTTTTCTATACACGTCTGAACAAATAACCATGTTAGTATCTATAAACAATAACAGGTCCAGAAAGTGTATGTGATGAAAATTATACATATAAGTGAAGTGTAAGTTGTAATCATTGTTATTCAAATAATCAATAAACAATAAAAGTGAATCTACATCCCCGTGCCAAATAAAAATGAGATCATCTATATAACGTTTGTACATCGTGATAAATTGTCGAAAGGGGTTTCTATCTCCAAACACGTGGATAGCCTCCCACCAACCTAGAAACAGGTTTGCGTAGGAGGGGGCAAAGCTGGTGCCCATTGCAGTACCACGTGTTTGGAGATAGAAAGCCCCATCAAACATAAAATAATTGTGGGTGAGGAGAAAGTGAATACAATCCATGTATTCAACGCCAGGATTCTTCTATCAAGTCATGTGATCTTTATCTATAGGCTCTCGTTTGCAGCAACACACATTTTGCTTTTTCACGGATTTAATAGGTTGCAATTCTTCGCATGACCGCCAGATGGCAGATATTCATGAATTGTAATGCGCATGCGCTGCAGTAATGTGTTGACTTGCAGGTGTTTCGTTTAAAAAAGATACCACAGTGTGCTATTGTAAATTGGCCTTGAGACTGAAGGAAGAGGTTGCAATAATGTATCAATTTAGGCTTTTCATATTAAAGAAAGACAAAGACCAGTTTCTGTTACAGTATTCTCCAGAAAGCCGCCGCCATGAGTGTTCAAGTGCAGCCCGTTTTCCAAAAACCCGACAGAAGTTACACATATTTGATATGGGCTGCGATTAATGCAACAGATGATAAGATGGCAACAGTTGTTCAAATTTATCAGTATTTTATCGAAAACTATGACTTTTACAAATTTTCGCCAGCTCCTCATACATGGAAGCGTGCAATAAGGAAAAGGTTATGTAGCGATCTCTGTTTTTATCATATTGAGCCACAATTTATTGGAGGGTATTGGTGTGTATCCCCGGCTTTTTCCTGTATCTATGATCATGCATACGGCAAAAGGCAAAAGGTTGTGTTAAAACCAACTAAGAAACGACAGTCGCTGCCAAGCAATGCACCAGCACCAGCACCGGCTTCCAATAACGGTCCCACCGTCAGTGACAACCCTTGCTGTTTGTCCAGCAAGCCTGAGCCGGATTTCGCGTGCAGTTTCGATCAAGCTTGCATGTACCTAAGCAATTTCCAGCCTCATCAGGTGACTACAGATGTAGTAGTCCCGCTGCCAACTATCGATGTGGATGATCAAGAACACTGGACTGGCAGTGGCCCAGCGCCGGCGCCAGCTGAATGGGAAATTCTATGGTGAGTATTGTTGCCTTATTATTTTCTGTGTTTTTTTTATTTTGACAATACAGTATCAATATCGGTGCGATTCAAAAGTCAAGCGATTCTCCTGTAAGCAATATCATTAGCTGAGCGGCTTCTCCAGTACTGTACTGCAGATACTGAACAACTGGTGGAACGCTAGGCGCATGCGCATTGGAACCTTCTTGAAATGCATATGCGTGTCAATACATCGACGGCAGGCTCATGCACATGTGAACAGGAGACGCCCCCCGAGAAAATTATTGGTGGGACTGGCTGGGAACTTCTTTAGGGGGCTGACCATTACAGTAAAACTTTACTTTTTGTTTTTCCTCAGAAAAGAAAATAGCTAATGGAGGGATTTCGATGGATAATATCCCTTTGTGTAACAATGCCTGCACATTGCTGAATCGGATTAAAAAACCCACGTACCAGAGTCTACAGTTTAGTGGCCATTGTTATTGATTAGGATAGAATACTGTACCTGAAACAGTACAGTTTGCTGATGTTTTCCAGCCGTACAGTGTACAATACTTTTTTATATACAGTATACTGTGTAATAAAACAACCAGGGTAAGGGGGGGATTGGGGAGGAGGGGGAAGGGAGAGGGAAAATACCCTTGCTACTGCCCGTGACTAAGGTGCTACAACCAGGGGAAAGAGCAATATCGAACAGGGAGAGAAAGAACCCCTATATTGGGAGCACACTAAGGCTAATGATACTGATGTGAGAGTAAAGTATAAGAACCTGATAAAGACACGAATGTGCTGAAATATGTGTATAATTGATTGGGATAAAAACAACTTTATTGGGAGAAATCCTCAAATAAAATAAATGTTTCTATAAATGAATCCTATATAAACAGCTAATTAAAACACGGTGGAGGTGGGGTGGATGAAAAGGATATAATAATCCAATTTAGCTATAGGCTATCAAGGTATCCTCAATGGGGGATAGGTAGGTATGTGCCAGTTGATGGTCAAAAACCACATGCAAAGGTATGAGCTAGCTAATATAATCCAGTGCTGCGAGTCCAACAAATTGGCAGGTAAGAAATCACTGCCTAGATGTTTCTGACAACGTCTTTTGCCCGGAGCCCTCTCTGCAATAAAGATGGCTAAATGCTGTTCATATCATAGCTAACTCTAAAGTTGGTAAACACCATACATATGGTAAAGCTATGAAAACCAGTGCTGCAAGTCTAACAGATGGGCAGCATAGATCTTTGCCCAGGTGTTTGTAGACAACGACTTGTGCCCGGTAATGCCCTCACAACTACTGTATAGATAGATAATTGTCTATCTGGTAAAATTCACATACTGAAGGCTTAATGTATGATACATGAGAAATAAGTAGGTGGTACTGGTGTCCAGTCCCCACACAATGTATCAACAGCAAACTGGTAAGTGACAGTATATAAATCAATGTCCAGTGTTCACTGCTTTCATGGATGAAAATAAATGACAGGCTCATAAAATACACAGTTGTGCACACTCTAAAACCCAAATATATATGATACTGGGACTAAAGAGATCAGTGGTACTGATGTCCAGTTACCACACAAAGTAACAACAGTGAGCAGTTACTGTCAAGATCATGAACTCCATGCGTCATGCGGTAGTGTGCAAAAAACAACAGTGACCTGATATGGCTAGAACACTAAACAACCGAAGCATGTTTCTGGCACAAAACAAAATTATATAACCTAAGCGATAGGGCTTGTAATGGGTAAAAGATGTTACCACTGATGACATCTAGTGGTCATACTGAAGTACTTGCACATTTAAATAGTATAGGCAAATGGTATATGTGTCCATGGGATAAACAATGTAATAAATCAAGGTATTACAAGCCCTATCGCATACACATATGCATTACAATGCGTAATTACACTGTTTTTAACACCCATCAGGCAACTAGGGACGCATTGACGTCATTGGTGATGTCTTCTGAGACTTCCGGGTTCGTCACTTCCGGGTATCCACTGTCTCCGACGCCGAGAAGCACCCGGTTCACAGACTTCCACGGTCTGTATGGTGTGCATAGGGGGGTGATGTATAGGCTATCTTAGGTTATATAATTTTGTTTTGTGCCAGAAACATGCTTCGGTTGTTTAGTGTTCTAGCCATATCAGGTCACTGTTGTTTTTTGCACACTACCGCATGACGCATGGAGTTCATGATCTTGACAGTAACTGCTCACTGTTGTTACTTTGTGTGGTAACTGGACATCAGTACCACTGATCTCTTTAGTCCCAGTATCATATATATTTGGGTTTTAGAGTGTGCACAATTGTGTATTTTATGAGCCTGTCATTTATTTTCATCCATGAAAGCATTGAACACTGGACATTGATTTATATACTGTCACTTACCAGTTTGCTGTTGATACATTGTGTGGGGACTGGACACCAGTACCACCTACTTATTTCTCATGTATCATACATTAAGCCTTCAGTATGTGAATTTTACCAGATAGACAATTATCTATGTAAAGTTGTGAGGGCATTACCGGGCACAAGTCGTTGTCTACAAACACCTGGGTAAAGATCTATGCTGCCCATCTGTTAGACTTGCAGCACTGGTTTTCATAGCTTTACCATATGTATCGTGTTTACCAACGTTAGAGTTAGCTATGATATGAACAGCATTTAGCCATCTTTATTGCAGAGAGGGCTCTGTGCAAAAGACGTTTCAGAAACATCTAGGCAGTGATTTCTTACCTGCCAATTTGTTGGACTCGCAGCACTGGATTATATTAGCTAGCTCATACCTTTGCATGTGGGTTTTGACCATCAACTGGCACATACTTACCTATCCCCCATTGAGGATACCTTGATAGCCTGTAGCTAAATTGGATTATTATATCCTGTTCATCCACCCCACCTCCACCGTGTTTTAATTAGCTGTTTACAGTAGAGGCAACTCTTATTCGAACAAAAACCAGTGGCAATTCCGCAAAAAACCCAGGAAACACCCAGGTACATTCTGAATACATGCCTTAAACTTTCCTTAAACTAGCCCCAGCATTTCTGCATTGATTAATGGCCTATCAGATTAACAGCGGGGGTCCCTGGCAGTCCCATTCAAACTGAATTGGACTGCCAGGGATCCCTGCTGTGTTAATCCTATGGGTCGTTAGTCAATGCAGAAATGCCTTAAACTTGCCTCAAACTAGCCCAGAACATACCCAGCACATACCCAGCACAAACCCAGAATGTAACCCGGCAAGTTTACGGCAAATGTTAGAATAAACGTTGCCTCTACTGTATATACACTGGCGACACACTTTATTCGAGCTTGGCTAGTCCCACGAATTCGGGTATACCCGGGTGTATTGAGGTTTGTGACTGTTTTCTGCCCGAGTGCATTGAGTTATTTTCCAAGCAGGGATTGAAGCATTTTATTCCCGCTGGCTGCAATACTGCACAGTATATATATATATACTGCATTACAATTCATGAATTTATGCCATCTGGTAGACACGCGAAGCATTGCAGCCTATTAAATCCTAATCATTATCATTTAACAGATCAGCCGCCCATCAGCCAGGCATGAACCCAGACTGGGAAGGCAAATGCAACGGGGCTTGTCAGAGGTGAGGAGTGGCGCATTCCAGGTATCTGCCAGGTACATACCGGGTATTTGCTCGAATAAAGTGTGTCGGTGCAGTAGGATTCATTTATAGAGACATTTATTTTATTTGAGGATTTCTCCCAATAAAGTTGTTTTTATCCCAATCAATTATACACATATTTCAGCACATTCGTGTCTTTATCAGGTTCTTATACTTTACTCTCACATCAGTATCATTAGCCTTAGTGTGCTCCCAATATACACTGGCGACACACTTTATTCGAGCTCGGCTAGTCCCACGAATTCGGGTATACCCGGGTGTATTGAGGTTTGTGACTGTTTTCTGCCCGAGTGCATTGGGTTATTTTCCAGGCAGGGATTGAAGCATTTTATTCCCGCTGGCTGCAATACTGCACAGTATATATATATACTGCATTACAATTCATGAATTTATGCCATCTGGTAGACACGCGAAGCATTGCAGCCTATTAAATCCTAATCATTATCATTTAACAGATCAGCCGCCCGTCAGCCAGGCATGAACCCAGGCTGGGAAGGCAAACGCAACGGGGCTTGTCAGAGGTGAGGAGCGGCGCATTCCAGGTATCTGCCAGGTACATACTGGGTATTTGCTCGAATAAAGTGTGTCGGTGCAGTAGGGGTTCTTTCTTTCCCTGTTCGATACTGTGTAATAAACCCGAAAAAATAAAAACTATGCATTTATTCTACATGTATTACAGTACTGTACATACAGTATGTGTCTTCTATACAGTGCCAGTACATACAGTACAGTACAGTATGTGTCATCTATTTTTTTTTAATACTCTTGTACTGAGCATGCCTACAGTATACAGTATAGTATGCCTGGACAGTAGTGTACATTCTAGAAACACTATATTTTGTTACAGTAGCAAAGGAGCCAATGGAACAATGTAAAACAAATCAACATGTTCTTTTATTGGTGGAGTAAATACAAAAACATTTATTTACAAATACTGTACAATGTAGAAACATTTTAAATGCACAGCAATTTAAAACACCAACAGGTGTATGGTTTACTGCTACAGTAGTGAAAACATTTAATATAGAAAGTAAAAACATTTACAGTCAGTCAGTATGGTTTACAGACACATGTTTTAAAAACAAATTCTTTATTCATAAAATATGCAAAACGCAACATCTCCTTTATTAAAGAACGGCAAGTCAAAACATATACAGTGGGATGGTGTGCAAAACAGTCTGCACCGGTACAGTCCTCGAGGGCAGCAAACAGGCCCAGTTCTCATGGTAACCTTTAAAAACCGTGCCTGTTTGCGGCCCTCAGGGACTGGAATTGTGCAGGTCCTGTGTGTGTGTACAGCAAGTTAAAACATTTCTGTATAAATACAAGTTAAAAAACACACAACAACATCGCCTTTATTTAAGTAAAGCAGGTCAAAACATGTACAATAAATTCAGCACAACAGTATGGTCTTACCTGTGATTAAAAAAAATCTTTATTCATAAAATACAGTATACAAAACGCAACATCTCCTTTATTAAAGAAACATATACTGTACAGTGGGATGGTGTGCAAAACAGTCAGTCAGGCCTGCACCACTACAGTCCTCGAGGGCAGCAAACAGGCCCGGTTGGTGATGGAAGGGGGTCGATGCTCCCATTCATCACATCCATGCCACCCTCCTGCTCCGGCGTCAGGGAAACAGGGGCATGAACACCGAGCAAATGATGTATACCCGCTATGTCAGCCGCTATCTTCTCCATTCATCGATCCATCCGTTGATCCATATGTTGCATCCGTTGATCCATATCTAGCATCCGTTGATCCATATGTAGCATCCGTTGCTCCACATTTAGCATGGTCTCCAGAAGCAGATCTATCTTTGCCAGGACAATAGAGTTCCCGGAGATATCCACACTTATCCCATTCAGCATCCGGTCTAACGAGCTGCTTCTTGTGAATGGCGTGTGGACATCTGGGTGGATGGGTGCAACGGAGGATGAGATGGGGTTTCCATGGAGAGAAGCGGCAGCGTCATCGAAGAAGGGTGGAGGAGGTGACCTGTGGATATCCGGTAGAGGAGAAGCGGCAGTGTCGTTGAAGAGGGATGGAGAAAGTGACCTTTGGATTTCCGGACGAGAAGCAGAGTCGTCTAAGAGCAAAGGAGAAAGTGACCCGTGGATTTCAGAGGCACCAGCGGCAGCGGCGTTGGATAGAACAGGAGAAGATGGCCTGTGGGTTTCCGGGAGGGCGGCGGCAGCGTCGAGGATGAGGGGTGGAGAAGACGGGCTGAAGATTTCCGGGACAAGGGCGGCAGAGTCGTCAAAGCGTATGGGAGGAAGTTGTCTGCTGGTTCGATGGGTTGGCTCCCATTCGTTTTGCGTCGAGAGTACATCACCGTATTTCTTCTTGACATAATAAGGCTGACGTCTATGAAAACCCTTAGCCTTTGGTGTCAGCAGAAGGTTTTCTTTATTGGCCTTAGCCTGTCGTTTTGGCCTTGGCGTGGAAATGACAACCGCCTTTCGCTTTTTCTGCATGACAGGCACGGCAGAGGCGAGTGGGTTCTTGCATCCGTAGAATCGGGGTTGATCCATGGAAGCAGATGGCATAATGCAGTATCTGGACAAGGGCAAGTTCAGATAAAGATCATCGAGTGGTGGGCTATGCAATGTGTGTAACCTTTTATGCATGGCGGCGAGGTACAGGTGTTGAAAGTGGGCGTACTCTAATGTGAGTCATTACCGTATAAATACACCATCCATTTTGAGGATTCACTGCACATTGAATACACATCGACTAAACATCGAATATACATTCTTGTGTTTGTATTTCTTTCTACTCGCAGCAATGCCTGTTGAAAAGATTTCCAAGGATCTCAGCCTGCGAATCAAGGAGATGTACACGAGCAGACACCAAATTGCTGCTACCCAATGCTGGTTAGCTACTTCTGGCCTCGTTGTGCCAGCAATCACCGTGAGCTATCATGCAAACGGAAAAAACAAAGAACGCAAAAGGGCACCAAGGGTAACTAACGCGTAAGTATATTTATACAACTTAAACATTTTTTATATCTACAGTACTGTATCTAATATTTTTGTTATTTCTGTAGATTTATATTACAACAGTATATATATTTTGTATATTTATATTACAACACTATACTGTATATATTTTGTATATTTATATTTATTTTACAACAGTATATATATTTTGTATATTTATATTTTTATTACAACAATATATATATTTTGTATACTGTATTTGTATTTATATTAAAACAGTATATATATTTTGTATATTTATATAACAACAATATATAGATTTTGTATACTGTATTTATATTTATATTACAACAGTATATATATTTTGTATATTTACATTACAGTACAAGAGTATACTGTATATATTTTATATATTTAGATTTATATTACAACAGTATATATATTTTGTATATGTATATTACAACAGTATACTGTGTATATTTTGTATATTTAGATTTATATTACAACAGTATATATATTTTCTATATTTATATTTATATTACAACAGTAAACTGTATAGATTGTTTTTCTTTACATTGTAGGGAGACAACTCTTCTGGTGGACAAAATAAGTGAGGAGAATGATGAGAAGAGTGAATTAAGGGTCAAATACACTCTGCAGGAAAAGGACTGTATCCGAGTCCAGCATAAAGAAGATGAGACGCAGCATTGGATGGAAATATGGACGTGTGAGGTTAGTACTGGATAGTACAGGAGGTAAAAGTGTTGTTTATGAAACTGTACTGTACCGCTAAAATTATTTATTCCTTGTCATTACAGAGCGTACCCCATGATACGGGAAGTAAACAAAATAAAAAGAGTGGTCCAGGCCCAGGCATGGATCGACAGTGGAGAAACTTTCCAGGATTGCATCTTCACTGACGAGTCTACTGTGTCGCTGGAGAGATTTGCAAACTTTGCATTCCACAAAAAAGGCCGCATATCTATGAAGCCGTGGCCAAAACACCCCGTGAAGCTGCATGTGTGGGGTGCCATCTCTAGGCGTGGACCGGGATGCATTGTCATCTTTGAAGGTAAAATGTACTTGCACTGTACTTGACTAGGGTTGCCTTACCGTATACACTGTTCTGTACTATTGTGCAGTTTTTTGAGCACTTTTCTTTTCTTGCTATAGGAATCATGAATAAAGCTTTCTTCCAAGACAAAATTGTCCCTGAGATAGTGCAATACAACACACGCGAGTTCCCGGATGGTCACCGTTTCTACCAGGACAACGATCTGAAGCACACCATGTCAACAGCGCATATCCTTGAGCGTGGTATCAACTGGGTGAAGACGCCAGCGGAGTAAGTGCGGTAACCGTGTCTCCACGCAACCGCGCAAAGTGCTCTTAGAACGTGATGTTCCGCCGAGCACAATTCACAGAGCCACGATATCAGGCGCATTGCGTTCTAAAATGGACTTTTTTCTGGAAATTTTTCAAAGTCCAACTTTGCTCGTACGATCAGCTGTTTACGCTGAATCCTGCCCTTCTGCAGGATTCACTAAGCTACGCAAACTTATCGTACGCAAAAGTTGCGCTGAAAAAAGCTCACCAGCTAAAGGCAGGTGATAAAAAATGCTGGACTTTGAAAAATTTCTTTGTTTACATTTTTGTAGGCACAACACCCATACAACAGGCCGGCGGGTGTCCAGGGATGACCCTGCGGGGGTCCCGCGGGTGTTCCCGTCTGACCAAGCGGGGGTCCCCGCGGGAGTACAGGGGTGCCGTGGGAGTGCAGGGGTCCACACGGCTGTCCCGGGTTCCCCGCGGGCCTGCGGTACCAATGTTGTTCCTCCAAAAAAATAAACAATATTTCTAACTAAATACATCCCCCTCCCCCCACCCCCTAACACATACAATACAGTAATGGGAAAAATAACTATTATCCACATATGGATAATAATGCATTTGCCCATTTTAAATACATTGATAACAGTAAATACATATTACACTTACCTTTTCCAGGCACCCACAATGAAGGCCGTCTTCATCCTTATCTTCATCCTGCCCATGTCCCCTCCGATGCAGCAAAACGAATAAAAATAGCCAATATAATGTCCCCTAACCCCTTAATCACCTTAGCGGTCATTAACCACTATAGTCATTAAGGGGTTAACCCACCCTCACCCACCACACGGGAGGCATAAACACCCTCCCCCATTACCCACCCCGTAAGGCCTAACCACCCACTACCCACAGATAGGCCTACCCACCCTGGCTTGGGGACAATACCCACTTCCCCCACCCCCGTTAATCACAATAAACCACTATATTTAATAAACAATGCATAACCCACCCCCTTTTCCCCCCATAAATACCTGATTTTATTCTTTTACATACAGGGTTCATACCCTAGGCCCACAGGATTCACCGGTGGTCCTGACGGGTGTCCGCAGGCCCCACAGTGGCCCAGCAAAAGGTTTCACACAGGGTCTGGAGGCCTACGGGTGGTCCCCGCCAGGCACCGTGGTCCACCAGGTGGTCTCCGAGGGTCACCGTGGGCCCCAAATGGGGTCTCCATGGGTAGGCCTGCGTGTGTCTGCGGGGCCCCGGGTAAGAACCACAGGTGTCTGAGGGTCCTCAGGTGGTTCCCACGGTGGTCTGGGGGCCCTCAGGTGGACCCTATGGTTCCTTGGGGCCCCCACAAATGTGGGGCCCCCGGTTCTTCCCCCAGGTGTCCCCTGTGGACCCGGCAGGCTTGTACCCATGAGCGTCCGATGAGACCTCATGTGATCTCCGAACTAAGGAACCAACCCTGTATGTACAAAAGAAACCTAACCTATACATTTAAATAAATGCCACCCCTCAAACTCATACAGTAATGTGCAAAATAACTATTATCCAGATATGGATAAAAGCTTTTTTGTCCATTATTAAACAAATAATAAAATAAATACAGTTCTACTTACCTCCTCAATATGAAGCCCCTTTGCCACAAAGAGCCATCTGTCCTCCGTTGTCAAAAAAATACATAGCAAATACATTCTGATATCAGTTAACCCATTAATCACTTTATTGGTTAATAGCCGCAAAGGTAATTAGGGGTTAAGCCACACTGCAACGATACCCATCCTTCACCCATTCATTTGTACAGTAGCGTCTTCATGCCTACATATATATATATATATATAACACAAAAAAGAAAAAGAAGGGTCAAAAAGGTGCACTCAAACACTGTATAATGAAAAATTGAAAAAAATGGACTTTATTAGCAAAGAGTATAAAAAACACATAAGACAGACCCACACAGATCATATAGTAAATTGCTGTGTGACACAACGTTAGAACACCTAAGAGGTACATAAAGTCTGGTAAGAACAGAAAAAATTGTAAGTTACAAATATACCATAACAGAACTAGGGGAAAGAAAATTCCCCCAGTAGTGTAACTTAGATCGGCCGATCTAAAACAAAATAATAATAATACCATAGGTAGTGGACAAGGCAAGAGGGTCTTGACAGTACCCCCACCCTCTTATGACCCGTGTGCAACATCAGACTGCTCAAGATTTTCCTTTGTGATGTCGCTGATGCCCTAGCGTAAGACGCTGGTCTGTATTACAGGACTTCCTCTTTGCCTTGTCCACTACCTATCTGTAGTGCTCCCTGTCCCTGGGCTATTCTAACAGAACCCTTGCTCATTACTTTTGAGCTTTGCACCTCTTGGGACTTGTTATGAGTGCTACGAGTGCACTATTTGGACTTCCCTCTCTTGCTGCTTATTCCATGTGTGCAGCCTAGCCTTGGCATCAGTCTTACAGAGTTGATTTGCAGCGCATTAGAGGGTCTAAGTTTTATTCACTTCTAGCTGTGTGTTATACCATCTCTCACAATCACTAAGAGGTTAATGTATTATGCATATATTTTTTTTCTGTGTTCTGGTTTGATCTACCATTCATACTGATTATTATTACTTTGTTTTAGATCGGCCGATCTAAGTTACACTACTGGGGGAATTTTCTTTCCCCTGGTTCTGTTATGGTATATTTGTAACTTACAATTTTTTCTGTTCTTACCAGACTGTATATACCTCTTAGGTGTTCTAACGTTGTATCACTCAGCAATTTACTATATGATCTGTGTGGGTCTGTCTTATGTGTTTTTTATACTCTTTGCTAATAAAGTCCATTTTTTTCAATTTTTCATTATACTGTGTTTGAGTGCACCATTTTGACCCTTCTTTTTCTTTTTTTGTGTTATATATTCCCCATGGGTCGGTAGCACCACCAGAGGGTCACCTTCTACCCTGACCTTTGGTTATCTATGATTATTTAGTCATCTAGGGGTGATTTGATTGCGGCATCTTTTCTGTGTTTAAAATATATATATATATAAGTAGGGTCACTGTTAGTGTGGTGTTTGCACGGCCCTGAGGAAGGTCTCCCTGTGAGACCGAAACGTTGGCTTTCGTGTATCTGTTCATTTCAATACAGATTATTTTGGATTACCCCTCGTTGGTTGCAGTCTCTTTACTGGTCTTTGGGCTGGTTCGTATGATATGTGGATCCCTATGGGACTAGCAACTGCCTTTTGCCTTACATTAGAGTGCTGACTGCTTGCTTTATGTTACTTATTCTTTATGAGTTGTGCACCTACGTACTTGAATATTTTCCTTCTCAACTGTGGCGCAGCGGGGAAGGGTATTAATTGACGGAAACAGCCATTTTTCTATCTTTATTATCTATATGTGACATTGTATTTATATGCTATGGAGGAATTTGCTGATATCACTGGGATTTTTTCTTCTTTATCGGATGTGGCTGGCTTCAACGATGCAGAGGTGGCACAGATCCGCTTTACGGAGTCATTTGAATCCGTGGTGGGGCCAGATAAGGCAGCGGACATCTTCAATGGTCTCATTAAATTAAAGAAGCGTGAAGTGGATTTTTTCCTACATGGGGTCACCCTATCCCACTATCACAAGGAGAGGATGCTGCCCAGAGGCTTCAGGGTGAAAAACCAACCCACTATAGGTAGGAATGATGTGGAGTTCTGTAAGCGCTGGATAGCCATTTTAAATAAATGCTCGTTCGACCTGATGATTCTGGTCATTGACCAATCAAGTAAAGAAATTGCGAAAATCAAGAAGGATATAGAGCTGATAGACATCAAGCATGGGGGGATCCTAGCGGCGGACACAGGCACGGACTGGACTGACAAAATTAAAACTACGGTGGATACATATCGGGACAACCTTATTAAATTCAAAAAGGAGAAGCTCCGACAGGTGACTACAGACTACAAGGAGAGGAATGTCTACCGGTGGCTACTAGGCCTTGGAGAGACCAAAGGTGCCAGAAGTGGACCACAATGCCGTTACCAGCCACGGTCCAAGCGCAGTGGTGCTGGTAAAATGGGATATACCACTAGCGATACTGACCAATCTGATGCCCCGGATAGCGCCCCTATGGAACCTTTTTTAGGATCAGGAGATGGGGGTCGGGCCAGAATACCCCCACACGGTGCTACACACGGAGAAACAACAGGAGAGGTGGCCGGAGATCGGCGATATCCCGTACGCGTAGGCAAAACGGCAAGGGAATCCAAGACACAGCCGGTGAGACGGTGATATACAATCTGTCGGATTATACACTATCAAGTGCTGAGACTAGTATTTTACAAAAAGGCCTTTCCTTTGTGCCTACCCACAGCCAAGATGCCTTCAAGTGGGAGGTTGATATGTACAGATTACACAGACATCTGAAGTTGAAAGACTTTTTCTCCAAGAGTGGCCTGAACGATCCACCCGGGGCACCGAGATGAATCCATTTAAGCCTAGAAGTACATTTGATCCTCACTCCACCAATCCGAACATTGCCACGTTCATGAATCTGGTGACTAAGGACTCTCGCAATATCCTTAAGAACCACAAGACGAGTTTCAATAACCTGTCCAGAGATGAACGAGCTGCTCTCAAAACATTACGGGACAATAAAGACATCATTGTGAGGGCTGCGGATAAAGGTGGGGGGATAGTGATCCTCAACTATCTGTATTACAGAGAAGAAATTGTACAACAGCTCCTGGTAGCACATCACTATAGACGTTTGCCTGGGGACCCGACGACAGCCTACAAAAGGGAAATTGATGGAATTATCCAACTTGGTCTTAATAACACTTGGATCACAGAGGAGACCAGCAAATTCTTGACACAAGATCATCCAGTGATGCCAGTGCTATACACTCTGCCCAAAATCCACAAGTCCTGCGTGGCACCTCCAGGCAGACCCATCATCTCAGCCCGTGGATCGTTATGCCACCCTCTCTCACAATTTGTGGATTTCTACCTACGGCCACTGGTGGCCAGCATGGGTTCATACATTAAAGATACTACAGACTTCATTAAACAGCTCGGTGACATATCCGTTGATACATCTGACTACATTTTTGCCACGCTAGATGTGTCTAGTCTGTATACCATCATTCCCCATGCGGAGGGCCTGGAAGCAGTCCGTGCCAAATTTGAAATATCTGGTGTACAACAGGGTCCCCCTGTGGAATTTCTCATGTTATTGATTGAGGTTATTCTACATAAAAACTTCTTCAGGTTCGAGAAACATCATTACTTACAGCTGACAGGGACGGCCATGGGGTCAAACATGGCGCCGTCCTACGCGAATCTGTTCATGGACCTGTACGAGCGGACCCATATACTCCATGATGTGTCGTATGGACACCACATTGTCAAGTATCTACGCAACATTGAGGATGTGTTCATCTTGTGGGATGGCAGCGAAGAGGATCTGCTAGCGTTTGTGGCTTCTTTGAATAACATTCCTTCCACCATACGCTTCTCTCTTAGTCACAACTCTAAAGAGATTGCCTTCTTAGACACGATTGTATATAAGTCTGGGGGCTCGTTGGCTACAAAACTGTACCGGAAGAGCACTGACAAGAATTCATTGCTGTGTGCATCCAGCCACCATCCCTTGCCACTCAAAAGGGGTCTCCCCTACTCACAGCTTCTAAGAGTGAAGAGGATTACAACAGATCCAGAGGAGACCGAAAGGGCTTTGGGTCAGATGGCTGCCCGCTTCCGAGAGAGGGGCTATTGTGAAAAGGACATCCAATACGCCTTACAAAAGGTGGAACAGGTTGACAGGAGTGTATTGCTGACATCAGTGTCCAAAAGGCCGGAGACCAACAGACTCAACATAGTCAGCACTTTCAGCACCGCCTCTAATGACATCAAGCGATGCATCCGGGGGAATTGGCGGATCTTACAGAATGATGAGAGGATAGGCACATGTGCCAAGGAACCACCGTTGTTCTGCTTTCGTCGTGGCCCTAGTATTGGTGACATGGTGACAGGATCGGATCCCATAGAGAAATATGCCACCTCCAAGACCTGGTTGGCCAAGAAACCAGGCTCATATCGGTGTCATGGCTGTACGAACTGCCAGTTCATGCAATTGGGCCCCAGCTACAATCATCCCCACAGTGGCATTCCTATCAAACTTCAACAGGCACTTAATTGTGAGTCCAAATTCGTGGTATACTACATCAGATGCCCTTGTGGACTCCTATACATTGGAAAAACTGTGAGGATGCTGAAGGAGCGGATGGCCATGCACCGCACTACGATCAGGAAAGCCCTAGTGAGTGGTGGCGATGACATGGATCTCAAATGTCTCCCCGTCGCGAGACATTTCAAAGAACATAGACACTCCTTAGCAACGCTTAGATGCATGCCTATACTACAGGTCCCTGTTCCTACGCGTGGTGGCGACAGGGGCAAGATCTTGCTACAACAGGAGGCCAGACTCATTTATGAACTGCGGACCATGGCACCAGGAGGACTGAACGAAGAGCTAAAATTGGGCTGTTTTTTGTAAATTGTTTATGATAACCTGCGTATTGATTTTTACTTGCTTTGATGATTGATTATGTTTGAATGTTTATTTTTATGTTTGCATGTTTATTTTGACGTGTGGACACTTTCCTTCCATAGCTTCACTTCCCTTGCACATTGACACTCCCTTGTTTTTATTGTCATTTTTTATTGTTATTTTTATTGTCATTCTTTATTTTGGTTGGTGCAGCTGGGACTCCTGGTACCTTTACTACTGCCTTTTGTGGCTTTAACTTCAGCCACAGGCTTTTATCGCTCGTGTGTCTGCCTTGTATTGGTGCTGTGGGTACAGCGCTGCCCTCTCTATCAGTATTCACTACAGCGCCTGCGCGGACTGTGTGCTGGCGTCCTTGGTTGCCAGGGTTTCTCCATTAGGGTACTGCGTGCCTTTCCAGTGCGCAGTGATGTTTCCCATTGGCTCCCCGGCTCACCCTTTGCCCTATGACGCGCAGGCTAGTCAGGTGACGCGCTGTAGCTCCCGACACCAGTCGCAAGTTATGGACATCAGAGCAGGCAGCCTGGATCACGAGAGGGATCTCCCTGCTCGTGGATCTAGGACGTCAGACGCGGATGTCTGAGCTGGCTGCCTTTGATTACAATATTGCTTTTCCCTGCTCGTGGATCCACATGGCTCCTTTCTGGTCCAGGCATTGGTTGTTCTCATATGGTGCTCAGCTGCCCAACAGGTAACTAATGACAGGTTGCTGGTGATTGGTTATGTTTAATTGGTTGCACTAGGGGTGTGGGTATATAAGTAGGGTCACTGTTAGTGTGGTATTTGCACGGCCCTGAGGAACGTTGGCTTTCGTGTATCTGTTCATTTCAATACAGATTATTTTGGATTACCCCTCGTTGGTTGCTGTCTCTTTACTGGTCTTTGGGCTGGTTCGTATGATATATATATATATATATGACACCAGTGTTTGACTATGACAATCATATACATTTACACGCTCGGGGTGAGTGGATTTAACCTCCGGGCGAGTAAATATTGGCCCAAGCAGCACACGTGTTTGTTTGGGCCAAATATCTCCTGCTCGCGCTGAAATTTCTCCTGCTCGCGCTGAAATTTCTCCTGCTCGCGCTGAAAAAAAAAAACTCCCCCTACCTGACTGCTGATTGGCGTTCGCGCTCCTAAGCTTTGTGGGCATGCGGCCAGGCTCTATATGAGCCTGCCCCAAATGAGCAGCCATTCTTTCTGGCCAGAGATATGTTGGAGGGTAAGTACTCTCCAATCTCTCCATGCTGCGGCCCCTCTGTTCCTTCCCTGCAAGCAAACCCGTGCGATCCCCCTGGTCCCCACATGGCTCCCTACTCATGACCGTGGCTCTCTGCTCGTGCCCTCTCCCGCCAGTACACGCCTTTGCGTTAGCTCTCCTGTCCCTTTCCCCTCCTCCTGTCCCATTCCCCTCCTCCTGTCCCCTTCCCCTCCCACCGACAGGATGTCCCCACTGCTGCAGTCCAGTTGTCTTACAGGGAGGCGGGCGCTCTCACGACTTGCCTCAATCACCACGTGCCTCCCCGCCAGCTAACTTCATGATGGTGCAGCTGCCGCATGAGGCGAGGGGGGGGATGCCGGGCTGATCGCCTGCCCAACACTAGCTTCATGGTGCAAACCTGTTTGCCCGCGCACTGCGGGAAATGCTGGCGTGGGAGCAGGGCAGTGGCGGCCCATGGCGGGGCTGACTGTCCCCTGGGGTGCCTGCTGGGGGACACCTCGCCACACTATCTCTCTCTCCCCCCACACTCTCTCTCTCTCTCCCCCACACTCTCTCTCTCTCCCCCACACTCTCTCTCTCTCTCTCCCCCACTCTCTCTCTCTCTCTCTCTCTCTCTCTCTCTCTCTCTCTCCTCATCTCTCTCTCTCTCCTCTCTCTCTCTCTCTCTCTCTCTCCTCCCCCACACTCTCTCTCTCTCACCCACACTCTTTCTCTCTCCCCTACACTCTCTCTCTCTCCCCCCCACACACTCTCTCTCCCCACACTCTCCACCCCATACTCCTCCCCCCACACTCTCTCCCTCGCTCTCCCCACACTCTCCCCCCAACACTCTCTCTCTCTCCCCACACTCTCTCTCTCCCCCACACTCTCTCTCTCTCCCCCACACTCTTACTCTCACTCCCCCACACTCTCCCCCCCACACACTCTCTCTCTCCCCCACACTCTCTCTTTCTCCCCCACACTCTCTCTCTCTCCCCCCACACTCTCTCCCCCACTCACTCTCTCTCTCCCCCACACACTCTCTCTCTCTTCTCTCTCTCTCTCCCCACTCTCTCTCTCTCTCCCCCACTCTCTCTCTCTCTCCCCCACACTCTCTCTCTCCCCCCACACTCTCTCTCCCCCCCCACACTCTCTCTCCCCCCCACACACTACCTCTCTCTCCCCCACACTCTCTCTCTCCACAATCTCTCTCTCTCCCACATTCTCTCTCTCTCCCCCCCCACTCTCTCTCTCCCCCACACTCTCTCTCTCCCCACACTCTCTCTCTCCCCCACACTCTCTCTCTCTCTCCTCCACACTCTCCACCCCCAACACTCTCTCTCTCTCTCCCCCACACTCTCCCCCACACTCTCTCTCCCCACACTCTCTCTCTCCCCCACAATATCTCTCTCTCTTTCTCTCTCTCTCTCTCCCACACTCTCTTTCTCTCTCTACCCCACACTCTCCCCCCCAAACTCTCTCTCTCCCCCACACACTCTCTCTCCCCCACACTCTCTCCCCCACTCTCTCTCTCTCTCCCCCACACACTCTCTCTATCCCCCACACACTCTCTCTCCCTCACACACACTCTCTCTCTCTCTATCTCCCCCACACTCTCTCTCTCTCCCTGCCCACTGTCTCTCTCTCTCTCTCTCCCCCACACTCCTTCTCTCTCTCTCCCACATTCTCTCTCTCCCCCCACTCTCTCTCTCTCCCCCACACTCTCTCCCCTACTCTCTCTCTCTCTCCCCCACACACTCTCTCTCCCTCTCACCCACACTCTCTCTCTCTCCCCCACACTCTCTCTCTCTCTCTCCCCCACACACTCTCTCTCTCCCCCACACAGTCTCTCTCTCCTCCACACTATCTCTCTCTCTCCCCACACTCTCTCTCTCTATCTCCCCCACACTCTCTCTCTCTCTCCCCTACACTCTCTCTCTCCCCCACACACTCTCTCTCTCCAACCACACTCTCTCTCTCCCCCCACACTCTCTCTCTCCAACCACACTCTCTCTCCCCCCCCGCACAATCTCTCTCTCCCCCCCACACTCTCTCTCCCACACTCTCTCTCTCTCCCCCACACTCTCTCTCTCCCCCCCACTCTCTCTCTCTCCCCACACTCTCTCTCTCCCCACTCTCTCTCTCTCCCACACACTCTCTCTCTCTCCCCCACAATCTTTCTCCACCCCACACTCTCTCTCTCTCCCCCCACACTCTCTCTCCCCCACACTCTACCCCCCCCCCCCCACACTCTTCCCCCCACACTCTCTCCCTCGCTCTCCCCCACACTCTCCCCCCCACACTCTCTCTCTCCCCCACTTTCTCTCTCTCTCCCCACACTCTCTCTCTCTCCCCCACACTCTCTCTCTCTCTCCCCCACACCCTCTCTCTCTCCCCCACACTCTCTCTCTCTCCCCCACACTCTCTCTCTCCCCCACACTCTCTACCCCACTCTCTCGCTCTATCCCCCACTCTCTCTATCTATCTCCCCCAAACTCTCTCTCTCCCCCACACACACTCTCTCTCTCTCTCTCTCTCTCTCTCTCTCTCTCTCTCTCTCTCTCTCTCCCCCACACTCTCTCTCTCCCACACTCTCTCTCCTCCCACATTCTCTCTCTCTCCCCCCCCCACTCTCTCTCTCTCCCCCACATTCTCTCTCTCCCCACACTCTATCTCTCCCCCACACTCTCTCTCTCCCCCAGACTCTCCCCCCCAACTCTCTCTCTTTCTATTTATTACCTAAGATACACAAAAGCCTAACCAATCCATCAGTCAGGCCAATTGTTGCCGGGGTTGGCAGCCTGAGTGAGCCCATCTGCAAATTCCTGGACCCCTTCTTACATCCAGTGGTTGAAACATTACCTTCGTATCTCCATGACACCATGGATGTCCAGTCTAGACTCGATAGTGTCACGGTTGATGCTAATACAATCATTGCCACATTTGACGTAGAAGCTCTGTACACGTCTATAAGTCACCAAGATAGTTTACTCGCTACAGAGTTCTTCCTTAAAATGTCACAGCTTAGTTCCAATCTTGATTTACTTTTACAACTCCTGTCTTTTATTTTACACCATAATTTTTTTGTTTTTAAGAATAGATTTTATCTACAGAATAGAGGGACTGCGATCGGGGCCACGTGTGACCACTCGTATGCTAATTTATTTTTGGGTTGGTGGGAGAGGGAGGTTGTGTTTTGTGAGGCTAATGGCCATCTGACCTTGCATGTTCTGCTGTGGTTGAGATACATTGACGACATTCTTATCCTTTGGCAGGGGTCTGCCGTTGAGTTTAGGGGTTCCGTCGATGTGCTCATCCACAACGAACAAAATATTAGATTAACATGCAAATCTAGCACCACATCAATAGATTTCTTAGACTTGAAGATATCTATTGATTCTAGTGGAAATGTAGGGACGGATATTTTTAGGAAGTCAACATCCACTAACTCAAATCTACAAGCCTCCAGCTTCCACCAACAGCACCAAATTCAGGGCATTCCTCGTAGCGAATTTATTAGGTTAAAATGCAATTTCTCCACAGAGGAATGCTTTGAAGTTTGGGCGGCTGAGATGAAGGAGAGATTTATATCTAGAGGATATAGTAGAAAGTACATTCACCAGGGGTATCAACATAGTGTAATGAACCAACGCACAACACTGTTACAACCAAAAAAGAAAAACACTGATTCCAAAATCAGATTTATTGGAACTTACATTGACAGGTGGCGAGAACTTAAATCCATTCTCCAAAAACATTGGCCCATTCTCTGTACTGATGGAGAACTTAGGGACGCATTGGGGGACAGCGTTAACCTGACAAGTCAACGTTCACCAAACTTACAAGATCGTTTCGTACACAGTCATTACACTCCCCACACCAGTGAGACATTTTTGACTATCAGACGCAAAGGCTTTTCAAAATGCAGCAATTGCTCAGCCTGCAAATTTATGACACAGACTGACACTTTAACTAATAGCGACCACACTAAAACATACAATATTGGTTACAACTTGAATTGCAAGTCTAAAGGTGTCATTTATTGTCTAACTTGTCCCTGTAAATTAAAATATATACTGTAGGTATGACAACCCGAGAATTGATATTTAGAATCCTTGAACACTCAAGAAACATTAAATCAGCACAACGGGATTTGGACGCTTTTAAAAAAATTACATCTGTAGCACGACACTTTTTACAGTGTCATGCAGCAGACAGCACGCAGATTTCTGCATTTGCGTTTGACAAAGTGTCCTTGGGCATTAGAGGAGGTGACTTGGAAAAAGCCCTCCTCAAAAAAGAATGTAGATGGATAGTCCTTCTGAATACTATGCCTCCTAGGGGAATGAATGACTCCCTTGGTTTTGCTATGTTCCTATAGCTTCATTTCTGTATATGAGGCTGTATGAGCTTTTCTGTATATCTTCCTTTTATGGTTATCACTCTATCTCTCTGCGCTCTTATAATATACTTTTTCCCTCTTCTGTTTTACTATTTATTTTTTTAAATAATAAAAAAAAAAAAACAATTATCAGTTATTATTTTCTTTATGCTCTAAATATTATGTATTCTGTGCCTGCTTTCTTATTTTCTGTGCCCTATATTTAACAGGGCACATCATTTCATAGTTGTCTAATTTTTTGTGCTTCTTTTTTTATGTAGATTAGAACTTTTTATATGCTGCTCCTGTCTGTTTATTATGCTCCGATGACATCACCTCACCTCCTGAATCAGGGGATGTTTCCTCCCCTTGATGCACCGGCATTGATTGCTCTACCTCGTGCACCTGTGCAGATGTTGCCGCCCTCCGTTTACCTTACTGAAATTGGCTGTGGGGAGCAGATGATGATGCCAATTTTGATTGGCCACAGTATTTAGCCTAGCAATCCTCCACTACCCTTTAACCACTCCGGGAAGAAAACGTGTAGAGTGTTCACTGACGGCAGTATACATGATTTCTACAGCGTGACCTTTGCTTCATGATGCAACTCCTGTGGACGATATGACAGACTGCAATCTATGTTGGAATTACTCTCCCTTGGACTGACTCATACACAATTATGGACAGCTGAGTATCACTTTCTCTGCTGTTTTGAGTCCTTTCCCCTTTGTGGGATGTAGGCAAACGCTGCTTTGATTGAGCATCCAGTACTGGCTTTATTTTTCATCCTATATAGCCATGTGTTTTGCCTTTTTGTCAGAATCCACAGGAATGTTTTGCACTCATGTTTTTTGATATTTTTATTATTTTTGATTATTGCTGCACAGGGTTTGAGTATTTTACATCTTATTTTACCCTGTGTTTCCCCCTTGGTTTAAGATATATTTTTTTCTTATGTTTACTACTGTGTATATAAGTTTATTCATTGTATATACTTAATTATTTTTTCCTTTGGGTTAAGTTATATTATTTGTAGCTAGGATCCTTAGGGGGTACTAAAGGAATATTGAGGTAAGGTCCCCTCAATTAACTAGTGCTACAGAGCATTGTATCCACTTGTTGAAATAAATTGCTGCAACCGGATCACATAATGTTGTAATGAAGTGCTGTGTGGAGCTGTGTAGATTAACCCCTAGTTGGAACACGGTCCAGCAAGGATATGAAAGGTTGTCTGGGGGAAGTCCTGAGACCCACCCAGACCCCTTACATAAATCCAGCAACTTGATAAACCAGTGATCCTGGGGAAGCTCCCACATATAGTAATAAAGTAATAATAATAGTAATAAAATACTCACATAAGTCCGTTTTTCATCCGCGTGTGTGTGCTCATCGCTGTATGCAGAAACAGGACGAAATCACCCCTAGCAAGGAGGAAGGTGAATCAGCGGGCACGACCACGCAGCAAAAAGTTGCAAAGGCTGGACTGGGCTATGAAAAATCTTTATTAGAGCATGGATTAAAAAACAAGAGGAGGAGAAACAGCCCCCTGCGCCTCTAACACGTTTCACCCAGTATGGGCTTTCTCAAAGAGTAGCGTTACTTGTGCACAGTCCCCTGAAGTACCGGATGCAAACCGGACATGACGTCACTCAACCAATGAGATGCAAGTACTCCCTAAATGGTATGCAGGGAGAACGCACTCCTGGCTAGCATGTACTCGTATGGGATGCATTAGTACCGGAGTCATGCGCAATGGAAACAGATACAAAACAAGTTAAAAACAAAGAGTTTTGGTTTTACACATAGTGTCAAATGCAATTAATTAGTCTATAACCGCAAGTCTTCACTTGGAGTGGCACATGTATAACAATATGTGCATAGAGGTGTAACGAAACCACTCACACCTGAGACTGCGGGTAATAAAGGTACTGCATAACAAAGATGCAATATAAAGTTAAAAACAAGTAAAGTCAGGGGTCTGAGGATTTTCAATCAATTACTTTCATATACAAAGTGCATAGTTCAACAGTGTACTGTAATCATAACTATATTCAGAGATTGAAGTGCTCATAATGTATAACAGTATAACCAATCTTATTATATAATTGTGAAAGCACTGTATGCCTGTCTGCATCTTCCTGTGTCCCTAGGGGAAATCTCATTGGTCCCTTGGGCCGCCCGCCCCCGCACACCTCTCATTGGCCTGAGGCGGAGTGACGACACACACACACACACACACCGCACCTCTCATTGGCCTGAGGCAGAATGACGACACACACACACACACACAAACACATCTCCCGCTCTCTTACCCGCCGGTCCAGGAGGCTCCACCTCTTCCTCCCCAAACTTCGTGACCCGCGCGCACCTCCTCCTCTCCCTGTGTCTCCCGCGCTTTCACCCCCCCCCGGCACTGCTACAGTCAGCGGGACACACAAACACTATTATTACCCCTTCAGCGCTATCACCCACCCACCCAGTGTCAGCGGCCGTGCGAGACCCCCCCTCTATATCTCACACCTCTCCCCCCCACACATATACATGCCCCCCCTCCCCGATGCTCCAACTCACCCCCCTCCCCGGCGGGGGAACAGCCAGTGGCCAGGCAGGCTGCCTCGCGGTGCCGAGTGCCCAAGATGGCGGCTGCCTGAAGGACCCCCTTCCTCCCTCGCGGCACCAAGTGCCTAAGATGGCGGCGGCCGGAAGTAGAGGTAGGGGGAGGGGTGGGTGTCACTGCCGCAGAGTTGCGCTGTCCACCATCACGGTGGCTGCCTCCCTTCCACTGGGTGCTGCCACTGCTCCCTGCACCTCACAGACCTCAGGGGTGCCACAGCCGCACCACAGCCGCACCACACATGCTTTTTTGGGGCCTTGAGGATTATGTTGTTGATTCTTTTGTTAAATTTTTTATTTGGTGTATTAGCACTCCTTGTGGGGCGAGGTGATTTCTGCCAAATATATATTTGACCACGCTCGTAGTCTTTCTTTTTTACCTTTGATAGTTCTTTACACTGGGAACCATTATATATGATATGAATTGACAAACAAACTTCTACCTAAAAATAGCTATTTTAAAAAATATCGGTCGTATACAAGCAACATTTTTTGCTCAAACTCTCCCTTTTTATAACTTTTTATAACATTCAGTAATTTGTGTCATAACACATTCCATGTGTAAATATATATGGATATTGAGTTATTGAGAGTTAAATTGGTAAATACTATGTGTGGACTTCTTAGATTAAAACACGACATCTCTTGTGCCTTGGTAGTATTGTTTTACCACAATAATAACTTTGTGCATATTCAGACAGGTGGTATGGACATGCCTTGTATCTTTGTATCTGCATGTTCTTCTTTGAGACATAATATGTACTCTTGGTACTATTTATAAATACTAGTCCTCGTGTTGGTTGAGAGTCCTTTATCCATTATCTGAAAACTGATGAGTCTTTTTCTGATGAATTGTTCACTCTGTTCTTTCTTTCCTCCCCCCTCCCCCTCCCCCCTTCCCTCTCTCCCCTTTCCCCTCCCTCTCCCTCTCCCCCCCCTCCCTCCCTCTCTTTTTCCTGTCTTCCCCTCCTTTTTTCCCCTCACCCCCCTTTTTTTCATTATACTTTAAGAAAACCTTGACATCAGGAATAACTTTTCCGTATTGGTGTGGAATTCATTAATTATACAAATAAGTTTCTTGGAGTACACAAAGATCAAAAATTGATTCTTAAATGTTGTAAAAATTGATATTTATTGTTGCCATTGTGTGTATCAAAATGTGTGATGTTGTTTATGTTACATTTATGTTACATTGGTTATACTGCTGCGGCCGAGTTTATTCGAGCATTTGCCCATTCTCGGCCGCAGCAGTAACCTGGCGCGCGCCGGAGGGTGCCGGGCGCGCGCCGTAGCAGCGGAGGAGCGCCCTCCGATCGGGGCTTTCTACCTCCCGCTGCCGGGTCCGCCGGGTCCCCCGGAACCCCCTGCCGCCGTCCCCCACATCGCGGGACACCAGGGCTCCCTCGGGGAGCCCTGGGCGTGCGTGTAGGGGGCGCAGGCTCCCGATGACACATGACCGCGCGTCGGTGATGAGCGGCACGCCGAGGGGCGGCCACTAGCAAGCCGGGAAATCTCCCGGCTTGCGGAACCGGCCGCACTGCAATAAAGTGTGTCGGTAGTGTACTGTTATACATTATGAGCACTTCAATCTCTGTATATAGTTATGATTACAGTACACTGTTGAACTATGCACTTTATATATGAAAGTAATTGATTGAAAATACTCAGACCCCTGACTTTACTTGTTTTTAACTTTATATTGCATCTTTGTTATGCAGTACCTTTATTACCCGCAGTCTCAGGTGTGAGTGGTTTCGTTACACCTCTATGCACATATTGTTATACATGTGCCACTCCAAGTGAAGACTTGCGGTTATAGACTAATTAATTGCATTTGACACTATGTGTAAAACCAAAACTGTTTGTTTTATCTTGTTTTGTATTTGTTTCCATTGCGCATGACTCTGGTACTAATGCATCCCATACGAGTACACGCTAGCCAGGAGTGCAGTCTCCCTGCATACCATCTAGGGAGTACTTGCATCTCATTGGTTGAGTGACGTCACGTCCGGTTTCCATCCGGTACTTCAGGGGACTGTGCACGAGTAATGCTACTCTTTGAGAAAGCCCATACTGGGGGGCTGTTACTCCTCCTCTTGTTTTTTAATCCATGTTCTAATAAAGATTTTTTATAGCCCAGTCCAGCCTTTGCAACTTTTTGCTGCGTGGTCGTGCCCGCTGATTCACCTTCCTCCTTGGTGGGGGTGATGTCGTCCGATCCTTGGGGGGTGTTGTAATCCTTTAGCTCATTTGAATCACCTCATATTTTGGAGAGGTATATTATTTGATACATTTAAGCTCTTGGTTTTACTTTCAGCGATATTAAATGCATTATTTTTCTAGTCACAGCTTTTTTATTATTGTTATGCTGCCTACAGTGTGTTTATGTTTTTCATGTTAGTGTGTCTTATTGCTCGTTACTAAAATCATTTCCTTTTTCTATTTTATAGAGTAGGAGAGAAAGAAAAACGGAGCACCAAATCCAAACTGGAAATGCCAAAAAGAAAAATTCAAGGATGCGTTCCCATAAAATAAAAGCTTATTTATTGGATCAGAGACCAAAAACCAACACACCAACGCATTTCAGACTATCTCTAGTCCTTTATCAAAGTGAATAACTACTTACCCTCTTAGAGTGTCATTTATACCTGAAAGGAGACCCAGCACACCAATCGCCAAACCTTCCACATGCGTCACGTGTCGAGGTCGTTTCCACGTCATCACGCACAGTCGCGTAATCAAGTCCGACAGCAGGGGGGTGCGGCATAAAGGCAGGAAGGCAACCAGAAGCCAATAGTTGCTTACACACTTCACACGCTACTCCCCCTGAATGGAGCCGAGTATGAACGCTAATGACGCCAATCGAAGGGACGACCCCATGTCACATGACGCGGCGCCCTGACGTCAGTGTGTCTGAGAATCCAGTTTGAACAAAAAAAAACTTTATTAAATCTAAAATACATGACACTCCAAGAGGGCAATATCAAAGGAGACAAAAAAACATCATGTGAATAAGAAAATAATCTAAACTAAACATAGGAAAATTATAAATAAACAGACAAACTATTTTACATAAACAAATCATTAAAAAAATATATAAACAACCTTTGATATTGGCTATGATTATCGTAGTAATCGAAGGTGATGCATTAGGCAATGTATTCTTAGAATAATACAAAAACAGATGTAAACTTTATATATTAAATCCATACAGCCTAACACATAATGAAAAAGAGAATAAAAACTGACCACGAGCATATACACACTTAATGAATTCTTAATAAACAATCTGCATAGATTATACTGTAAAATCAAGCTCATAATATATCAATCACATGAAATCAATCATTTAGACAATGATCAATCAAATAATAAACAGATGGTATATAATTGTGCATGCTCTGAACACAGACATCCTGAAACTGCTATAAAATGCAACAGACACTAGCCAAGAACTATAATGGAAAGAATAATAATAATAACAGCATTGGTTATGTATCAAAAAGAAGGGGTCCTATGTCCCAATCTGAATTTAAACCACAAGGGGCACGTGTCTGGAGTGTGAAGATCCAGTAAAGCTCCCTTTTGTTGAGGGTATTTAGTCTGTTACCTCCTCTAATTGGAAATGGTATGTGCTCTATACCTTGAGCACGTCCGGTTTCCATCCGGTACTTCAGGGGACTGTGCACGAGTAACGCTGATCTTTGAGAAAGCCCATACTGGGTGAAATGCGTTAGAGGCTCAGGGGGCTGTAACCATATATTTTGTCTATTTATATTTATTGTACAGCAGTATACATTTTTTGTATATTTCAATTAATCTTACAACGGTATATATAGGATGTATACTTATATTTATATTACAACAGTATATTTATTTTGTATATTTATATTTATAGTACAACAGTATATATATTTTGTCTATTTATATTTATAGTACAGCAGTATACATTTTTTGTATATTTCAATTAATCTTACAACGGTATATATAGGATGTATATTTATATTTATAGTACAATACAACAGTATACATTTTTTGTATATTTATATGTACTGTATATTACAACATTACATTTATATACATTTTATATTGCTGCATAATCATAAAACAATATAATTTCTTTACATTGTAGGGAGACAACTCTTCTGGTGGACAAAATAAGTGAGGAGAATGATGAGAGGAGTGCATTAATGGTTAAAAACACTCTGCAGGAAAAGCACAATCTGACTGTATCCGAGAGCAGCATAAAGAAGATGAGACGCAGCATTGGATGGAAATATGGACGTGTGAGGTTAGTACTGGACAGTACAGGAGGTAAAAGTGTTGTTTCGCAAACTGTACTGCACTGTGCCGCTAATTTTTTTTATTCCTTGTCATTACAGAGCGTACCCCATGATACGGGACGCAAACAAAATCAAAAGAGTGCTCCAGGCCCAGGCATGGATCGACAGCGGTGAGACTTTCCAGGATTGCATCTTCACTGATGAGTCTACTGTGTCGCTGGAGAGATTTGCAAGCTTTGCGTTCCACAAAAAAGGCCGCATATCTTTGAAGCCGCGGCCAAAAGACCCTTTGAAGCTGCATGTGTGGGGTGCCATCTCTAGGAGTGGACTGGGATGCATTGTCATCTTTGAAGGTAAAATGTATCAAATAAAATGTCGCCTAATGCACTGTTCTTGACTAGTGTTGCCTTACCGTATGCACTGTACTGTACTATTGTGCAGTTTTTGAGCACTTTTCTTTTCTTGCTATAGGAATCATGAATAAAGCTTTCTTCCAAGACAACATTGTGCCCGAGATCACACGCGACTATCCCAATGGTCACCGCTTCTACCAGGACAACGATCCCAAGCACACCGCGTCAACGGCGCATATCCTTGAGCGCGGCATCAACTGGGTGAAGACGCCAGCGGAGTAAGTGCAGTAGACCGTGTCCCATTTTTGTTCCCCACTGTTTTTAGCTCTTAAACCAATTGTCCTTTCTTTCCAATGACAGATCGCCAGACTTCAATCCGATCGAAATGGTCTGGCATCAGCTGAAGGACCATATCCGGAAAGTGGCAAAACCCTCCAAAAAGGACGAGTTGTCGAAAGGCATAATGAGTTTTTGGAACGCTGTACTCACCGTGGAACGCTGCAATAAATATATAGACCATATTGCCACTGTGTTGCCCATTGTCATCGCGCGTAATGGGCAAGCATCAGGAGAGTAGTACAGTGCTGTAGTATTGTAAGTACAGTATGATACAGGTAAGTATGGCACAGATTTTTTTTTCCAGATAGTCAGAGTATACAGTAGTTCCAGTATACAGTAGACTAGTTTGACAGTACTACAGTAACTGCCTACTAACTGCTCCATTTTTTTCTTTCCAGAGAAAGCTGCACCAGCCACCTACAGTAGTTCTGCCATAATACAGTACGGTACGCACATACAGTACAGTACAGTAACTGAACTAAGTTTTTGTTTTCTTGTCGTTCCAGGAAAAAGGGTGGCCTAGGGGGAGAAGGGGGCGTTGTGTCCCGTCAAATCTGCTTGTACAGTCAAATGTACAGTAAAAACAGCAGTAATGATGTACACAAAACCTCTCCTCTCTCAATGAACTACTGTACTGCAGACAGAATGAGGAAAAGATAAAGAAGGAAAAACAATATTACTATACAGTATATACAGTAGTATATATATTATACATTACAGTACTGTATATAGTATTAAATCATATTCTTATAAATGTGCATTACTCATGTTTCCCCATGTTTTACAAATGTAAAGAACTTAATAAAGACTGCATTATGTATTATTCTCTGGAGGTGTGAGGAAGAAATAGTTAGCAGCACTGTAATTTCAAAAGGCAGTTCATCATAAAAATAATTTAATAAAGGCTGCAGTGTGTATTATTGTGTGTTGATGGTTAGAATTGCTGTGCACTTGAAATGTTTCAACATTGTACAGTATTTGTAAATAAATGTTTTTGTACTGACTCCACCAATAAAAGAACATGTTATATTTATATATTTACATATTTTTATTTTAAAGATATTAAAGAATGTACTGTATTTAATTTAAAACATGTGACTGTAAACCATACTGACTGACACATGTTTTCACACCCTGATGAAATACAGTATCAGTTTACGCTCAATTCTCACAGTGCTGTGCACATCACAGTCAGATTTACATTTCAAATTCAAGAGGGGATTTTCCAAGGCAGGCCTCTAAGGGTTGGGGGAGGGGGATGGTGTGATTAGACGCAGGCGTTCTGAGCCTTTGTAGCTCGGCTATGGGTGGATTAAGAACACAATGGCAATATGCAGAAGATTAACGACCCAGTGGTGAGAGGGGGTTGTTAGGACAGGGTGACTCAGCCGATTGACGCTTGGCTAGGGAGGGATTAAAAACTCTGGATGTGTGTGGCTGAAATAGTTAGCAGCACTGTAATTTCAAAAGGCAGTTCATCATAATAATTTGATGAATAAACCCCCAAAGACAAGCCCCAAATACAGTACCTAAAAAGCAAGTCACTTTAACTCCCTGTGCCCCATGCACCAAAAACAAACAGATTTTATTTACAGTACAGTATATATATACTGTATACTGTATTATAAATTAATATTCATACAGTGTAAACGTCCATTTTTCAGGTATCCCCATGTTTTGTAAATGTTTTCTCCGATTTCAATGTGGCAGAAGAATTTAATAAAGGCTGCAGTATGTATTATTGTGTGTTGATGGTTATAATTGCTGTGCACTTGAAATGTTTCAACATTGTACAGTATTTGTAAATAAATGTTTTTGTACTGACTCCACCAATAAAAGAACATGTTCATTTATCTCACATTGTTTCCATTTGCTCCTTTGACAGTGTAACAAATGTAGAGGCTTGCTGCACTGTTTTTTACTGCCAGACCGCACAGCCTCAAGATCCGCAACATTGTAAAAAAAGAGCAATGAGCGCGCAATTGGCGTGGGAACTAGGTCAATTGGCGTGGGAACTTCTGTTCTAGGGCACCTAGAAATAAAATTATTTTTGCCCCCAGATGTTAGGAACCCCCTCACTTGACCCCAACAGGGTCCGAGCAGTAATGGCGGCGAGAAAGGGTCACGCCGGCGAGGAGGGTCCTACCATTGAGCGTAATGGCGGACAAAGCTTTGAACCGGCTAAGTCAGAATGAGCAGAAACCTGGAACCCACAACTCCGTTTCTGTTCAACCTAGAGGGCTCAGATTCGGTCACCATGTAGTCCTAGTTGCGGCAGGATTGCAATTGGCAAATTGCGACCCTCTCGTGGCAACAGAACGGAGTCAGGGTAATGTTAAAGTTCAGGTTTCTGCCATTGACTTGAATGGCAGAAAAAAAGCCACTTTGGTAATGTGCTTTTAAACTGTCTTTTGGTATCTCCGGTTCCGGGGGTCGTGCAAGGCTGATATTTTGCCACTATGGCAAGGGTCCTTCCGCAAGAGGACCGGGCGAATTTCAACCCGCTCAGACCCACAGAACGGATTATTTTAAATTATATTTATATATTTTTATTTAAAGATATTAAAGAATGTACTGTATTGTATTTAAAACATGTGACTGTAAACCATACTGACTGACACATGTTTTCACACCCTGATGAAATAGAGTATCAGTTTACTCTCAATTCTCACAGTGCTGTGCACATCAGATTTACATTTCAAATTCGAGAAGGGATTTTCCAAAGCAGGCCTCTAAGGGTTGGGGGAGGGGGATGGTGTGATTAGACGCAGGCGTACTGAGTCTTTGTAGCTCGGCTATGGGTGGATTAAGAACACAATGGCAATATGCAGAAGATTAACGAGCCAGTGGAGAGAGGGGGTTGGTAGGATAGGGTGACTCAGCCGATTGACGCTTGGCTAGGGAGGGATTAAAATCTCTGGAGGTGTGTGGTTGAAATAGTTAGCAGCACTGTAATTTCAAAAGGCAGTTCATCATAATAATTTGATGAATAAACCCCCAAAGACAACCCCCAAATACAGTACATAAAAAGCAAGTCACTTTAACTCCCTGTGCCCCATGCACCAAAAACAAACAGTAGATTTTATATACAGTATATATATATATATATATATATATATACTGCATACTGTATACTGTATTATAAATTATTATTCATACAGTATAAACGTCCATTTTTCAGGTATCTCCATGTTTTACAAATGTTTTGTAAATGTTTATCCGATTTCAATGTGGCAGAAGAATTTAATAAAGGCTGCAGTATGTATTATTGTGTGTTGATGGTTATAATTGCTGTGCACTTGAAATGTTTCAACATTGTACAGTATTTGTAAATAAATGTTTTTGTACTGACTCCACCAATAAAAGAACACGTTCATTTATCTCACATTGTCTCCATTTGCTCCTTTGACAGTGTAACAAATGTAGAGGCTTGCTGCACTGTTATTTTACTGCCAGACCGCACAGCCGCAAGATCGGCAACATTGTAAAAAAAGAGCAATGAGTGCGCAATTGGCGTGGGAACTAGGTCAATTGGCGTGGGAACTTCTGTTCTAGGGCACCTAGAAATAAAATTCATTTTGCCCCTAGATGTTAGGAACCCCCTCACTTGACCCCAACAGGGTCCGAGCAGTAATGGCAGCGAGAAAGGGTTATGCCAGCGAGGAGGGTCCTACCATTGAGCGTAATGGCGGACAAAGCTTTTTAAACGGCTAAGTCAGAATGAGCAGAAACCTGGAACCCACAACTCCGTTTCTGTTCAACCTAGAGGGCTCAGATTCGGTCACCATGTAGTCCTAGTTGCGGCAGGATTGCATGGCACATTGCGACCCTCTCGTGGCAACAGAACAGAGTCAGGGTGATGTTAAAGTTCAGGTTTCTGCCCTTGACTTGCATGGCAGAAAAAAAGCCACTTTGGTAATGTGCTTTTAAACTGTCTTTTGGTATCTCCGGTTCCGGGGGTCATGCAAGGCTGATATTTTGCCACTATGGCAAGGGTCCTTCCGCATGAGGACCAGGCGAATTTCAACATGCTCAGACCCACAGAACGGGTTATTTTAAATTATATTCGCGCAATTTGCGTGGGAACTACTTAGGGCCTCGGTCAAGTTCACGGACAATTGGCGTGGGAACTTCTGTTCTAGGGCACCTAGAAATAAAATTAATTTTGCCCCCAGATGTTTGGAACCCCCTCACTTCACCCCAGCAGGGTCCGAGCATGTACAGTACTGTACTTTAAAATAAATGAAATATGCAATTTTACTATTACTGCGCGCGCACGCACGCACGCACAGACTGTGTAGGTTGAACCGCGAAGGTATTAGACTTCAAAGACAACAGCTCGCAAACGGCCCCATGCGTTTTTACACGGCATTGCAGAATTGCTTAAATCACGGCGCGAAAATAACGCAATACACTCCGGGCGAAAACGACACAAAACCGAACATCACCGGGATATTCTGAAATTCGCGGATCTAGCCGAGTTAGAATAAAGTTGGTCGCCATTGTAGGTTCCAGATTTCACAAACCTGGCAAAGTGTGTGAGTGGCTAGAGATGAACGCTTGTGGGTTGGCTGTAAGTCACACTTTCAGTACCATTTGGAGTGGAAAGTGCGGGAGCTGCTGGAGGCTCATGCCGATTTGAGCTCCAGAACTTTTTGGGCTCAAAACCCAGTCAACCAACGGATTGTTTTAAAGACTTTATTGCAACTAGGAAAGTCAGTTTGTCAACCCCAAACCCTCACTAAGTGTATTTTCTTCTGCCTATTGTAATCCAATGTGTGTTTGCCTGTTTCTACGGAATAAATCACAATTTATTTTACTTACTGGCTTTGCTCAGTGATATGATCCCGATATAAATGTGTAAGTACCTTGTCTCCCATGACATGTACCCATTCCGAACATTATGTACAGTAGAAACTTCGACTATTCTAACACAAACCAGTGGCAATCGCCAAAAAGACCCAGGTACACCCAGGTACATGCTGGGTACATGCCTTAAACTTGCCTTAAACTAGACCCAGCATTTCTGCATTGACTAATGGTCCATCAGATTAACAGCGGGGGTCCCCGCCAGTCCCATTCAAACTGAATGGGACTGCCAGGGACCCCTGCTGTTTTAATCCTATGGGTCATTAGTCAATGCAGAAATGCCTTAAACTAGCCAGGTTAAACCCAGCACGTACCCAGAATGTAACCAGGCTAGTTTAAGGCAAGCTTTAGAATACTAGGTGTCTCGTCTGTACATGTCTAGCTACCGGGGTATCTAGGTTGTTTCTTACAATATATTTGAGTTTTCTTCTACGAGAGGTCACAACAGGTCATCCTGCGCGTGTTTGCTGATGGGCTGAGACGGTGCCTGCAAGAAGCACATGCACTGTTTCCATCTCTGCAGTGCCGTGATCTAGATCTTCATACGGTCACCGTGGACCCGCATTTCTGCTTCAGTGTGAGTTACCGTCTCCCCCTGTCAGCTATTGATAGTACTCTATGGCGGTTTTACCTTAAACCATCTTGGATTATTGTTTTATATTAACTGATTACTTTTGCTTTTTATTGTATTTTATTTGTTATATTATTTAGGGATATAGGTATCTCAGGGTTCATATGTATGGTCTCTGTAACCTAGCTCTGTAACAATTGTTACTGAGGTGGGGTTGGATCCCCTCAGTTTTATTTGTGTATTTTTATTATTAAATGACAATTACTTAATCCCTGGTGCGCATTGTGTGCATTCTCTTTTTTTCTTCGACGAAGTTGTCTTTTTTTTTTTCCTACATACATTTTTTGGCACGAGCATACAATTGATTATATTACCCCTGTTGATAAGCAGTTAATGAAGCTTCAAATACTAAATTCTTTGTAATTGTTCCAGTTGTTGAAGGTTTTTCTTATTTTGATGTACTCACAGGCTTTGCACTGGGTGCCCTTGAAAGAACCTTTAGGTTTTGGCTGTAGCCAAGTAGGTCTGCTTTATCTCTCATAATGACTTTGAATGAGGAGAAAGTTTTGAGGTCGTCTACCTGTGATGGATGGGTACGGCATAAGGATGTCTTTGAGATCGTTATCGTCCCTAAGAATATGCCAGTGCTTTTTGAAAAATTGTTGTATAGACCCCCAATGTTGGTTATACGTACCAATAAAACAGATACATTTTTGCTAATTTCCTGCTTTTTTGTCCTCGAGTAACTGAAATCTTTGTGTATATTTCACCCTTTTGTATGCTTGTTTCACAATTTTTTTGCTATACCCTCTTTGGAGAAAGCGTTGTGGACTGCAATACGTGGGCAGAACAAAGCGAAATCTGAAGCTGCGCATCATGGAGCACCTACGCAACATCACTAATATTCCCAAATTAGAAGCCACCTCCAAACCTCTCACCCATCTCTTGGCCCACTTTAAAGATGTGCATAACTCTAGTACAGTGGGTGTACACAATATGGGAATCGAGAGGATTATGGGTGATACAAGAGCAGGCGATAGAGATCTACAAATTGCAAAACGAGAGCAATTTGGGATCTTTACACTGCAGTCAAAACACCCCAGGAGGTCTCAATGACTGTATTGAACTTACACCTTTTTTGAGATAGATGGGGAGTAGTGTTTCTAACATGACCATTCAAGTTTTCAATTTCATTTATTGCTCTTGTTTCCAATCCCCCCTCTCTCCCCCACCCTTTCCCCCCCCTTCCCTTCTCTTTCCATCCCCCCCTTCCACCCTCTTCTCCCCCTTTCCCCATTTTCCCTCTTTGCTCGAGTGAGATTTATGCTGGAGGACCGGCGATCGTGGTGGGCTACTATACACGGGTCCTGCGAGAAGCCGCAACCCGGAAGTGACAACAACGTGGTGCCGAGCAAGCCAGCCCCAGCGCGCGGGACTGATCTGTAAGCCTCAGCACCTACCCCCTGCGCCTAGGAACCCATCTGGACTGTTACCTATGCACTGCTCTACTGGACTTATACAGTATATTCTTATATGTAAGTTTTTACTTGTTATTTTATTTCATTGTTTTATATAAATCTTGACCCTTGGTGCGCTTTTGTGTTTATTTTTTCATTCACATCTGATGTTTGGAGCCGTCCCACGACGATATTGGTGGAGGAGGGGTGCCTTCACATCACATCAGCAGCAAGAGGGAAGAGTTGATCTATTTCAAGATCCTGCTAGGAAGCAAGAGCACGGTTTGAATTTATTATCCATACTGTAAGTGATGCTTGCGCCTCAAAGCATTCATCTGTGTAGCAGCTCCTATGAATACGTAGGATCTGTCCTACCAGGATCCCTCTAATGAGGTTATGTGGATGATGACTTGTTGCATGTAGAAGATTATTGGTAGCTGTGTCCTTTACATGTGTGTTAGTCATAATACATTGTTCGGTCCCCTTGAGATATTTAGATCCAGAAAGTAAATTTATTTCATACTATACTTGTACTTACAGTAAGTGTAAAAATAGTTTGATTTTAATTGAATACGTTGATGAATTTCTTCAGGGTTGTAGAGTCCCCTTTCCAGAGAAGAAGCACATCATCAATGTATCTTACCCATAATGTAATGTTGTCAGCATATGTTTCCATCCCCTCTGAGAATATTGTCTCTGCTTCCCACCAGCCCAGGTACAAGTTCACATAAGATGGGGCACATGTAGTCCCCAAAACTGTACCCTGGGTCTGGTGGTAAAGCGTCCTATCAAAGAGGAAAAAGTTCCTTGTGAGTACGTATGTTAGAAGCTCAACAACCACTTTATTATGGTTTTTATAACATTCTCCACTGGTATCCCAAAAATATTTTGTTGCCCCTATTTCTACATCATGCTGGATGCTAGAATAGAGACTTTCCATGTCAAGTAACACCAGGAGTGTGTCACTGTCGATAGAGATCCATCTTGTTTTTATAGAACGTCCTTACTGTCCTGTAAGTAAGAGGGCAGGGCTGTAACGAATGGTCTTAAAATATAGTCTATGTACTGGCTGACCTTTTCGGTAAGATTACCGATACCCGATACTACCGATACAATTGGGCGCCCGGAGGTGGGGATTTTCTCTTATGTTCCTTAAGTAGAGTGTAGAAGGTTGACAGACGAGGTGTTTTAACCAACATAAAGTATTTCTCTTGTTTACTCGAAGCATTGGTTGATACTCCTGCATCTAAGATGTGAATGAGTTCAGAGTTACATTTTAGAGTTGGATTGCCGTCAAGTACACTATATCAATTCTTATCGCTTAGTAGTCTATTGTTTTCCTTTACATAATCGTTGTTAGTCATGACTCCAATGTTGTCCCCTTAATCAGAGGGTTTAATTACAATAGAGTTTTTTTGGAAAGTTCTATTAGGGCCTCTCTCTCTTCAATATGAGGAAGTATAGTACTTCTTTACTAAAAAGATAACTTTTTATCTTCATGTGCCTCAAGCAACAAAAACATAAATTGTAAGCTCATCTGGTAAGGGACTGTGTCTGTAACATTCCTATGTGCTACATACCGGGTGCTTTACTATAATTGTGACATGCTTTGAGTCCCATTGGGAGAAAAACACAATATGAAATAAACTTTGTGTTATTATTTGTGGAATAGCTTTCCAACCAGGATGGTAGAGGCTAATACTGTAGGGCCGATGAGTATTCAAATACCAATCAGGGGCAATCACCAACAAGACCCAGGTACATGCTGAAAACATGCTGGGTACATGATACAACATTTCTGCAGACAGACTAATGGCCCACTGGATTAACAGCGGGGGTCTTGCCGGGGACCCCTGCTGTGTTAATCCGATGGGCCATTAGTCTCCGCAGAAATGTCACTGAAATGTTTGCAGCATGTACATTATGCAGCATGTACCTGGATCTTGTTGGTTATAGCCCCAGATTTTCAAAGGCAAGTGTAAGGCAAGTGTTAGAATACTCATCAGCGCACTGTTATGTACAAGAAGGGAAATGAAAAATACTTATAGACCTAAAGCTATCCTAAATATGAAAAAAAGCCAAGAATCAAATGGGGCCTACATTTTTACAGTAGATTCTGAAGGAGAACGGACTGACCAGGTGGGCAAATCCTATGTTTCTATATTTACACTGGCGACACACTTTATTCGAGCTCGGCTAGTCCCACGAATTCGGGTATACTCGGGTGTATTGAGGTTTGTGACTGTTTTCTGCCCGAGTGCATTGGGTTATTTTCCAGGCAGGGATTGAAGCATTTTATTCCCGCTGGCTGCAAAACTGCACAGTATATATATATATAATGCATTACAATTCATGAATTTATGCCATCTGGTAGACACGCGAAGCATTGCAGCCTATTAAAGCCTAATCATTATCATTTAACAGATCAGCCGCCCGTCAGCCAGGCATGAACCCAGGCTGGGAAGGCAAACGCAACGGGGCTTGTCAGAGGTGAGGAGCGGCGCATTCCAGGTATCTGCCAGGTACATACTGGGTATTTGCTCGAATAAAGTGTGTCGGTGCAGTATTACCCACATCTGAGATAAGAAGATAAGGGACAACCAATTACTATGCTCATTTATATTTTCTACACTGCTGACTATTTATCTTTTCTCTGCTTTACTCAGGTTTTGTCTAATATAATAACGAATCCAGTCTCCCCCTGAAGAAACAATAGTAACATGACATCTGGGATAACATGAATATTTTATCTGTTCTGGAGAAATGTAACCAAAAAACATAATGTTGATTATTTTTAAGACTGTGGTAATCATTGATCTTTTGGGGGGAAAGGCTTAAGTACTTAAAAGGAAGACTCTTGCAAAATAAAAATTTTTTATTATTGGGTTCTTAGTATAATTTATAACAGAAAGGAGGGTTGATCATTAAGAGGAGATTAAAAGCATTTAATCGCATGTTCCTCTACTGTACATAGACATGTTAAGTATTATGTGATGGAAACCAAAGTCAGTGTTATTATATAGATACAGAAGAGATTATATTCTTCATTTCAATATATTCAGGAATCTATTAAAGGCAGTTGTGGTTCTCCTGCCAGCCTACTTTTTCTGGGTTAGATAGGCTCTAGTGTTCATTTCAGGCCTGAGAAGTATAATGTAACATTTAGGAATAAATATACAACCCAGTAACCCAGCACTGGAAGCCAGGATGGCAAATATCTCTACAGCTACTATGTATCTGCCCTTGCTGCTCATATAGGCTGGGATGAAGGAGACCCAGACACTGCAGAACACCAACATGCTGAATGTGATAAACTTGGCTTCATTAAAACTATCAGGCAAGTTTCTGGCTAAGAAAGCAACAATGAAACTGATAAAGGCCAGAAATCCCATGTATCCGAGTACACAATAGAATCCAATCAGTGACCCTTCATTACATGTAAGTAATATCTTCCCAATCTCATCTTCCATGTTATAGTATGGGAAAGGAGGGGAGCTTCCCAGCCAAACTGCACATATTAGAACTTGAATCAGAGAACAGAAGAGGACGATAGAGTTAGACACTATGGATCCCATCCAGCTCCTTAACTTGCTGCCTGGCCTGGTGACATTGAAGGCAATGATTACAGTCACAGTTTTGGCTAGAATGGAAGAGACAGAAATGGAGAAGGTGACTCCAAACACTGTTTGCCGCAGAATACAGGTCACTTGGAGGGGGTGACCAATGAATATCAGGTTACAGAGGAAGCACATCTTGAGAGAGAGAAGCAGAATATAACTGAGGTCTCTGTTGTTGGCTTTCACAATGGGAGTGTTTTGGTATTTGATGAATATGCCCATAACTAAAGTGGTGAGAAGAAAGAACAGAACAGATATCAAAGCCAGAGATGTTCCCAAGGGATCTTCATAGGACAAATAAATTATTTCTTTATCTATGCAGTCGTCTCGGTTACTATTTGGCCACTGAGTTGCTGGGCATTTGACACAGGTACTCATATCTAAAAATGAAAAAGCAAAATTCCTTTAGTGGAAAGTGTACTCAGTACAAATTCACAACATTATTTACACATTTATAATTACTGACAGAACAGACATTCCCACCAAATATGAAAATATAGAGTTAGCAAGACACATATGCCTATGAATACTTCTAGGATTCTCTGTTCATTATGTTTAAATCTGAAAATATTGTGACTTTAATCCATGAAGTATGGTACTGTATGTATAGCGTGATTGAACAACATATTTATATATATGAAGTTTCCTTACTAGTTATACTCCTCTATCCCAGGAATTGCGTACAATTGTTTTATCTGTGATCCATAGAGCAATTACAGTATTGTCTGTTTTTTTCTGTCATTTTAAGATTTTTATGTAGTCCTTCTTTTCTATCTCTAAATTCAAGCAGGAATGGGTAGTTAAATAATCAGGTTCTCCTACTTGTGTTTTACTCCTCAAGGGGTAACCCGTGGGTCCTCCTGAGTTAAACACCACTATTTTCATCTTTGGGGACCCCATGATATCTGAGATTACCGGGTTAAACCTCCCTGAGAGAAATCAAAATGACTGCTAAATCTCAGGCCAAAAGGAATCTGCAACATTATCGGTTGTGGCTGTCACGGAAGACCAGTACTTTTTAGACCGAAACCACCGGGATCATTATCACCAGATGTGACAGAGTTGTTTAATAAATGGAATTTATTATGGCAAACCAGCAGACATAACAAAATACACAGTAACATAATACAATACCAACTGGGGGCCTGGGGAGTATACTCTGTCCTCGACTAGGTGCAGGGCCTGCTACAGGTAGGCTTACCCTGTCTAATTGTTGTCCTGGTATCACAAAGTGCTATTTTGTCTGTAGCAACTTTGAATATCTCACCAGTGCTATCACCGTCAAACTCACAGGACGCTCTGGTACTCTGATCAGCAGTGCTCCTTACATGAGCGGTACGCAAACTGGGGTTCCTGAGAATTCCTAGGGGGGTAGGTGGCTACAGAAGCCCCACGCTCTTCCCCACGGCATTTAAATTAAATGTCGGGGAAGGCGTGAGGCCTCTGTAACTCACTTACTTGCACTCTGCTGTGTCTTCGGCAACGTGTCGCAATGGCAACGTGGCATCAAATGATGCCGCGGGGTCATGTGACGTCACGCGTCGCCATGGTAACGTGTGTCAAATGACGCGGCGGGTTCACGTGACGCGGTGGCACATGACCCGTGACATCTTTTGATGCTGAGTATTTGCAGAGGGGTGTCGCAAACGCTGCAGCTCCTGGGCAGGGGGTGCAGATAAGAAGTTTGCCATCTTTTACAGGGAGAAGGAGTCACCGACCAACCAGAGCACGCATTGAGATGGTGCAGCCAATCCCCAACCTGGGGCTTGCCTGTCTTTACCTGTCAGAGGAGGGGGTATGTTAAGGTGCTGACAGGGATTCTGGCGAACAGGAAATTTCGAACTGGACAATGGGAACCGAACCTGTCTCAGCAATGGCTTCCCCTGGCCAGCCCTATACCTCCGCTGGGTAGGCGCTTCAGTGTCTGCGAGGAACAAAGGCTCTCCCTGTTGAGATCCCATCCCCAACCTGATACATAGCCTTTCCCCGCTCAACAAATGTTTTAACATCTTGCTGCTCCCAGCCCTTGTCTCAATCCAGCATTTCTCTGTGGGTGCCTCAGCTCATTCAATCACGAGTCTCCCTCCATAAAAATGCAGACATACAATCCACCATGCAAGCCTGCTAGCTGGGGATAAATACAGTGGTACAACGAAAAAAAGTGCTTTACATTATATACATTTCTCTGTACCTTTCCCCTCCCCACCAATATATACATTAATAACCCCATTCCCTAACTCCCAGTTTGAGGCTATTTTCCACAAGGGGTCAAAACATCCAAAATGTGTCCACCATGCAAGTGTGCATAAGCGGCCAACAACACACGGTTTTAGGGGTTGCTAGCTGGGCTTCACCTTTATTATGAGAAGCCATCAGAGTGGCTTCCTATGGGATGGATCTAAATTCCCTTTTAAAACAAGGAATTAATACCAGTAACTTCACTAGTATGTATCTTGGGAACCTGGGGGTCCACAGAACTGAAAATAGTGCGATTCAGCTCTGGAGGATCCCTGTTCCAAACCTGTAATAAAAACAATTAAATGTTCGTTGGGGTTTAAACTGCAGTTAGATTACATTAAAGCAGCCGATAAGGGAACGGAAACATAACCAGCAATCAATGGACATTATTTACAAACATTTTTTTTCCCGGATGACTTGAATGCGTATTTATTAGGAATATTGTACCTACAGTATTTTTTTTTAAATTCACCAAAATGTAACCTTGAGACAGCTCATGAATTCACTCCAATTCTTGGAGGTACTGTACCTACTGTATACGGGTAATGGGATTGAAAGTTTGTACAGATGTAGAAAGACTTGCTGTCTTCAGTGCCGCTGCCCACGCGCGGTCACCCACATCGCCTCTGCAGCTCTATCACAGCAGACACTGTCCCCTGCGCCACACACTTTTGCTTGTTCTTCTGTGATGCCGAGGACAGTAAGACTGCATTTTCATCCTTAGGAAGTGGGTATTAATTATTGAGCATTCTCTGTCCTACCATACTGTATACAGTACAACACTTTGACAGATAAAAGAACATTGAATATTTTAGGTATTACTATGGGGGACATAGCGTAAACTGAATGTTTCTCTTACCTGTTTGATTGGAAAACTCTCCCTCTGGGCAGGGAATACAGTCATAGCAGCAAGACGGCTGTCCTGTCCGTGATGACTTTCTGTATCCAGGAAGGCAGCTTTCACTGCAGACAGAGCGTGGGGTCTGTGCGACAAACAGCAGAAGCCAAATCAGTTTTCACTAGTACATTAAGGGCCTCATGCAGTATGCAGCGATAAGCCACATATGGCCAGCTTCTCGCTAAAACTGCCGACTGCTATTCAGTAAGCTGGCGATAAGAGCAAAAATTGCAGGCTTTTTTTCCTGAAATAAAAAAAACCCGCAACAGTTTGCCGATAAGCCATTTTTTCGCCGCTCATTGCCAGCTTTTCCAATTCGCTGTATTCTTGTTGCCATTTTTCACCGCTCTAGAATTGCAATTTTCTCTCCCAATCATCCCACCACAAAAAGTTGGTAGGAAGGTGGGGAGAAGCGGTGGATGAGCGGCGATACGGCACTTAGAAAAAATCAGGCCTTCCTCCTGCATCGGATTGATGCCGGGCGTCTCTGTAGCTGATACCAATTAATACCAGCACTGGAGACCTTGGCATGAATCAGATGCAGGAAAAATGCATTTACAGGCAACTTCATTACCTTAGCGGCTTACCACTATTATTAAGGCAATGAAGGGTTAAAACACCCGTGCCAGGTTTATTGTAGGTAGCGGGGGTAGATTAAGGTGATATTTGGCCCTTGGTGGGTGTTTAGGCCTTGTGGGGGTGTTGCGGGTGAACTTAACTAGTTTATTACCTTAGCGGTTAATACCGCTATGGCAAAGAAGGGTTTAACCCTTCCCGCTACCCACCCAGTAGGCTTAAACACCCATCCTTTGGGCTAATACACCATCACCCACCCCACTACCCACAATAAAAATAAAATTCTCACAACAGCCTGTGACTGTGAGGGGTACCCAGGCCAATAATAAAGGTATTGTGCCCTGCTGGGTGCCCGTGAGCCATATTGGGGAATTGTAAAGTGCCAGCTCTGCAACAATATGATGGCTGTCATGGGAGTCCAGCACTTTTACCACATTTATACATGGATCCGTTGATTGAGCAAAGCAAAGAGATAAAATAAATTGTAATTTATTTCCACAAATGACATACACACTATGTTACACAAGTACACTCAAAATACACTTACTGGGATGGAGCAAACGAAAAAACTTCCCAAAACGAAACTTGGAAACAAATGTGTCTAGGAGCAATTTCCAAGGAGTGGGAGTTGCTCACAAACAGAGCTGTAAACAGTCTTTGGTCAGTGGCACTGCTGGCAACCACTGTTACTCCGTCGTAGTTGCTTCGTTCGTTCTGCCACTGTAGTATTGGATCTTGGAACCTTAGTTCTTACGAACTCTTAAATCTTGTTAAGATGTTACAAAGTTTGAAAATGAAGCTTAGATGAATCTGGTTCCTGATGGGCTGCACGGATTCTTATAGGGTTAAAACTCCTATACTTAGCCTGTGCAGCCAAGCACTCCATGGGAATAATTTTCCCCACCTATCCCGGGGCTGCCAATACTTAGCAAACGTGGCAGAGGTGGCTTCTCATTCTGCTAAGGGCATGTGCAAACCTCGCACTTTGACGCTTAGTATATATGAGACCCAACCTCCTTACCTGGTGACACTCAGTCTGGGCGAGTCACCATTTGCTAACTTGCCTGGACTTTACACTAAGATGGGGGTACTTTGGTTACACCTCCCCATTTCTCACCTTAGTCGGCTTGAGCCTTCCTACTTCGGACTTTCCAAGACATCGTAGCATTGAGCCAGCGGGATGCTTTAGAACTCTGTAGCTGAATATGGTCCACTCACTTGCAGGAATTTCCTGCCATGCATTTCTAATGACAGTGATTGCAAATTAAGTGTTTCCTCTGTTGCTGGCATTTCAAATGAAAATCCTTATATACCCAATATTTATATAACTTTCATTCACCAATTTTTATATAACTTTCAAAAGTTACGCTATATGACTTTTCATGGTTTTACCTGACCGGCGCTCACAGCAAATCTCAGCTTCCTAGCCAAAGTTAGCACAAAACCGCTTTCAATGCGGCCAAGTGCCGGACTTTAAAACCATTTTTTCCTTCACATGAAACACTGTTACATTTATACACTTTAAACCAGAAATGACATTACTCTCGCCACCTTATACCTGGTGGGAGATGTTCTGAACCTGGGGCATATACCAGGGAACGTGAACGTGATTCACTCCCCTGTCCGGTCCTACTATTCTGGTCTGTGCTGAAGCAGGGATATCTCCATTGCCAGACACTCCCGGCATAGTAAGGCACACATACATTCTCATTACATTTGCAGTGTTTCTGCCATCATTGGGTTGCAGAGCTGGCACTTTACAATTCCCCAATATGGCTCAGGGGCACCCAGCCGGGCATAATACCTTTATTATTGGCCTGGGTACCCCCTCACTGTCACAGGCTGTTGCGAGTATTTAATTTTATTGTGGGTAGCGGGGGTGGGTGAAGGTGTATAAGCCCAAGGATGGGTGTTTAGGCCTACCGTGTGGGTAGCGGGAGGGGTTAACCCTTTATTACCATAGTGGTTAATACCACTATGGTAATGAATGGGGTTAACCCCTCCCGCTACATACCCAGTAGGCCTAAACACCCATCTTTGGGGCTAATACACCTTCACCCACAATAAAATCAAATACTCACAACAGCCCCAATACCCACCTACTAGGCCCCCAATAAACCATTACAATATTTAATAAAACAACCATACACAAAGTGCTCCCCCCCACAAAACCATTATTTATTATTTTACACACAGGATTAATACCCCAGTCTAGTGGGGGTCCCCGGTGGTCCCAACGGGTGTCCACAGGCCCCAAAGTGCACCCCTGTGTGTGCCCATGGGTGTCTGGGGGCCTCCGGGTGGTCCTCACCAGGCTCTCTGTGCCTCCAGGTGATACACGCGAGTGTCCGTGGGCCACAATGGGATCCTCAGGTGGTACCGTGGGCATCCGGGGGTCCCAAGGTCATCCCCCTGGGGGTCTTGGGACCCTCGGGTGGTTCCCATGGGTGTCTGGGGCACTCGGGTGGTCCCTGCGGGTCCGCGGGGACCCCAGAGCTCTGGGGCCCCCAGTTCTTCCCCGCAGGTGTTCCCGTGTGTCTTCAGGAGGTACCCATGGCATTATGGGGTCCTCAGGTTGTTCCCACGGGGATCTGGGGGCCCTCGGGTTGTTCACATGTGTCTCTTTGGTTCTCACAGGTGTCTGGGACCCTCGGGTGGTCCCCCGCAGGCTGGAGGTACCAATTCTGTATGTCAAAAAATAAAACATGGCATACATTTAAATCAATCCCTCCACTCCACCAAACACATACCTTACAGTAATGGGCATAATAACTATTATCCAGATATGGATAAGAGATTATTTGCCCATTATTAATCACACTAGCCAGCATAAATAAAGTAAATAAATACAGTTCTATTTACACTTGGCATTATGATGGGCATCCTCATCATCTTACTGCAGGTGCCTGCCCTCTGATGTCAACAAGAATACATAATAAATACAATTGAATGGCCCCTAGACCCTTAATCACCTTAGACCTAACCACCCACCCCAAACCCACTATGACTCCCACTTAACATTCAGGATGTACATTGGTACCCTGACATCCAAAACCTGTGCCAAACTAGGTGTACTTTACAGAAACAAATCCTCCCTAAGTCTGCTGGTCAGAAAAAATATTGCACAGCAGATGCTAATGCCACTTATCGACTATGGAGACATAGTATACGGCTCGGCACCCCAAACCCACCTTAGCAAACTTGACACCTTCTACAATTCAATATGCCGTTTTGTTCTCCAATGCAACTACAACACACATCACTGCGAAATTCTCAAAGAACTAGATTGGTCATCACTTGAGTCTAGACGCAAAGTTCACCTTTCCTTTCTTGCCTACAGTATCTGAACAAGCTCCTCACCCCTACCACATGCAGTACTTATCATCTGAGATCTGACTCCAAAAGACTGTTCATGGTCCCAAAGCTCAAAGTATCCGGCCGCTCCTCCTTGTATTGTATTGTATTGTATGTCTTTATTTATATAGCGACATAGCTCCTTCTCTTACCGTGCACCACAAAATTGGAACAACCTACCGGAGACTCTCACTTTCACCACCAGTTTAAGTTCTTTCAAATCTAAGGCTGCTTCACATTTTAATCTGGTCTGTAACTGTTACATACGCCTATAATATATATTTTCTTTAACTGTGCATGCAATAACTTGTATATAATGTATACCCTGTTCACTTATGTAACCATGTATTATTTGTCTTAACTCTATGCCCAGAACATACTTGAAAACGAGAGGTAACTCTCAATGTATTACTTCCTGGTCAAATATTTTATAAATAAAATAAATACCCACCCTTCACCTATTCATTGGTACATCATACCCATATAATATGTGCATGATTGACCAATATATCAAGAAATGGGGAAGGATTAAAAAAATCTGTCCCGATTAAAACACAGCACATAGCCAAATATAAATCATAATATAGACATATAAAACACATTACATAGCCATATAGAGAAAAATTAGTGAACAAGCGCTAGTAAAGTACAACAAACAATATACCAAAATATAATAACTGTGAATGAGTCCAATGTCCTTGAAGTACAATGGCTGCCTAACCAGTCAACCTGGCTTCTCCAAACAAGAAAAGATCTGAATGTGCAAATGACCTATATGGCACCAATAAACACTTAGACAGACTTGAATAGCCAATCAAACCCTTACAAGATTCTGGGTGAAATACGCCAAATTGCTAGTGTTCCAAAGTTCCTTGTTGCAGTCTCACCCAATATTGGAAACATGTGAATGACAAGAAAAAAGGCATACAAAACACCAATGGCGCATTACCATTGATAATACTATAACTGAAACCTATTATTAGATTAAACAAATATTACCAGTACACTATAGGCATATTAAAAGCTCTTATTGGATGCAAATTTATTAACAATGTGAAATAAGCTAAAATGCTGCAAAAAGCTAAAAAAGCTTGGATATGAGTTCATTGATTGTGACCCCAAAAAAATCCTAATAGAATCAACTCCTCCAAGAAATGTTTAAAATTGGAATCCTACTCACGATCCGTCCTGAGGACTTGTGCCTGTAAGTAGGAACCACTATTAGTGCGTCCTCCGCCTGGCTGTCTCACCTCATACAGTGGTAGTAGTTGTCAGCTCCATCTCTCGATGCTTCAAGCCGCGTGGCGGCATGCAGGGTGTCCGTCCGCATACCTCAGCTGCTAGTGATATTATCCCGGAGTTACCTCCGTCTCAGCTCCTCGGTGTAAAATGAGGCGACATAGGCTTTTATAGGCCTATGACGTCACATTTTCTGCAAATGGTTCCCACGGGCCTGATTGGTCAGTAAAAACCATGTGCTTTTCGTTTCTCTTTTTTTTTTTTTGGTGATGTCATGTAAAGGGAATGAAGCCAGCTAATCAGAATGGCGGTGCTTCCTTTCCCTTTAACATGATTTCATCAAAAGCAAGATGGCCAACGCCACATGGTACTTGAGACAATCAGATCGTGGGAACTATATCCCAAATCTGATTGGCTGTAGTAGACAATTTTAAATGTATTTTGCTTGTTGGTTTAAAAATGCTTGTGCAATTTAATTTTTAATTTTATTTAGTAAGATGTATTTTTGAATGGTGTTTTCAATAGTTTATTCAAGGGGTTGTGCTTGCTTTGTAATAGTGGCTTTTTTGTAGTTAGATTTTGGCTGATGGTGGTTACTTTGAGCTTTAATTTATTTCATAATGGTTTGGTTTTAATGTTTTAATTGTGAATTGTGGAATTTATTTTGGATTGGATTAATTGATTGTTGGTAATTTATTTGTGTTTACTTCTTGATTTGTTTTTATTTTCTGATTCTTTTGATGGCATTGGATCTTGTTTGTAATTGTTTCTTTTAGATTGACTATTGACTGGCATAGTGTTAAATGATGCCCATACTATGGGCATTATGTACTCACTGTGCCATTCAATTGTTTGATTGACATTTGTTATCTATTTAATTGGCTATGTTCTGTATTTTATTTTGCTATGTGCTGTGTTTGATTTGGCTATGTAATGTTTTTATTTGGGTCTGTTCTTTTAATCCTTCCCCATTTCTTGGATATTGGTAAAGGATGCCCATATTATATGTGCATTATGTACACACCGTACCAATGAATGGGTGAAGGGAGCGGGTAGTTGCCTGGGGAGGGTGGTTAGGCCTCTTGGGTGGGTAGTGGCAGAGGGTGATTAAACCCCTTAATTACTTTAATGGTTATTAACCGCTAATGTGATTACGGCACTAGGGGACATTAGAATATATTTTTGCTCACGATCCGTAGCTGGAGTTGTGGAGGAGTCGCCGAGCTCCACATAGACTCTGCTCTACCACCCCATTAAACAACTGCATTTTCCCCCAAACTCCCCAGCAAGATCCTCTGGAAGGCCCTAGCCAAAAGGTGCTTGTCCGGGGGCCCCCATCGACCCCCCCAAGAGGACCAAGAAGATTATCAGCCCCCGCAGGTCTAATCACTTTTTTCGTGAGCCGGCCATCTTCTCCTGCCCCTTCCCCGAGGCGGGCTGCCTCGGTGACGTCACCGGCTCTCGCGAGATTTGAAGCGGGACGCATGCGCAGAGGGGCCCAGCGGCGACGGCACTGGGCGATGACGTAGCCGAAGCCCAAGATGGCGGCAGCGGGGACATGCCAGCACTCGAACCCCCCCCCCCCCTGGTACCAACATATGTCACCGAACCGGCGGGACCTAGCAGCTGAACACACCGGGCGGCGCACCCGGCGATGGGACACGTCCAGGGACAGGGGGGCGGGATAGTGACGTCAGGGGGGGGTGGGATAATGACATCAGAGGGGGCCGGACCGGAGATCAGTAAGAGCTGGGACCCACTGTGCCCGGCGGCGCGGGCGGCTGCACGGGCTTTCCCAGTAGCGTGCATGCCTGTCTGTATGTGTGTCTGAATGCCTGTTTGTGTGTCTGAGTGCCTACCTTTGTCTGTGTGTGTGCATGTGTATGTGTATGAGTGCCTGCCTGCTTGCCTGTGTGTGTGTGTGAGAGTGCCTATGTGTGTGTGTATGTGTATGTGTGAAAGTGCCTGCCTGTGTGTGTGTGAGAGTGCCTGTGTGCGTGTGTATGTGTATGAGTGCCTGCCTGTGTGTGTGTGTGTATGTGTATGTGTGAGAGTGCCTGCCTGTGTGTGTGTGAGAGTGCCTGCATGTGTGTATGAGTGCTTGCGTATGTATATGAGTGTGTGTGTGTTGCTTGTGAACAGCAGCTCCAGCCCGAGCCCGTGGAGGGAGGGGGGGGAGAGTGACGGGTCCCTCCGCTCAGCCCACGCCCCCCTCCCGCTCAAGCCTCCCGCTCCCGCCCACCTCCCGCTCCGGCTCCTGCTCACTATAAGCCGCATATCGCGGTCTGTGTATGTCGGCGCCCCGCCTGTCTGCAGTGCGGGAACATTGACGGAGGGAGCGGGGCCTTGGCCTTGGAGGGTTGGGGGGTCGGGCGGATGGGCAGGGGAAGGGAAGTGTAAATGCATGCCTGGGCCATCCGAGGGTTGGGGGGTCAGTGGCTGCCTCCTGCTTGACCCCACATGGGAACGTGGACCACCATAGGGAGACAGGTCTGCATGTGGCCGACTAACGTCAGCGTCATGTGCGCTGGTGGTTCCTCCGCCATCTTGAATGCCGCTGGGTGGTCTCAATACATGTAGACCACCCGCACATTATACGTTCACCATCCACACATTATAACACAGAGGCACTTAACGGGGGGAGTCCAGCACCCTACCATATAGAGGGTAGACATTCACACATAAGAGGATAATGAAATCTAGGTAGCCGGTGCTCTGAGCTCCTCACCCCCAAGAGTGGTCGAGATTGGAGCTACGAAGACCGCACAACAGGAACCCTTTGGGGGGGCACGGAGCTCCTTACAACCTACACTCACATAGAGGGCAAAACCAAGAGGAGCAGAGAGAGGTGGAGTTAAGGGAGAAACTCATTAGGTAGATGTTATGTGATTGAGAGTTTTTTATTGCTAAAGTTATGTTATTTAACTGTTGTCTGTTTAAAGGAGATGCGCCGGCGGGACAGTTCCCTGATTGGCGTGTATGTGTCCTCCGCTACGATCCCTACAGAACAGGGGTCGCAAACAAGTCCCACGGAAGCCAGGACCCACTAGGCAGGTGAGATCCCGTCATCAGTCTGGGCCAAAAGACCCATCCCTTGGGCGCAAGGGCCAACCCCGGGGGCTCCCGGAGTGGGCTCTTGTCTTCATGTTCCTACTTGTTTTTTGTACACTAGTGTATTTGTTGTTTTTTGTCGTGAACCCAATCCCCTTGGTGTTGACCCTCATGTGCTCCTCCCAGTCCCCCCCCTCCCCCCTTTCCCCCCACTGCCTCCCACTCCCTCCTTACCCTACCTTCAATTACCTATTTACGAATATGCGCCCTGAAGGAAGTGATCGTCCGGCCCTACACATGGATTCCACGGGTAAGTAAAGCAACATAGTGATGCGCGTAGTCACACACAGCAATAAATGGCGTTGACTTTTATATCTCACAATGTGCAGGGCTTTAACAACCCCACTAAACGCAAACTAGCCTTCACAGATTATAAAAGAAAACATGCAGATGTGTTGCTCCTACAGGAGACACATTGCAGCAAAACCAATACCCCCAAATACCTTGATAAAGACTTCTCCCAGGTTTTTTCGGCCTCTGCTGAAGTCAAAAAGCGTGGAGTTGAAATCCTATTCCTTAATAGCATCCCTTTCGAAGGCCTGATAACCAAACGGGATAACGATGGCAGGTATATTATAATAGTAGGAACTATTAGGGGACAGAAGATCACAATCGCTTGTATATATGCCCCCTGCGTGCATATTTTTTTTTCTTCGAAAAATTCTTTGGAATCCTAAACTCGGTTGCACAGGGAAGAGTGATGTTAGCAGGAGACTTTAATATGGTCATACAACCTCACATGGACAGATCAGGTGGAGTTACCCTACACAATAAAGGAGCAGGTATATCCCTATGCAGAGGTCTCAAAAGTAACCAACTAATAGTCATATGGAGAGAGCTACATCCAGCATATAGAAATTACACATTCTTCTCGCACCCACATAGCTCATACAGTAGGATTGATTACTTCGCTGTGTCCTGTCACCTGGTCCCCAAGGTCACCCAAGCGGAGATCCATGATATTTAATGGTCTGACGATGCACCCATAGAGCTCCAGTGCAACAATATTCAAACGGGTAGACCAGGAACGAACTGGAAGCTAAATGAATCCATTCTAAAAATTCCAGAGATCTGTGATACTGTGGTTAATGAGATAGATAAAAATTTTCAAGGTAAATGCCGGCTCTGTCTCCTCACATCTGGTCCTCTGGGAGGCGCATAAAGCGACTCTCCGAGGTACCCTCATAAATATCACAGCTAGACGAAAAAAAGAGAGAGAGGCAAAAATTGTCACGCTGCAAACTAAATTACAAGCTCCCTCCACCAAGCATAAAAAGAAACTAGATCCGCAAACCCTACAAGAGGTAAAAGACACTAAAATTGAATTAAACATGATACTGACCTCCAGGGCTGATAATTCATTGAGTTGGTCAAAGAGGAAATTTTACGAAAAAGCAAACAGGCCGGATACGATGCTGGCCCGCATGCTGAAAGACAGGCAAACTAAATACAACATCCAAGCTTTACGCTTAAAATCTGGTACCCCTACTTCCAACCCCCAGAAGATAGTAGATGAATTCGGCTCCTTCTATGAGACACTCTATAATGGTGAGAAAGTGGCACATAATCCTAACACGAGCAGTAAGCTAAGAGATTTCCTGGCTAGCTCCAATCTGGTGAGATTGACAGAATCAGACAAAGCCTCCCCAAATGCCGACTTCACACACGAGGAGTTGACACAGGCCATTACGGAACTTAAACCTTCAAAGGCACCGGGGCCAGACGGCTTCTCAGGGTTATACTACAAGAAATTTACTAAGTTGCTTGCCCCAAGGTTGCTCCAAGTATTCAACGCTATTTTAGCGGGAGACCCCATCCCCAAGGAGATGTTACAGGCGTCTATATCAATCATTCCGAAACCAGGGAAAGACCCACTAGATTACAAAAGTTATAGGCCCATATCACTAATCAATACCGATATCAAGCTGTATGCTAAGTTACTGGCCAATAGAATATGTGTTATCCTACCCAGACTTATACATCCAGATCAGGTCGGATTTATCAAGGGCCGACAAGCCGCAGATAATACCCGTCGATTTATAGATCTGATAGATTTGGCCACTATTGACACCGCTCAAAGTATGTTGTTAAGTCTGGACGCCGAAAAGGCTTTCGATAGGATAGACTGGCCCTACCTGAAGGAGACGCTTGCGGCATTTGGCTTTGGAGATCGGGTGAGTGACGCGATTTTATCGCTGTACTCTAACCCCATCACGAGGGTTGTGCACCAAGGCTACCCCTCTCGGCCCTTCCAAATTAGGAGTGGTACGAGACAGGGTTGCCCATTATCACCCCTCCTATTCGCCCTCTGTATCGAACCCCTGGCGGCGCAAATCAGAGGAAACCCTGACATCTCAGGGTTAAACGCATACTCCCAAACCCATAAAGCGGCCCTGTACGCAGATGACATCCTCTTGATGATCACTAAACCCCTCACCTCACTACCAAACCTATTTGACCTGCTGAACCGGTTTTCTAAAATTTCCGGCTTCAAAATCAATCAGTCCAAACCTGAGGCTCTCAATGTCAATCTCCCCAGACACATAGAAAAATTATTAAAACTAAACTTTAAATTTCACTGGCAACACAAATCTATAAAATATCTGGGTGTACACATCACCAGAAACGTCAAAGAAATATACGACGCAAATTACCCCAACCTAATCCGGACCCTAAAATCAGACCTACAAAAGTGGACATCTAAAAGGATCTCCTGGATAGGAAGAATCCATAGTGTTAAAATGAACTTACTCCCCCCGTATCTTATATCTCTTCCAAACTCTCTCAGTGCCACTCAGATTGAAGGACCTGCACTCACTTCAATCCGACATCTCCAAGTTTATATGGGGAGGTAAAAAACCAAGAGTCAGCAAAATCAATATGAATAGGCGGTGTGAGATCGCAGCACTATGGAAAAGCTCAGACATACTAATCATCCCAAAAATTCGGAATCGTATTTGGTTTATCTGCCAGATGGAAAAGTTAACGAGTCTGGTTAACAACACTGGCGACAATTATCTAAAAGTCTGGACGCCTTGGTTGGCACAGACAGACATCCCGGGGATAGAAAGGGCATCAATCTGGCTATGATAGTTTTCAGATCCGTTCTCCTTGGGAGAGGTGTGCTACACCCATGCTCTGCACCGGATGACCACATTTCAGCCAGGCAACATACCTAGAGAGGCCGCGTAACAACTCTAAAACAAACTCACGATCACTAACACCCATCCCTACCCCCCTACTTCCATCCCCTTCTTTCCCCCCCCCCCTTCTCTAACTCTTGGTTCAATGATTGTCTACCAGTTTGTCCGTCCGTATGGTTGATTGTTTGTCGGTCTTCACGTTTGTTTGTCTACCCATGTAGTTGTCTACCTGTCTATGTATACGTCGTCTGGATAAGTCGTGTGTCAGCCAGTTAGTCGATTGGGCGGTTAATGACTCGGTGACAGAGCATGTACACCTGGTCCCCCCCGATTAGAAGGGGGGTCTGATATCGTAATATGGACTCCGGACTGCGAGCCGTGTCTCGATACCCCTTTAGGCTCACCAGTCTGACCACAGGTTGAAGTTCTATTCCACTGATATTAGTAGAGTTATACTTCCGGATACAATGAGAACCACCATGACATAATGTATCTTGTAATGTATTGTACTGTATGCTATTATAAACTAATAAAATTAAGGTACAAAAAAAAAATATATATATATTTTTGCTATGTTTTTTCTGCCAACGGAGGACAGGAACCTGCAGTAAGCTGATGAGGACGCCCTTCATATTGCCAGGGGTAAGAAAGGGTATTTATTTACTTTATTTATGCTGGCTAATGTTGTGTTTATTAATGGGCAAATAATCTATTATCCATATCTGGATAATAGCAATTTTGCCCATTACTGTATTGTATGTATTTGGTGGTGGGGGGTGTATTTATTGAAATGTAGGACATGTTTTATTTTTTACATACAGGATTGGTACCGCAGGGCAGCGGTGACACATGGAGACCACCTGAGGACCCCCAGACCTCCGTGGGAACCACCCCAGGGCCCCCAGATACCTGTGGGGACGACCCAAGGGCGCCAGACACCTGTGGGGACAACCCGGAGACCCCCAGACACTCATGGGGACCGACGTGGACCCCCATGGGGCACATGGGGACCCACAGGTAGCACCTGGTTGCCCACAGAGGCCCCCAGACACCTGTGGGCACCCCCCGGGGTGCAATGTGGGACATGCGGACACCTGACAGGACCACTGGGGAGATGAAGGATGTAGTAGCCCAAGGATGTGTGTTTAGGCCTTGCGGGTGGGTAGCGGTAGGGGTTTAACCCTTCATTACTGTAGCGATATTAACCGCTAAGGAAATGAAGGGGTTAAGACCACCCGCAACCCCCCCGCAAGGCCCAAACACTCACCATGGGCCAAATACCACCTTCACCCACCCCCACTACCCACAATATTCCTGGCACAGGTGTTTAACCCTTTCATTGCCTTAGCGGTTAGCCGTTAAGGTAATGAAGCTGCTTGAATGTAATTGTTAATAATAGTGTGCGGGAGCAGGGGGTCTCCTGAGCTGAACCGCTTTGATTTCTGCCTCGGTGAACTTCTTACCAAGTAACAGGACAAGATATTTTTTATCACCGAGTTACGTCACATGGACCCTTTAAAAATGGCGGCGACACTGGCATCCGATGCCCCATACTGGGGCCTGTAACTCAGGAAGCAGAGGGTCCCCGAGGCTGGAATCAAAGCGGTTCAGCTCAGGAGACCCCCTGCTCCAACACACTATTATTAACAATTACATTCAAGCAGCTTCATTACACTAGCTGATAGCCGCTATGGTAATGAATTTTAACATTGCTTACATTTGTCTTTTCTTACTAGTGTAGGTGTGCAATGGGTTAGGGGTCTCTGGAGCAGAACCACATTGGTTTGAGGTCCGGGGACACCCTGCTTCCCGAGTGACAGACCACGCCCACAGGGTATAGGTGGGCCATTGTGCCAATTAATTGTTTTATTAGCATTTTTTTTGTTTAAATGGAAATTGAATGTGGTTTTAGTTTTAGGCTTGTTTTTCAATTTGGCAGGTGGCATATTGATTGGCATAGTGGCAACTCATGCCCATATGACATTGGTATACCACTGTGCCAATAATTGGGTAGATTGGCATTTTTTTATTGTAATGACTTGGTTTTTAGATTGGCATGTTGCATATTGACTGGCATAGTGGCAACTCATGCCCATAGGGCATGAGTATGCCACTGTGTCAATCAATTAGTGTTTTAATGGAAATTTAATGTGTTTTAATTTCTGTTTTAATGGAATTCAATTTTTGTTTTAATGGAAATTTAATGTGGTTTTAATTTGAGCCTTGTTTTTGAGATTGGCATGTTAAATATTGACTTGCATAGTGGAAGCTCATGCCCATAGGCCCAATCAATTGGTTCCTTGGAATTTTTTTGTTTAAAATGGAATGTCTTGTTTGATACTTGTTTTTGGGATTCGCAGGCAGGCTGCATATTGACTGGCATAGTGGCAACGGTGTGTCACTGTGCCAATCATTGGGTAGAGGACGTGGGGGTATGTGCCCTGAGATGGGTGGTTAGGACTTCTGGGTTGGTAGTGGGAGGGGGTTAATCCCTTAATTACCTTAGTAGTTAATAACCTCTAAGGTGATTAAGAGTTTGGTGGCCAGTAGTTATGTTTTTGTTGGTGCCCACTGAAGAAGAGGTAGATGAGGAGGATGAGAATGGAATTCATCCTAGAAGGGGTAAGTAGAACTTTAATTAGTCGTTAAGATAATGAAGCTGCTTTTTATTTTATTTTGATAACAAAGTACAGTAGCCGGGGGTCTCTGGAGCTGAACCGCATTGATTTCAGGTCCGGGGATCCCCTGCTTCCCAAGATACAGGCCACAGTATGGGGTGCTGGTACAGTGGCGACCAACTTTATTGTAACTCGGCTAGTTCAGCGAATTTCAGAATATCCCGGTGATGTGCGGTTTTGTGTCGTTGCGATATTTTCCCGGCTGTGATTTAAGCATTTTATTCCCGCTGGCTGCAATACTGCAATCCCGTGTAAAAGCGCATGGGGGCGTTTGCGAGCTGTTGTCTTTGAAGCCGTACCATAAAAACCCTAACATACAGTACTGTACACATACTGTACAGTACTGTATATGCACATCAATGATACTATGGGCCGGCGGGGGCGAGATGTGTTTGCAGCAGAGAGAGATCCGCTGCTCTCTCTGCGCAAACATCGGCACATTAAAAATTATTTAAAATACATTTTTATTCATAGTGTAGATGTGCAGAGGGTCTCCGGAGCTGAACCGCATTGGTTTCAGGTCTGGGGACCCTCTGCTTCCCGAGATACAGACCCCTTTATGAGGTGCCAGTATCCCTCTGCATTTCAAGGTCCCGATCACGTGACCGCGTCCTGTAAACCAAGCAGAGGGATACTGGCATTTCTGTATTTTTAATAATATTGTACAGTGAGCAGGGGGTTCCCTGAGCCAGAAATCAAAACTCAGGGGACCCCTGCTCCTGCACAATATTATTAAAATACAGAAATGCTGCTTCATTACCATAGCTGATAGCCGCTAAGGCAATGAAGGGGTTAACCCACCATGCCAGCTTTATTGTGGGTAGCGGGGGTAGGTGAAGGGGGTATTTGGCCCTTGGTGTGAGTTTAGGACTTGCGGGGGGGTTGCGGGTGCACTTAACCCCTTCACGACCGTAGCAGTTAATACCACTACGGTCGTGAAGGGGTTAACCCCTCCCGCTACACCCCCCGCAAGCCCTAAACAACCACCATTGGGGCTAATACCCCCTTCACCCACCCCCGCTACCCACAATAAAAAAAATTCACACACAGCAGCCGCCCAAAAAAATAAATAAATAAATCTAAATAAATAAATAAATACATGAATATAAATAAATAATTTTAAAATACATTTTTATTCATAGTGTAGATGTGCAGGGGGTCTCCGGAGCTGAACCACATTGGTTTCAGGTACGGGGACCCTCTGTTCCCGAGATACAGACCCCTTTATGAGTTGCCGGTATCCCTCTGCATTTGAAGGTCCCGATCACGTGACCGCGGCCTGTAAACCAAGCAGAGGGATACCGGCACCCCCTAAAGGGGTCTGTATCTTTGATTAAACAGGGGTTCCCCAGACCTAAAACCACAGCGGTTCCGCTCCGGAGACCCTCTGCACATCTACAGTATGAATAAAACACATATATAAATAAACACTCATACCTTACATTTGTGGCTTTGTGCTATGGTAACGAAGCAGCATTTCTGTATTTTTAATAATATTGTACAGTGAGCAGGGGGTTCCCTGAGCCAGAAATCAACGCTCCTAAACAATATTATTAAAAATACAGAAATGCTGCTTCATTACCATAGCTGCTAGCTGCTAAGGCAATGAAGGGTTAAGGCAGAATAGCATGTTTATTGGGGACATTTGCCCCAATAAACATTGCATTAAACAACATACAGTACACCCCCTGTGTATTTAAAATACATAAAAAATAAATACATTAAATACATATTTTTAATGTGTGTGTTAAACCTCCCTGCCTTGACTGTAATCTATGTAAAGCCCCCTCCCCCTATTGTGTCTGTTAAGCCTCCCTGCCTTGACTAATCTGTGTAAGGCCCCCTCCCCCTATTGTGTCAGTTAAATCTCCCTACCTGTGTTTCTGTGAGTGCAGTGTATGTAAATGTGGGGAGGGGGATCCCATGTAGATATAATGCAGCGCCTCACTGCCAATGGCCCACCCCCGTGAGGCCTAACCACCCACACCCACTACCCACTACCCACCTGCCCATGGCCCTTCTGCTGCTGCAAAACAGAGACAAAAATTAAAACATCCAAAGTAATGTCCCCTAACCCCTCAATCACCATAGCGGTTATTAACCGCTACAGTCATTAAGGGGTTAACCCACCCTCACCCACTACTCGGGATGCCTGCATACACTCCCACACTAACCCCCCACCCCGTCAGTCCTAACCACCCTCACCCACTACCCACAAGTGAGGCCTATACTCATACCCCCTCACCCCCAGTACCCACAATAAAAACAATACAGTGACCCTCAATAAACATCATTATATTTATTAAATACATTACCCACCCCCTGTGCCCCCCCATAAATACAAGATTTATCCTTTACAAACAGGGTTCATAACGCAGCACCACGCGAGTCCCCGGTGGGCTGGCGGGGCACATGGACAGACCTACAGGGTACCAGCAGCCCTTTTCAAACAGGTTCTGGAGGCCTGCTGGTGGGTCCCGCCAGCACCATGGCCCCCAGGTGGTCTCCTTTGGTTACCGTGGGCCACAATTGTGTCCCCACAGTAGGCCCGCGGATGTCTGGGAGCACCGGGTCAGACCCACAGGTGTCTGCGGGGCCTCGGGTGGTTCCCACGGGGGTCTGGGGAACTCACGAGTGCTCACTATGGGTCCGCGGTGCCCCCACAGAAGTAGGACCACACATCATCATCCCCGCACCTACGGGTCGGCTGTGCCCCCACGGAAGTCGGGCCACCGGCTTCATCCCCGCAGACTACGGGTCGGCGGTGCCCCCACAGATGTGAGGCCACCGCTTCATCCCCACATGTGTCACCCATGGAACCACCAGCCTGATACCCGTGGGATACCCGAGGAGACCCACAGGTGATCTCCAGAGGTCCCACGCAGAATCACGGAACAAACCCTGAATGTAAAAAAATTAAACCTGGCCTATACATTCAATAAATACACCCCCTCCTCCCCCCCAACACCTACAGAACAATAATGTGCAAAATAACTATTATCCAGATATGGATAATAGATTAATTGACCTTTATTAAAAACATTAACTAGCATATTCAAATAAATATAATACTACTGACCTCATCAATAAGAAGTCTCCATCGCCAGCGACATCCTTGTCTTGCCCACAAACTACATAGCAAATACAAAGCCAATACATTGCAAGTACATTCAGATATCAATTAACCCCTTAAACACCTTATCAGATAATAACCGCAAAGGTAATTAAGGGGTTAAGCCACACTGGCCCGATACCCACCCTTCCCCCATGAATTTGTACAGTGGCCTCATCATGCAATTATATATACAGTATATATATATATATATATATACACACACACACACATGATGAACCAATATACAAATAAATGTAGAAGGGTTATCAAAACCATACTGTCCTACAAATAACACTTCTCCATACAGACACACTACATTACAATGACTTTCCTTTAATAATCCTAACTGATCTTACAATCTAAATGATCAAATGCCAATGAAAAACCTCACATTCCAATCAATACATTGCATTTACATTATATAAATGATGCATAAAATCTATGCACCATATACATTTTGCAAATGAATGTTAATAATATCATTGCAAGCAAAATACAAATACCTCCAAACAAGTAAACTATTTTAACTAATCAAGTAAACAAAAATCAATTAGCAATCATTATTTACATCCCTAAAACAATTGACAGTCCATCCCGAACAATGAAACAATTAACAAATTCACGCCTGGAGCAGAACAATTTAGCAATTGAAAAAATATATGTACCAACCAGAATACAAACTTTAAAACAAGGTTAACCCTGAACACCATACAATATCAACAATTATATCCATCTAATTTTAAAATACTTTAAACACACAATAAAGCATAGCAGCATAGACAAATTAATTTAAAACACATCAAATCAAGCTTTTAAAACAACATCATTTCTTACCCTGTATGTATATATCTCTCCAGACATATATACATACATACATACAGTGGCAAGAAATGATATAACACAAAAAAAAAATACACATGTTAAAAAAGCTTTTAAAAAAATTAACAAGTTAAATAAAATACATTTCTTTAGTTAACTTACCATTACTTGGCCCCACCGACTCCCGTTGCGCAGCTTACTCTTGAACCAGAAGAAAAAAGTGATAGTGCGCAGCTAATAACTATTGGACAACAAATATCAAGTGAGCAGTGCACCGTGATTGAACAAACAATGTTGTGGACCTTAAGTGTAGATCTTGCACTAATCGTGGGTCTGTAGCCTTTCTTGGGGGTGGCTCGACACCCCAGGAACTAGACAAAAAACAAAAGAACAAGGCGCACAACGCACATAGTGTAGTAAAGTAAAAAATGTGACTTTATGGTTAAAAGTAAATAATTCTGCGTACATCAAGTAAGAATAAACAAGCAGTTGGTATATTGGTTTACCACACCAGGAGATGACACTGTGCGATGCCCTCGGATGGATCTCGGCATGCAATGGGTCTGGAGTCGACTCATCTGTCCCTTACAGCGTCCTCCGTTTAGGGGTAGTGTGGATATGTCCCTTGTAGAGAAAGCCCCACAGCACACAGCTCACAGGATGGTAAAGGAGCCGCAGGAATCAGCGTCTGTGGATCACTGCACCGTTTACCGTCACTCCTCGTTGGGCGCTCGGCGATGACGTCATGAGTCGCTCCTCAACTTCCGAGATGCTTCTCGTGGAACGCACAGCGTGCGTGTCAGTTCAATGAACCTCAGCAGCGGGGAGGGATACTAGGCAGGCGGCTTGTAAACAGTGTCCAGAATCACACAAGATGGGAGGAGAAGAGCATAGACACCTCTCTTCCAACGCGTTTCGTAACACTAGGTTACTTCTTCAGGGATTGTATGCATAATGAGGGGGCAGGTACATATATATATACTACACTTCACCCAATCAGAAATGCGGTGTCTAATTGCCACATCATCAATATGCAGGTGCAGCAAAGTGCTCTTGATTTGTGATACTTTGTCACACAGAACATATTGTCAATCAATTTATATAAAAAACATATAAAATATTTATCTAAAACAGATTTATTTCAAAAACATATTCGGCGCATGAAAGGCAGAAATTCTGGAAAAGAAAAGCCATAATTAGATACAAAGCAATGACAGTACATATAAAAAGGAATGGATGTCATTATAAACACACAGATATTCCAGAAACTAGGAGTTAATTGCAATCTAGAGGGATCTTTATTGTGATAAAGTGCGTAGTGACGGGAGAGACTATGTTTATCATAACCTATTTTAATGTTCCTAATGTGTTCCTGGATTCTAGTTTTCAGGCATCGTTTTGTGCGGCCAATATATTGCAGGCCGCATTCACAGTTTATCATATATACCACAAATGTGGAATTACAGTTAATAAAAGTATCAATCACGAAACTCTCACCGGTGGTAAAGTATTTTAGACTGTGTCTCAAAGTCATCATCTCCACTGCAGTTTCGTTTAATACGAATGAATTGGCCTTTGGGAATATTCACAATCCACGATTTTTTGTGGTTGCTGCTTGCCATTAATAGATTGTTGGCATCTATTTCTTTAAAGAAGACTTTGGTGGAAACATTCCCATTGTCCAATGCAGTCAGTTGAAAATCCAAAAAATTGATACTGAGTGGGTTAGACACAAGTGTAAAGATCAAGTTCCTATCGTTGGAATTTAAATATGTCAGGAAGGAACAAATGGATGTGGATTGCGAATATTCCCAAAGGCCAATTCATTCGTATTAAACGAAACTGCAGTGGAGATGATGACTTTGAGACACAGTCTAAAATACTTTTTGACAAGTTCCTTGTGAGGGGATATTCAAGTGCAAATCTGACTAGAGTCCTCAATATAGTCCGAAATATGGATAGGCAATTAATGTTAATACCAAAAGTCAAAAAAGAAGAAAGTAATTCCCAGAAGAACTTAATTGAAGTGCCTTTTATTACCACCTACAATTCAATGAATAAGAAAATTGAAAGGGCAATTTTATGCACTGATCCAATTTTAAGTGACCAAATTACAAAAGTTCCTAAGTTTATATACAGAAGGGCCAAAAATCTTAAAAATACATTAGCCCCTAGTGATGTGGGTCATACCCACGCCAAGCCACTAACATGGCTTGGAGATAAACCCATAGGAAACTATCAGTGTGGGAAGTGTTCTATATGCAAATGTATTCATCCAGAGAGGAAAACATTCAAATCATTTACCACCGGTGAGAGTTTCGTGATTGATACTTTTATTAACTGTAATTCCACATTTGTGATATATGATATAACAATCAGAATGGTTTTGCTTCAATTGCCTTTAAGATGCCTTTAAGATGACGTCATTAAAAGAAACATGGCCGTCCACACATGGTACGGTAGCCAATCAGAGTGGGCTCTAGTATACCATGTGACAGAGGCTTGAGGGAGAAAGGATGTGACGTCATTGAAAGCCTGTCACAGGGTACTAGAGCCAATCAGAGTAGGGATAGACTTCCCACGCTCTGATTGGCTACCCTACCATGTGAGGACGGCCATGTTTCTTTTAATGACATCATCTTAAAGGCAATTGAAGCAAAGCCATTCTGATTGGCTGTGCTTTCATTGCCTTTAAGTGACGTCATCATTTTTATTTTTATCGGCCAAAACACATGGTTTTCACAGCCCAATCAGGACCGTGGGAACCATGACGAAAATGTGACGTCATAGGCCTTTAAAAGCCTATGTCGTCTCATTTTGAAGCCAGACGCCGAGGAGGAAGGACCTCCTATGAAGAAAAAAGACAAGGGCGTGGCCGAAGACGGGAAGAAGACCCCGCCCAGAAGAAGATAGAACAAAGAAGAATACAGATGAAGATGGATTACAAATAGAAGACCCGTGGATTGATTTGGATTTTTAGTTTAATGTTTATTTTTTTATGGTTTTTTATTTTATGGGTTCCTGTGCCTGGTGGATTGGTTCGTGAGTAAGCTGCGCAACGGGAGTCGGTGGGGCCAAGTAATGGTAAGTGAACTAAAGAAATGTATTTTATTTAACTTGTTAATTTTTTTAAAAGCTTTTTTAACATGTGTATTTTTTTTTTCTGGTATATCATTTCTTGCCACTGTATGTATGTATGTATATATGTCTAGAGAGATATATACATACAGGGTAAGAAATGATGTGGTTTTCAAAGCTTGATTTGATGTGTTTTAAATTAATTTGTCTATGCTGCTATGCTTTATTGTGTGTTTAACGTATTTTAAAATTAGATAGATGTAATTGTTGATATTATATGGTGTTCAGGGTGAGCCTTGGTTTTAAAGTTTGTATTCTGGTTGGTACTTATATTTTTTCACATGCTAAATTTTTCTGCTCCAGGCGTGAATTTGTTAATTGTTTCATTGTTCGGGATGGACTGTCAATTGTTTAGGGATGTAAATAATGATTGCTAATTGATTTTTGTTTACCTGATTGGTTAAAATAGTTTACTTGTTTGGAGGTATTTGTATTTTGCTTGCAATGATATTGTTAACATTCATTTGCAGAATGTATATGGTGCATAGATTTTATGCATCATTTATATAATGTAAATGCAATTTTTTGATTGGAATGTGAGGTTTTTCATTGGCATTTGATGATTTAGATTGTAAGATCAGTTAGGATTATTAAAGGAAATTCATTGTAATGTAGTGTGTCTGTATGGAGAAGTGTTATTTGTAGGACAGTATGGTTTTGATAACCCTTCTACATTTATTTGTATATTGGTTCATCATGTGTGTGTATATAAACAAAACAAAGAAATTAACCCCTCCAAAAAGCGCTAACCTACACTAAATATAATTAATTACTAAGTGCTAACAATAATGTGCTAAACAATACGTGTCATTGCAAACATCAAAGTGAGAACAAAAAATATAAATCAAGCAGCTTGGTGACAATAATGACAGGCTATTCCAAACCTGATAACAGAAGTGCACAAACAAATATAAAGTCCCCAGCGCTATAAGTCCAAGATACCGTGACCTTAAAGGAAGTCTCTGATCTTTCAAGATGGTAGTTGCAAAGAAAATAAAATAACTGCGCCAACCGTATAAAATGGGTTCAAAGTTCAGTCCCTTCTGGAGTAAAGTCCTGCTGCCAGAGTCTCTGTAAGAGGTGATTCAACAACCTCTTGATTGTAACAGGAGAGTAAAGAAGGGGGGGATCCTCTGGCGTGATGTATTACTCAGGTTTCCAGGACACATGCAATATAAACAGACAGAGGGACCACAATCAGGAAGGGTTAAAACACAGTGGTATGCTGGAGTCTGCTGACGTCACAGTGTAGAGGGGAAACACACCCTGCGGAGGACAGCAAACAGCCGGCACCCGGTGTAGAAGATTAGCAGCCCTCGTCAATCACCGGAGGTAGCGGGACTTCCAACGGATTACTGCCCGGGGCAGCTGAGCAGTCCGGGGGAAACCACAGAAGCCAGCACCGTCCTCACAGTCTCCATGCCAGCAGCAGACGTGCAGAGGGAGTGAGATTCACACTCTCCAGGTTTGTAAATTGTGTGAGAAACGAGGAAGAACAGAACCTTGTGGCGTTGCAGGACCACAGGGAAATCTACTACAGAACCTGCACAGACCTCCCCCCACACACAGAGCTCCTGGTCTGGTATGGAGATGAATATGGGAAAGAGCTTGGTATCAAGTGGGGTACGCTGTGGAAAAATAACGCGTCAGCACTAGCTGTTTCCACTGGGGAGTCTGACGACCGGGAGGAAGACCAGACTGTGCACAAGTCAGGACGAACCACCCGATCTACACCCGTACCACTGCATTGCCTTCATCATCTACTGGGACAGACTCCATGCGGACACCTAACCATCTGGGAGGCAGTCCAGGCAGAGACTGAAAACTTCACCATTCCATGCCATTTTTTAATGGTTGCTTGTGAGTTGGCAATCTCTTTTTAATCAATTTTGTTTAATAAAAACGGTGTTATACTATGTTTTTTCTGTCTTTCCCCTTTCTCTGAGGTTGTTCTGTGAAACACACACCATACTCAAGGTGGATATAGAGGTTTTAATGTAAGTGTGCTTCCTTAACACCATATCTCCAGCATACCACTGTGTTTTAACCCTTCCTGATTGTGGTCCCTCTGTCTGTTTATATTGCATGTGTCCTGGAAACCTGAGTAAGACATCACGCCGGAAGATGGTAGTTGGGCTTGATAAAGATGTTCCAGATGGGACGGTGTCTTTGATGTAGATGAGTACACCTTCTGAAATACAGATGACAGACACACCTGATTGCGCAGCGTATTTCTACAATCAGATCCCTATCTAAGATAGTACAGAATCTTACTCACATAAGTTACATCAGTAAGTTCATTGGAGAGAATCTGTGGTGGCTCCCCTTCTCCTCTGTTCCTCTCACGAACCCCCGTGTGGAGACAGCTTACTGGGATCAATCACAGTCCTCAATGGCGTCAGGGATGGATCCGTTGCGACACCCCCACCGACGTGAGATAAGATGGGCACAATATGGTGTGGTATGTAATTACTTTAATAGGCTAAAACACTTACACAAAGCATTAAAATACACTCACATGGTGCAGTGTGGATGATACTCCGCGCTAATGCCGTCCGCAGCTTGCAAATCCTTCCAGCACAGCGGGGAGGTTCACTGCACACAGACACGCTGTCGACTCGGCGTGTGACGTCAGTACTGCAGGAACCCTCCTTGTGTCAGGACTACAGGTGCTGCGATGGCTCAAAACACTAGGCTCCTCCTCCCTACGCGTTTCGTGACACGTGGTCACTTCGTCAGGGGATGGTGGAGCCTAGTTGCTGCTATCTTATATACAAACCCAAATAGAGAGAACCTCCTATAATGGGTGGGGTAAAGCTTAACAGTTAACCATGGAATGTCTGCTTGGTAGTGACCGCGCAACTGGGGTTGTGTCCATGGCAACCTTAAACACATATTCCCTATTGCATAGATAGTTGAAAGGATATATGAGCATCACAAATAATAGGAATAAAAGAATTAAAAATTACAAATTACTTATCATTGGCCTTACAATGACGCAATTCAAACAATATGTAATATTAAGACATCCACTAAAATTAATAAAATAAACTGAAATCGATGTAGTTCATTTAACATACCGAAATTCCCACTACAATGAATAGAATGATTTAAGAATCCTTCAGAAAGGCTGCAAGGTCGAACTCAATGTTAAGCCCTAGGGGGGACAGGGTTTTGAGTGTGTAGATCCAATAACTCTCTCTTTTAGAGACTGTGTTGAGCCTGTCCCCCCCACGCCAGTTAATTTTTGGATTATCGATCCCTACACATACTAGACCTTCTGGATTCTGATTATGATGTTGCCTGAAATGATTAGAGACACTATGTGTCTCGAGGCCCCTCCTGATATTATAAACGTGTTCCGCGAACCTCCGTTTGAGGGGTCTCCCCGTGCGGCCCACATATTGCAGGCCGCACGGGCATTCCAGCAAATAGACACAGAAATTGGTTTTGCAGTTGATGAAAGTTTTTATGTTAAAGCTTTTGCCTGTCACATTGGATTTAAAAGTCTTTGTTTTTTTACTGTGTTTACATCCGATGCAGTTGGAGCATGTATAGTAGCCCTTGAGATCATTAAGCCACGTTACATGGCGGTCTCTCAGGCAATCTATCGGGCAGCTGGGAGATAAGGAGGATTTTAAATTTTTAGCTCTTTTAAACACAATCTTAGGTTTAGTGGGGAGAATGCCCTTAAGGATTGGATCTCTTTGGAGAATACTCCAATGTTTGTTCAGGGTCTTTGATATGATTGGGGCTATGCCACTATACTGCGTGATAAAAAACGGAAACTGGGCCCGACCATCATCGACTGTCTGCCCTTTTTCACACAGTAGGGACGCTCTATCTATTCCATTGACCTCTTTAATTGCAAGGTCCAGTTCCTGCTTTTGGTACTTCCGTTCGATAAATTTGGTTCTCAAATCCCCAATTTGCTGGTGATACACAGCGTTTTCTGAACAATTCCTCCTAATTCTAAGTGCTTGCCCCTTATGACCATAAGTTCTTCCTCCAGACATGCGGCATGGCCATGGGCACCAGGTTTGCACCTAGTTATGCTAACTTGTTTATGTCCATCTGGGAGGAGGACCATATCAGATCCTCCAACCCATTCGGTGCAAACCTGGTGCTCTGGAAGAGATACATCGACGATGTGCTGTGTGTCTGGAGGGGGCCATTAGATCAACTTGAACAGTTTAAGCTGTATTTGAATGATAATACGCGGAATCTCAGGTTCACGTTCAGCCAGAATAGAACTTCTATAAATTTTCTCGATCTTTCCCTGTACGTAGTCAATGGCATCATCCATACCAAAACCTTCCACAAAGAAGTAGATGCCAATACATATTTATTGGCATCTAGCCAACATCACCCCAACTGGTTGCGCAATATTCCTAAGGGGCAAGCACTTAGAATTAGGAGGAATTGTTCAGAAAACGCTGTGTATCACCAGCAAATTGGGGATTTGAGAACCAAATTTATCGAACGGAAGTACCAAAAGCAGGAACTGGACCTTGCAATTAAAGAGGTCAATGGAATAGATAGAGCGTCCCTACTGTGTGAAAAAGGGCAGACAGTCGATGATGGTCGGGCCCAGTTTCCGTTTTTTATCACGCAGTATAGTGGCATAGCCCCAATCATATCAAAGACCCTGAACAAACATTGGAGTATTCTCCAAAGAGATCCAATCCTTAAGGGCATTCTCCCCACTAAACCTAAGATTGTGTTTAAAAGAGCTAAAAATTTAAAATCCTCCTTATCTCCCAGCTGCCCGATAGATTGCCTGAGAGACCGCCATGTAACGTGGCTTAATGATCTCAAGGGCTACTATACATGCTCCAACTGCATCGGATGTAAACACAGTAAAAAAACAAAGACTTTTAAATCCAATGTGACAGGCAAAAGCTTTAACATAAAAACTTTCATCAACTGCAAAACCAATTTCTGTGTCTATTTGCTGGAATGCCCGTGCGGCCTGCAATATGTGGGCCGCACGGGGAGACCCCTCAAACGGAGGTTCGCGGAACACGTTTATAATATCAGGAGGGGCCTCGAGACACATAGTGTCTCTAATCATTTCAGGCAACATCATAATCAGATTCCAGAAGGTCTAGTATGTGTAGGGATCGATAATCCAAAAATTAACTGGCGTGGGGGGGACAGGCTCAACACAGTCTCTAAAAGAGAGAGTTATTGGATCTACACACTCAAAACCCTGTCCCCCCTAGGGCTTAACATTGAGTTCGACCTTGCAGCCTTTCTGAAGGATTCTTAAATCATTCTATTCATTGTAGTGGGAATTTCGGTATGTTAAATGAACTACATCGATTTCAGTTTATTTTATTAATTTTAGTGGATGTCTTAATATTACATATTGTTTGAATTGCGTCATTGTAAGGCCAATGATAAGTCATTTGTAATTTTTAATTCTTTTATTCCTATTATTTGTGATGCTCATATATCCTTTCAACTATCTATGCAATAGGGAATATGTGTTTAAGGTTGCCATGGACACAACCCCAGTTGCGCGGTCACTACCAAGCAGACATTCCATGGTTAACTGTTAAGCTTTACCCCACCCATTATAGGAGGTTCTCTCTATTTGGGTTTGTATATAAGATAGCAGCAACTAGGCTCCACCATCCCCTGACGAAGTGACCACGTGTCACGAAACGCGTAGGGAGGAGGAGCCTAGTGTTTTGAGCCATCGCAGCACCTGTAGTCCTGACACGAGGAGGGTTCCTGCAGTACTGACGTCACACGCCGAGTCGACAGCATGTCTGTGTGCAGTGAACCTCCCCGCTGTGCTGGAAGGATTTGCAAGCTGCGGACGGCATTAGCGCGGAGTATCATCCACACTGCACCATGTGAGTGTATTTTAATGCTTTGTGTAAGTGTTTTAGCCTATTAAAGTAATTACATACCACACCATATTGTGCCCATCTTATCTCACGTCGGTGGGGGTGTCGCAACGGATCCATCCCTGACGCCATTGAGGACTGTGATTGATCCCAGTAAGCTGTCTCCACACGGGGGTTCGTGAGAGGAACAGAGGAGAAGGGGAGCCACCACAGATTCTCTCCAATGAACATACTGACGTAACTTATGTGAGTGAGATTCTGTACTATCTTAGATAGGGATCTGATTGTAGAAATACGCTGCGCAATCAGGTGTGTCTGTCATCTGTATTTCAGAAGGTGTACTCATCTACATCAAAGACACCGTCCCATCTGGAACATCTTTATCAAGCCCAACTACCATCTTGAAAGATCAGAGACTTCCTTTAAGGTAACGTTATCTTGGACTTATAGCGCTGGGGACTTTATATTTGTTTGTGCACATGTGTGTGTATATACTGTATATATATATAGTTGCATGATGAAGCCACTGTAAAAATTCATGGGTGAAGAGTGGGTATCGGGCCAGTGTGGATTAACCCCTTAATTACCTTTGCGGTTATTATCTGATAAGGTGTTTAAGGGGTTAATTGATACCTGAATGTAATTGCAATGTATTGGCTTTGTATTGGCTGTGTATTTTGTGGGCAAGACAAGGATGTTGCTGGCGACGGAGACTTCTTATTGATGAGGTCAGTAGTACTTTATTTATTTGAATATGCTAGTTAATGTTTTTAATAATGGGCAATCAATCTATTATCCATATCTGGATAATAGTTATTTTGCACATTATTGAACTGTAGGTGTTGCGGGGAGGGGGGGTGTACGTATTGAATGTATAGGCCAGGTTTATTTTTTTTACATTCAGGGTTTGTACCGTGGTTCTGCGTGGGACCTCTGGAGACGACCTGTGGGTCTCCTCGGGTTTCCCACAGGTATCAGGCTGGTGGTTCCACGGGTGACACATACGGGGATGAAGCGGTGGCCTCACATCTGTGGGGGCACCACCGACCCGTAGTCTGCGGGAATGAAGCCGGTGGCCCAACTTCCTTGGGGGCACCACCGATCCATAGGTGCGGGGATGATGATGTGTGGTCCCACTTCTGTGGGGGCACCGCGGACCCATAGTGAGTTCCCCAGACCCCCGTGGGAACCACCCGAGGCCCCGCAGACACCTGTGGGTCTGACCCGGTGCTCCCAGACATCTGCGGGCCTACCGTGGGGACCCAATTGTGGCCCACGGTGACCCAAGGAGACCACCTGGGGGCCATGGTGCTGGCGGGACCCACCAGCAGGCCTCCAAAACCTGTTTGAAAAGGGCTGCTGGTACCCTGTAGGTCTGTCCAGGTGCCCCGCCAGCCCACCGGGGACTCGTGTGGGGCTGCATTATGAACACTGTTTGTAAAAGGATAAATCTTGTATTTATGGGGGGGCACAGGGGGTGGGTAATGTATTTAATAAATATAATGATGTTTATTGAGGGTCACTGTATTGTTTTTATTGTGGGTACTGGGGGTGGGGGGGTATGTGTGTAGGCCTCCCTTGTGGGTAGTGGGTGAGTGTGGTTAGGCCTGACGGGGTGGGGGGTTAGTGTGGGAGGGTATGTAGGCATCCCGAGTGGTGGGTGAGGGTGGGTTAACCCCTTAATGACTGTAGCGGTTAATAACCGCTATGGTGATTGAGGGGTTAGGGGACATTACTTTGGATGTTTTAATTTTTGTCTCTGTTTTGCAGCAGCGGAGGGGCCATGGGCAGGTGGGTAGTGGGTAGTGGGTGTGGGTGGTTAGGCCTCATGGGTGTGGGCCATTGGCAGTGAGGTGCTGCATTATATTTACACGGGATTCCCCTCCCCACATTTACATACACTGCACTCACAGAAACACAGGCAGGGAGATTTAACTGACACAATAGGGGGAGGGGGCTTTACACAGATTAGTCAAGGTAGGGAAGCTTAACAGACACAATAGGGGGAGGGGGCTTTACATAGATTACAGTCAAGGCAGGGAAGTTTAACAGACACAATAGGGGGAGGGGGCTTTACATAGATTACAGTCAAGGCAGGGAGGTTTAACACACACATTAAAAATATGTATTTAATGTATTTATTGTTTATGTATTTTAATTATACAGGGGGTGTACTGTATGTTGTTTATTGCAATGTTTATTGGGGGCAAATTTCCCCAATAAACATGCTATTCTGCCTTAACCCTTCATTGCCTTTGCGTCTATCAGCTATGGTAATGAAGCAGCATTTCTGTATTTTGAATAATATTGTGCAGGAGCAGGGGGTCCCCTGAGTTTTGATGTCTGGCTCAGGGAACCCCCTGCTCACCGTACAATATTATTAAACATACAGAAATGCTGCTTCGTTACCATAGCACATAGCCGCAAAGGTAAGGAACGAGTGTTTATTTATATATGTGTTTTATTTATACTGTAGATGTGCAGAGGGTCTCCGGAGCTGAACCGCTGTGGTTTTAGGTCTGGGGACCCCCTGCTTCCCGAGATACAGGCCCCTTTAGGGGATGCCGGTATCCCTCTGCTTGGTTTACAGGCCGCGGTCACGTGATCGGGACCTTCAAATGCAGAGGGATACCGGCACCTCATACAGGGGGCTGTATCTCGGGAAGCAGAGGGTCCCCGGACCTGAAACCAACGTGGTTCAGCTCCGGAGACCCCCTGCACATCTACAATATGAATAAAAATGTATTTTAAATAATTTTTAATGTGCCGATGTTTGCGCAGAGAGAGCAGCGGATCTCTCTCTGCTGCAAACACATCTCGCCCCCGCCGGCCATTAGTATAATTGATGTGCATATACAGTACTGTATGTGCACAGTATGTTAGGGGTTATAGTGGTTGTTGTTATACATTATATATATATATATATATACTGCATTACAATTCATGAATTCATGCCATCTGGCGGACACGCGAAGCATTGCAGCCTATTAAATCCTGAACCATTATCAATTAACACATCAACCGCGCGTCAGCCGGGCATGACCCGTTACTGGGAAAGCAAAAGGAATGCGGCATGCTCCGGGTGAACAGCGTCGCATTCCAGGAACAAGCCAGGGACAAACCGGTGATTTGTTAGAATAAAGTCTGCCGCAGCAGTATCTCCTATGCATTTAAATGTCTCGTCACGTGACGCGGGAGAATTTAAACTTGGCCACCGGGATACCGGCACCCCATAACGGGGCCTGTAACTCCGGAAGCAGGGTGTCCCAGATCTAAAATCAATGCGGTTCAGCTACAGAGACCCCCTGCTACTAAACTGTATTTTTAAAATAAAATAAAAGCCCCGCGATTTACTGATTCAGTCTCTCTGACTGTGCGTCTCTTATAGGGACTTTTGGCATCCCATTGAAATGCAGGGACCACAACTGTGTTAATCCGAGGGCCATTAAGTCTGCTGAGAACCATCTCACGGCAGGCGGGGTTGAAAGGGGTTATGTCGAAAAATCTAAACGCTAGCCGGAGAAACCAACACACTATATCTGCATCTCCAAACATACACTGCATGTTTAAAAAAAACAACCATGTCAGTAATTAGTTGATCAATTAGGGCTATAACACACATTCCCAGCTAACTCAAACTCCTACACCCACCACACACACACACACACATATATATACATATACATCAAAAAGAGTGCTTGTTAGCGTGGCAAATGTATACAACAAAAGACAGGGGTGCCCAATGCTACATCCAATTGACAAAACATATGGTAATAAGTATAAAGTTTGAATACTTCAATAATAATAATTATTTTTAATAAAACAACAGGACCTACTATGGTTCTTTCCCTCATACAGAGGTAAAGGGAAGGGTTTAAAGTGAAGTGTAGGACCTGCATTTTTGGTTATACCTTGACGTTTGGTATGCAGGCTTACGACGCTTTGGACAAAGGGTTTAACTAAATAACCAAGTAATTATATTATTATTGAAATTTATACTTATTACCATATATGTTTTGCAATTGGATGTAGCATTGGGCACCCCTGTCTTTTGTTGTATGCAATAAGGGCTATAATCAGAATAATTGACAAAGTCAAAGAAACATACTGTAGTTATAAAATTACCGTGGTAAATCCGCTACCCCACTGGATTGCTTTCTCATGAAGTATGAATTGCTCTTCTGCAGAAGTCTGCGTGTTAATTCCTCCAACTCTTGTACCAACTAAAGTCTCATTTGGGAAAACGATCCAGTTGATCATATCAAAGCCCGAAGTCAAGTCTCCATGTTCATCAAAAAACACTTCATCTCCTGCACTGTTTGTAAAACGGACCTTCCTCAGGTACTTATTGAGCTTGAGAAATAAATAAAAAAAAAGTGATGAAGCATTATATAAATAGGTACAGTGTAACCTCAGTACTGTATACAAAATGTGGTGTAAATGAAAATTAACTGATAATTAACTGTACAGTGGGGAGACATAAATATTTATCCAGCAAAGGTGTATTTAGTTACATCTTGAAGTCATAAAAAGATAAATAGATCAATGTATGTAGGTCATTTTGGTGCAAGGATGAAGGATTTTCCCCCTGCACCTATGTATCAAAGCATTTTGTTCCAATGTTGTCCCGTCTGCCCTTGCTTGCACTTTAGGGAATGTCAGTAGGAGAAGTCAGAGAGAGCTACATGGTGCACATATTATAATGAGATGTATCGCAGCCTGCGTCTCTCTGTAAAATTCTTGTATCCATTTTATTTGCCCACAAAAATCCTCCAAGTCTGAAGTGGTGTAAATCTAACTTTCTGCAGCACATGTTCTTACATATGACGCAGCTCTGCTCCAAAAATCCCATATACAGTACATAGCCTCCAAAATTATTTGCTGAAATTTACACTGATTGGAAGCGGTCTGGAAATTAACTCACAATTTTTGTGAATTCAAGGCCAAGACATTTTCTATTATGAATGCTGCAATCATTTTATGGGATGGAAAAGATATAATGAAAATATAAAGTAGAGGAAAAAGTATCCGGGGGAACAAAAGGATTTCTCCTTTTTTAACACTCATTCTATTAACAATTAGACTACTGGACAACTGTGCAAAATGTCAGCTCTTGTTTAGCATATAAAATGGGGTTTGAGTTCTTGAAATGAAAAGAAAAAAGTGTAAACCCACTTATAGATTGATAGGCAGATGGGTTCATGTCATCTAATTAATAGGAAATATTTTTTACTGAGGGAAAATAACAGGCCAAGATACAGTACTTAATAAATATTGTTAACAAATGTGGTTTAAGTCATTCCTATTCTATTTTTTTTAAACATATTCCTCCTATCAGCCACTAGTGCTAAAGCAGTCAGAATATAAGTGAATTTCATTGATACTTTAATGCAGCTCTAAACTGACATTTGGGATCAATTTACCTGTACCAGCTTTCCAATGAAATAAGTCCCTGCTACAGTATATATCTGGAAAATTAATAGACTGGCTACCTTTCCTGGTTGCCGTTAGACAGTGGTTAAAGTGTGATTGTACTAGGAGAACTAACAATTTCTCTGATTTTATTGTGATAAAAAATCCCACGGTTTTACAGTTTTGCTTTACTTTTAATTATATTATTATGAAAGCTGTTCTATGTTTCTGCTTGTATAAATCATTTGAAAGTGAGGTCCAAAGACATTTGTCCCAATGTTAAACAGGATTTGAATTTAATGAAATCAAGCAGTCTTTGATGCACCTATTCCACTGTTTTGATGTACGCAGATTTATTACCCTGTAATTACTAATATATAGCATTACTTGCTTCACTATTTGGCGTTGTGCGCTGTTTCTTTTGTTTCCATTTCTTAGAGTGTGGGGGCTGCTGAGCCACCCCCTGTGTTTATAGCAGCAGACGCCTCTACAAATACACGGTTATGTGATATAATTTCTTCATATATACACCCTCACTGTGGTTATTGTGATTTATTTCTTGGTCACTTATTTATGTGGTTCAGTCACTGCACTATATTTATATTCAAAATTTTGGGTTAGATAGTAGTGCACAGTATTTTCTCTGTTTGAGGCATTATGTCTGTACCCTGCATAAGGCAATTATAATATACTTGCATTAGCCTGTATATAAAAGATAGCTTACCTCCCAGGGCTGTACATCACTTAGAGTCAGGTTTTTTCCTTGTTCGTTGTTGTAAGAGTACATATTGTGCAAGGCGTGTGCTAAAGCATACACAGCATTATATATACTGTAGCTATAGACTGAAATATCTGTATAAAAATTCGGATAGGAGGAGTTCTCAATCTTCTCATTGCGAGTGCATCTGTCGGTGTCATACATGGGATAAGTTATCCAATTACATTTATGCAATTCAAACCATGTGTCTAAAGTCAACATGTCTCCTGGCAAAATGTCAGGGTTGAAGGTTACAAGGAATTGCTCAAATCCAGGGATACCTTTATAATGGGGAGTAAAAGCCAGGCTCCCATTAAAAGGCGCAAGGGATAGAAATTTAAAATACAACCCAGAGGACACATCCCATTGAGAAGCGATGATCCAAACCTTTTCTGGGACAGCGTAAGAAATGATATACATGATTATGTTTATTGTAGACACGTAATCTGAATTACCATAAACTATAATCACTTGGGATGTAGACTTTTTCATAATATTGATGATCTGTATTCTCTTTCCTTCCTCTAATTTCTCACGAAGAGGCACAAACTCATTGAATTCAACACAGCCCCCACTCTGTGTGATCTCTTTCTGTAGAATCTGACTGGCCTTTACACCAGACTCATCATCTGAAGCCAGTATTCCAACCCAGGTCCAGCCAAAATGCTTTAATAATTTGACAATGCCCAGGAATTGGGCTGATTCACTTGGGACCGTGCGGTAGAAAGAAGGAAACTGAACTTTATCGCTCAGGATTGGATTCAACGTGGCGTAGCTGATCTGGAAAATATGGGGTCAGTGGTCAGAACCTGTTAGTGAGAATCTGCAGGTGATACTGTAGATGTTGTGCAAAGCGCAAGCAGATCTGTTAACGTAATCCATATTCTTGTTCGTTTTTGTGTGCTTCAGAACACTGTAAATGTTACCTCAATACCATGGGATAGGCTACTTCAATATGCTCAGAGGCAAAAGCCTTCTTATGATGTTCCAAAAAAGAACTTTGACGTACAAAGCTCACCTAATTATACTTTTTTTCTATGTTTAGCTTCTTACCCATTTACCGATTTATATTCCCTCTGTAGCAGTTAAGAAATACTATTCCAGCAAAACCACTGATTTGTATTCACAGTCTGTAATATTCAGATTTGAGACTGATAATTCAGAGGCCAAGTCTATATCTTATATAGAAACACATACCGATCCCGCTCCTACTACTAGAAAGCATTGACATTAATTTATAATATTCTTCTTATCGTTTATTTGTAAAGCACCAGCATATTCCACAGCGTGGTACAGTGGGGGTACAGAGATATGCAAATTACATAAACAGTTAAATTCAAGAGAGGACAAACAGGCACAAAAATACAGAGGGGTTATAAGGGCCCTGCTCATGAGAGTTTACAATCTAGAAGCAGGGGTAAGCAAACTATTTACACAGAGCCCCTCTTTTTATCTGTGATATTAGTCGAGAACCCCCTGCCTGATGTAATCTATATCACATTACTTTTTTTATTAATTTGTATAAAAAATTGAAAACATTACAAACATGACAAATGATATAGGTTTGTTTTTAAATAAATCAGCATAGTAGTATAAGAGAACACAGACTGCAATTTTGTTCACCCTCCCACCCATATTCTCCCTGATCCTCTCTCCTTCCTCCTTCTATATCCTCCTCATCTCCTCTCCCCCGTCCGCCTCCTTCTCCTCATCATCTCGACCCCACAGCTCTCTCCCCTTCCAGCTCGCTCCCCCTCCAGCTCTCTTCCTCTCCCTCCTCTTCCTCTCCCCCCATCCTCCTGCTTTCTACTCCTTCTCCATGCCTACTTGTAGAGCAGGCTGGTAATAGACATGGGAGGTGGGACATGATAATAGTGGTGGTGAGCCTCCAGAGTTAAGCAGAGGAGCAGCCTGCAGAGGAGTTAAGAGTTGCACGGAGGCAGAATGGCCGGGGAAGATCGTGCTGCAGCAGCATAAACCCCGGAAGTAAGGAAGACTTATGGATCAGACCACAGGGAGCACTCCTCCCCCGCCATCCTGCTCTGTCTCCGTGCAACTCCTAACTCCTCTGCCAACAGCTTCACTCTGGTAAACCGCTGTCGCTTCATAAACTTTTTCTGCGGCCATCATCTCCCCCAGCCTGCCTCTATCATCATAGAACAAGATCCAAAACAGAATCCGGAGCACAGCCGAAAAGATGTAGCATTGGACAGATTGACCGTTTGCTTTGACAAAGAGCCCTGAACGTGAAACAAGTTAGAGGATCTGTCAGGACTTTATCTACATGTTTTTTTAACTAAATACATTTCTGAATGGTCAATCTGTCCAATGTCACATCTTTTTGGCTGTGCTCCGGTTTCTGTTTTGGATCTTGTTCTATGCTGATAACCCTGCCTGTATGCACGTTTCGCTGGATTCGCTGTAAAAAGGCTACAGTAAGTATACTCCAATGCTTACCCTTTGGTTCTTCTGAGTGAAGCTACTTGCTCTGCGGGGAACCACATCATGCTGGAGACGTCAGATCCCTTCTCTGTGATTGTGAGTAGCCGCGCCAACATTATTGTGCTTATAATGCTAAACAAGTTGTTTTAGGGCCACATTGTTATCTCGTTAGCAGTGGCTCTAATCAGCAGTATTACAGTGTGTATATATATATATATATATATATATATATATATGCATATATATATATATATATATCAACCTTACTTACCTCCGGTGAGAAACCGAATCTGGGACTTTTACTCACAGATACACAAGAGTAGGCGATGACGTTAAGGATTCATTTGCAAAGTTTACAGCTTTTTTCCAGCTCAATACGTACTGTTTGTTTTTGGAGCACCGGACTTTGGGGCTGGTTATAGCCCACTATTCTCTTAGATTGCCTCTATCATCACCCTGCGCCCCCTAGAAAATCTTGTACCCGCCAGTTTGCCCACCCCTGATCTAGAGGGAATAAGGACAATGTTGAAACAAAAGATAAAGGGGCTGCTCATTGTGAGATGTAGTATGCCTCAGGAGGGAGTATTGTCCACTGACATTAAGGTATCTAGGTGTTGGTTTTGGGGGATAGTAGATAGGGCGGAGTTTGGTCTAGCCACACAGCTGATAAAAATGGGGTTGGCAGGCAGAGATGGGGAGGGTGTTAGGGGTTTGCTAGATTGGTTTCTTGAAAAGGTGAGAGTTTTATGGAGTTTGTTTTTCATCTGAGAGCTGGGGGAGAGCCTGATGGTGTGTGGAGGGAATTTCAGAGAGAGGAGACAGCACGGGAGAAGCCTTGTAGGTGGGAGTTAGAGAAGGTGATAAGGCAAAGGTGGATGTCGTGGGCATAGCGTAGGGAACATACAGTATAGAGATATATTTGGGGATGAGGGCGGAGATGCAAGCAGGGGAAAGTGTAGTTGTGAGTTTTGTAAACTAGAGTTTAAAATTTGATTCTATAGGCTATATGATTTCCATAATGGAGAAGCAGAAGTCAAGTGGTGAGTGAGGTAGATAAATCTGGCAGCACATTTTGAATGGATTGCATTGGGATAGGTGGACAGGACTGCAGGATGTTAGGACTTTGTGAAGGACTGAATGTGAGGAATGAAGAAGATATCAGAGTCAAAGATAACCCCTTGACAACGGCTTGAGGTGTTGATGAGATTGCGATTTTATTGACAGTGAGGGGCAGTTTGGGTGTAGGGGTCGCTGTGGAAATAGGAAAGAGCAGTAGTTCTGTTTTGGACATGTTAACCTTCAGGTAATTGTGGGACATCCAGGGGGATATTGCAGCCAGTCAGTTGGTGACACAGGATAGGAGAGGAGGATAGGTCAGGGGAGGAGAGGTACATTTGGGCATCATCAAGATAAAGATGATACTGAAAGCCAAAAGATTGTATTAGCTCGCCAAGAGAGGAGGTGTAGAGAAATAAGAGCAGAGGACCAAGGACAGAGCCAATGATGGAAAGAGAAAGTGAAGAGGAGGAGACACAAGAAAAGGAAATACTGAAGAAGCAGTTGAATAGGTAAAATGTGAAACAGGAGAGGCTTTGTCACAGAGGCCAAGGATTGAAAAGTGTTCAGGAGAAGGGGGTGATCAACAGTGTTGAAGCAGCAGCGAGATCCCGGAGACAAAATAAGGAGATGTGACCCTTAGACTTGGCTGAAAGTACTGTAGGGCATTGGCCACATTTATTAGTGCTGTCTCAGTGGAGTGTATTAGACAGAAACCAGATTGCAAAAGGTCAAGCAATAAGTTGGAGAATACAAAGTTAATTAGGTGGTTGAATACAAATCTCTCAGGTAGCTTGGAGGCAAAGAGGGGAGAGGGGAGATAGGGCAGTCGGTATAGAGGGAAGCCGGGTCAAAAGCGGGTTTCTTTATAATGGGAATATTTTAAAAAGAAGATGGGAAGATGCTGGTGATAAGAGAGAGAGAGAGAGAGAGCTTATATAAGTTAGTTAGTGTGAGACTTTGTGTGTTAGAAATGGAGTAGAGGAGGTGTGAGGGAATAGAATCAGGGGGGCATGTTGTAGGGAGAGATGATATAATGATTGCGGACATCTTATCCACAGTTAGAGGGGAAATTGAGCTGAGGGTGGATTCAGGTGCATGAGGGGAGGTCTGTGAAGTGGGTGACTGGTCTCGGGCTGTGAGGGTAGAAAGGGGTGAAGAAGTAGTTGGATGAAGAAAGGAGATAAAGGTGGGTTAGATTGAGGATTAGACTAGCCAAATGTATTTAAATCAATAAATTCCCTCCTTGTATCAAATTCTGTTTTAATTCTTTAGCTAAATACATTAAACTATAAAACATTGTATCATTTAGACCAATTTCATAAATCACATATTTACATCAAGTGGAAAATGCAGAATGGCAGAAAAAAAAGGAATGAGTTAAACAGTAGAAGATTATCGCCCATATATACTCAGCAATACAGTATGTTTGGATTGTTCTGCATATTTTTTTAACTTTACCTGTGGTATCTTGTACATTCCGAATACTCTGGCCAGCTCGAGTGTAACTTGTGGAGAAAGGCCATCAACAAAAGCCACCATGTTTCTTGAGTGCTCACACCTAAAGTTGGGTATTGAGCTTGACTTTCCAGAGATCATGTTAATCGCACCCAATGCTGAAATCTCTTCACTTAAACAAGTGTCAATGAAATGGAAACCTAGGGAAGTGTTGGGAAGGAGCTCAGGATCCGTATTAATTTCATTGATTGCAAACACAAAAGCCAAAAGATTCTGGTAGTTCTTTATCTGTATTCTACAATAAGAGAAGGTCCAATATAAGTGAGAGGAGTGGTAGTTCACTGGTTTCCATTACAATACAAGTGATCATATTGTACTTTAATTAAGGTGCCAGTGGAAAAATGAAAGGAGTTGGCATGTCTGGATTTGTACACTGGCGACACACTTTATTCGAGCTTGGCTAGTCCCACGAATTCGGGTATACCTGGGTGTATTGAGGTTTGTGACTGTTTTCTGCCCGAGTGCATTGAGTTATTTTCCAAGCAGGGATTGAAGCATTTTATTCCCGCTGGCTGCAATACTGCACAGTATATATATATATACTGCATTACAATTCATGAATTTATGCCATCTGGTAGACACGCGAAGCATTGCAGCCTATTAAATCCTAATCATTATCATTTAATAGATCAGCCGCCCATCAGCCAGGCATGAACCCAGGCTGGGAAGGCAAATGCAACGGGGCTTGTCAGCGGTGAGGAGCGGCGCATTCCAGGTATCTGCCAGGTACATACCGGGTATTTGCTCGAATAAAGTGTGTCGGTGCAGTATTGCACTGGGGAGAGGACCAGTGATAGAGTTTAGGAGACTAGATAAAAGAGAAAGAAGAAAGCTCGCCCAACAGTATTTGACATATTTACTTTACAAATAAGATCATAAGTGATACATTGATAAAATAAAGTTAGCGTTTTAGCCAAATGTGCCTCATGGTTGTCTTTGCATTAATACAGGATACGTGGCTCATGGCCCCTCTTCTTGCCGGTCGCTTCTCCCGTGCCGGCGGTGGGGAATGCACGGAGGCTCCGGTCCCAGTCCGCTGTTGCCACCGGACCTCCGCATGCATGCGCACCTCCTCTTATGCACACATGCAGCCACCGTGGGCTGCCTCTGGTGCCAGCCGGTTGCTTCGGGGGCGTGCCCACCACCCCGCATCCGCACATGTGTCGCACGTCACAGGTGCGCGCACGGAGCACTACACCTGGCCACAATGGTCTCTGGAGTAGTTGCACACCTGCCCTGCACCCTGCCTCCTCCTATCAGCGCTCCACATAGCTATGACCTCATAATTTGGGAATTACAACCAATTGGCTCCTGTTCTCATATATACTCAATCAGCCCCATGGTGATTGCTGAGCATAGACTTTGTTCCGTGTGCTTGCTACAAGCTGCTTGCTGTTTTGCTGTTTTGCCTTTGTACCTAGAACTCAGCCTTGACCCGGACTTCTGACCTCTGGCACCCTTGGACCTCAGCACATACATGGGGCAGTGGGAGCCTGTATCTATAGTCGGTGTACCTCCTGTGGAGGAGATACATAGACGATATTTTGATCATTTGGGAGGGCAGTGAATGCTCTTAGCTTGACTTCGTGGCATCTCTGAATAATAATGAATATAACCTAAAATTCAGTGGTATGAACAGTACTGTAGTGATTCAATTTTTGGATCTTGAGATTTCCATAGAAGGAGGTGCCATTCAAACTAAAACACACTTCAAGGATACTTATGTTACTTCATATTTACATCCACTAGCTGCCATAACCTACAATGGATAGCCAATATCTCCTACAACCAATTTCTGCGATTAAAACGAAATAGTACTACAGATAATAATTTTAATATACAAACAGATTTCTTAAAGGAAAGATTCCTTCAGAAAAACTATAAGGAATCTCTCATTAATTCATCTATTGAGAGAGTCAAAAAAGTGAGACGTCCAAAACTGTTACAATATGAACAAAAACTAAAGAAAAATCAAGATAAAAATGGGAAAGGAAAAGTGCCATCTTTTATTACCCAATTTAATAGAGTGCATGGTTCCATAAAAAAGATCATGTGCAAACTTTGGGGGATTTTGAAGTTAGAACCTTTGTTGGGTCCACTTTTAAGGTCTAAACCTGATATAATTTTTAGAAATTTTTAATTGCGGGAAGTGCAAAGCTTGCAAGCAAATGATTACTGAGAAACAGGCAATATCATCTATAACACAGAAATCATATCCTTCATTAATTGCCTTACAACTCACGTTACATATACTGTATGTTGCAATGCAAATGCAATATGCAATACTAAGGAAATATTGAGGTAAAGGTCCCCTCAATTAACAAGTGCTACAGAGCGTTGTATCCACTTATATAATGAATTGCTGCATCCGGATAACATAATGTTATAATGAAATGCTTTGTGGAGCTATGTAGATTAACCCCTAGTTGGGACGTGGTCCGGCAGGAATGTGAAGGGTTGTCTGGGGGAAGTCCTGAGACCCCATACATGAATCCGGCAACTTTATGAACCACAACACCTGGAGAATCTCCCACTTAAGAGATAGTAACAAAGTATTCACATATGTCCTTGCTTCATCTGGGTTTGTGTGCTCCACGCTGTATGCAGACACAAGAAGAAATCACCACTGCCGAGGAGGAGAGTGAATCAGCGGGCATGACCACGCAGCAAAAATGGCAACGGCTGGACTGAGCTATATAAAGTCTTTATTAAAGCATGGATTTAAAAAACAAGAGGAGGGGTAACAGCCCCCAGCGCCTCTAACACGTTTCCCCCGCTATGGGCTTTCTCAAAGAGTAGCGTTACTCATGCACAGCCTCCTGAAATACTGGATACAAACCGGACGTGACATCACTCAACCAATGGGGTGCGAGTACTCCCTGGATAGTATGCAGGGAGGCCGCACTTCTGGTAAGCATATGCTCGTGTGGGATGTATCAGTACCAGGGACATGTGCAATGAAAACAAGTGACAGAACAAATAAAAACAGACAATTTTAAATTTACACAATATGTCAAGACAGCTAGTTAATCTATAATCGCAAGTCTTCACGAAGAGTGGCACATGCATAACAATATATGCATAAAGATGTAACAGAATCGCTCATACATGAGACTGCGAATAGTAAAAACACTGCATAACGAGGATGCAATATCAAATTAAAATCAAGTAAAGTCGGGCGGATGAGGGTTTTCAATCCATCTTATGTAAAGGGTCCACACCTAGCTACCTTTGAAAAGTTATTTGAAAGGGACCTACTGTATTGTTGTTGGCAAAAGGTTACAATTTCACCCCCAATTTCGGCAATAACCTGACCAAACAAGATCGACTTTGTGTTGAAAGTTTGATGAGTAATAAAAACTTGGTCATAAAGAACGCCGATAAGGGGGGTGCCATTGTCATCCAGAATAATGTTAAATACAAAAAAGAAGCCCTAAGACAGCTACAAGATAGGAGTTCATACATCACTCTAAAGTCTGATCCCACTGATGTATTTCTTGCACAGCTAAAAAATATCTTAGATTGTGGTGTCATTTTTCAGGTACTTAATGAGAAAGAGAGAAGCTTCCTGTACGTAAACAACCCTGTTATCCCCATTTTTCACCATCTCCCAAAGATCCATAAAATCTCTGGTTCACCCTCCTGGGCGACCAATAATATCAAGTATTGGATCTTTGGGAGATGGACTATCCTTAACTTAAACCATACATTGAAGAATTACCAAAATTTGTGTTTAAAAAGACAAAAACTTTGTGAAATTATGTTTCACCTAGTATGTATACCAATCCTTTGACAAGTACGAGGGGTTTTGTTCCACCGAAAGGTTTCTTCAAGTGTGGTTTGTGTAAGGTACTGTATGTACCTATGCAAAATCCGTCAAAGTGATGCATTCAAAAGTTAACAAGGATAAAATCAGACTTAGGAGTTTTATCACATGTAACACTAACTATGTAATATATATTCTGACATGTGGTTGTGGTATGAGCTACATAGGGAGAACAATACGTCCATTAAAAAAATCGTATATTGGAACATATTAGAAGTATAAAAAACAAAGCTCAGAGGTTCCCAGTGGCAAGACACTTCTTAGAATGTCCCAAAGGGAAATTAGATCTTCTTACTTTTAGTGGGATAGAACACATTCCACCCCCAGTCAGACGTGGTGACCGCCAGAACACCCTTAATCAAAAGGAAATGTTCTGGATTTTTACAATAGACACAATGACACCAAGAGGAATCAACATAGACTGGGAGATAAAACACTTTCTCTGATAGTTCTTTACACTGGGAATCACTATATATGATCTAAATTGCTCACCTATGTAGCTCTGCCACAACGAAAAAAACCCTACCAAACAACAGCTACAAAAAAACATTGGTTGTATATAAGTATTATCTTTGCCTAAACCCTCTTTATTAAAATACTTGGTTATTTCGGTTATAATTCATCTTATATGCAAATATATATGGACATTGAATTACTAAGAATCAAATTGGTAAGAGCTATGTGTGGACCTGTTAGAGTAATACATGATATTTCTTGTGCCTTGATGGTCTCATTTCATAATAATACCTTTGTGAATGTTCATGCAAGTGGTATGGACATCTCTTGCATCTTTATATGTCTCTCTCTCTCTGAGACATACTATGTATTGTTGTTATTATCTTCATCACACTAGCCCTCGTATTGGTCGAGAGCCTTTTATCCATTATTGATTGAAAATTGATGGTCCTCCTTCTGATGAATTGTTCACTCCCCTTTCCCCCCCCCCCCTCCTTTCCCCTCCCTCCCAGTCCCCCCTCCTTCCCCCCTCCCCCCTCCCCCCTTCCATCCTTCTTTCATAATAACCCTGAAGAAAACCTTGATAATAGAAATTATTTTTTCATATTGGTTTGGAATTCATTGATAATGCAAACAAGCTTCTTGAAGTTCATACACATAGAAAATTGACTCCAAATGTTGCAAAAAATTGACATTTATTGTTGCCATTGTGTGTATGAAGATGTGATGCTATTTATGTTACACTTTCTTACATTGGTATACACTATTAACATTTCAATTCTTGAATACAGTCATGATCACTGTATACTATTGAACTATGCACCTTATTTATTTAAGTTGTTCTAATGAAATCAATTGATTGAAAACCCTCATCCCCCCGACTTTACTTGATTTTAATTTGATATTGCATCCTCGTTATGCAGTGTTTTTACTATTCGTAGTCTCATGTATGAGCGGTTCTGTTACATCTTATGTATATATTTTTATGCATGTGCCACTCTTCGTGAAGACTTGTGATTATAGATTAACTAGCTGTCTTGACATATTGTGTAAATTCAAAATTGTCTGTTTTTATTTGTTCTGTCACTTGTTTTCATTGCGCATGTCCCTGGTACTGATACATCCCACACGAGCATACGCTTACCAGAAGTGCGGTCTCCCGGCATACTATCCATGGAGTACTCGCACCCCATTGGTTGAGTGATGTCACGTCCGGTTTGTATCCGGTATTTCAGGAGGCTGTGCACGAGTAACGCTACTCTTTGAGAAAGCCCATAGCGGGTGAAACGTGTTAGAGGCGCTGGGGGCTGTTACCCCTCCTCTTGTTTTTTAAATCCATGCTTTAATAAAGACTTTATATAGCTCAGTCCAGCCTTTGCTATTTTTGCTGCATGGTCGTGCCCGCTGATTCACTCTCCTCCTCGGCAGTGGTGATTTCTTCTTGTGTCTGCAATATGCAATATATAGGCAGAACAAAAAGAATATTGAAATGACGTACAGAATCTTAGAACAATTACGGAATATTAAAAATATTCCAAAAATGGTGGAAAAAGGACAACCCCTAACCCCACTACTAAAACATTTTCAAGCGGTACACAATTGTGATTCCTCACGTTTAAAATGTATGGGTATAGAATGTATCCCCAATTAAACAAGAGGGAGATAGGGACCTGTTCTTGCTACAAAAAGAACAATTCTGGATATATACCTTTGAATCTAAACATCCAAAGGCGTTTAATGCGTTAATTGAGTTAACACCATTTCTAAGATAGAATACTGTTTGTCTGCCTATATTCATCATGTCATCAATACACATATTTTTAATGGATATATATTTTTAGAGCTGTTTATTACGTGTATATGTATTAAATAATTTTCATTAGTTTGTATAATATATTTTTATAGGTATGTTTGTTTTATGTTTGATGTTTTGGACACTACACAAATTTGTGGGTTCTTATGGTCATTATTATGAAAAATTTCTTTCGGTTGTATATGCTATTAAGCAATATTTACACCCACAGTTTATTAATATATATTAGGTATTTTATTTGAATATATTTATTATGCCTTAACACATTCTTAGTAATAACCTTTTTTATGATGTTTCACTAAATTATCACGTCACGTGATTTAAGTTGATTTAACATATATTTTCATTATATCACTTCACAAATTTGCTGGTTCTTATAGTCATTATTATGAAATTTAGTTTTCTTTTAGGTTATATGTGCTACTAAGCAATATACACCAACAGTTTATTATTATTATATATTAGGTGTTCATTATTTTATTTGCATATATTTATTATGCCTTAATGACATTATTATTATTAAGTACTTTATAATGTTTCTTTAAAATGTCACGTCACGTGATTTATGTTAATTTAATATGGGGCCTATGCAGAGAGCAGCGAATTTAAAAATTGGCGAGTTTAATAAATAGTAGCTTTTTTGGAGAGTTTTATTCTCCATATGCAGAAATGTGCGAATTCTGCTATGTTTAACATGAATGCGTGTGGCGAGTTTAAATTGGCGAGATGCGCGCTGCAGAAATGTGTTAAAAAAAAATTGCGCCTTTTTTTTTCCTTTGCTATGGCCGCGAGCGGCAGCTTCTTGCCAACTTTTCCTGGCGAGGCAAAAAGGAGACAATCGCGCCATTTTATTGGCGCGAACAGCCGCTAGATGCCGTTCGCGCCTCTCTGCATAAGGATATTTTTAAAACTGGCGAGATGGAGGTTCTCGTCAGCCGCGAGGCGAGTTTTACAAATAGAAAAAAAAAATTGGCGCGTTTTTCGTAACTCGCCATTTTCTGCTGTTTTCTGCGCGATTTTCTCCAAAAAATGGCGAGTTTTGAAATAGCGCTGCTCTCTGCATAGGCCCCTATGTATTTTTATTATATTACTGGGTATTCTCACTATAGTATTTTTTGTTTATATTATCACATTTATATACTGTATTTATATATATACACATGCATTTATTGTAGTGTTGCGCTTATTTCAGCTGATCTCATTGGTGATGAGGGGTACTTAATGCCATGTGCTGCTTCAAGGCGTGTTCTCCTGACAAGCATTGATTGCGAAACGGGTAGGGGTCACGAGAGGCAGTACTGCACAGTCACCCTGTGGCTGGAACAGGAAGTGGTTGCAGGGAGGTAATTTCTGCCATGTGTTTGCGTGTCATGACAGTTTTGCATCCACACTGAGCCCCTGCTGCCACTTCTTGTATTCAGTTTTCGTTCCTTTCAATTGGGCTTTTTTTAGAGGTTATTGAGCACACTGTGTGGATGCTATTTTATCTATATAAATACTAGTTATATGTATTTCACTGGAGTTATGCTTTGGTTTGGTATTCACAAGGTGTGATTTACCAAACACAGTATATGTTTCATATGTGTTTTTATTTTGTTTTGTGCATTTTATCAAGTGATTCTTTGTATTTTGTGGTCATGGTGACCTTTATTAAATATTGTGATATACATTTTACTAATCTGTTGTGCGCTTGTGTGTGTTTTGTTTTTCTTATATCTACCAGATTTCTCCTCTCTCTTCGACCTCGGCTTTGGATTCTGACTATTCTTGATCTGTCCAATCCTGGCTACGGCAAGTTAAACTACATTGCAGCAGGAGCGTCCACGCTCCCGCGCCGGTGGTGGGAAACGCACTGAGGCTACGGTCCCGGTCTGCTAATGCCGATTTCGGCATGCACACGCACCTCCTCCAATGGGCACGCGCAGCCACCGCGGGCTGCCCCTGGTGCTGGCCAGGCGCTTCGGTGGCGCGTCCACACCCCGCATCCCTGTGCGTCACAGGCACGCGCACAGAGCACTACACCTGACCACAATGGTCTCCGTAGTAGTTTTACATCTGCCCTGCACCCTGCCTCCTCCTATCAGCACTCAACATATCTCTGACCTCACCATTTGGGGATTCCTCCTATTGGCTCCTGTTCTCATATATACTCAATCAGCCCTATGCTGATTGTTGAGCATAGACTTTGTTCCGTGTGCTTGCTACAAGCTGCTTGCTGTTTTGCCTTTGTATCTAGACCTCAGCCTTGACACGGACTCTGAACTCTGGCACCCTTGGACCTCGGCACGTCTACCGGATCTCTCTCCACGACCTCGGCTTCAGACTCTGACTATTCTTGATCTGTCCAATCCTGACTACGGCAAGTACCTCTACGATCCCATACTCTCCTACCCTGACCTGGCTAACCAAAACTGACTCTGCTTACCGGACCTGCCCTCGTGGTCGTAGGGTGGCGGTTTCATATATCACCACCTCAGCCTCGTAGTTTAGTCTGGTTTGTGGTGAGCATCCATGACATTATGCTCAGCCCAACAATCTTGGACCCCGCTGAGTTGGGTCGACGGTTAAAAGAACATGACGGCTTGTTCAAACAAGTAGTGACTTGCCTCTCCCAAAACAATCAGCGAATGGAACTGCTCCAATGCTCCCTAGGCACCATCTCAGACCAATTAAAGACTATCCTTCCCACTACCATCACTTCTACACCACCCACTCCACCGCCTGTCCCTCGACCATGACATCCGAACCACGGTTCTCTACCCCTAATCGCTACACAGGGGATCCATCAGCTTGTTGTGGGTATGTAGGTATGGTCTAGGGTGACCAAAAAGAATCCCATAGATTTGCAGTCAACTAAATTATAACTCTGAGTAGATAGATACAGTTATCAAACCATATGGGTTTCCGGAAGGTTAAAACACAAAACAAAAAATTATTTAATATTACATAAATTAACTCTTCTAATTGAAATCACACAATTTTTTTTATATTATTAGCTTATATATAAAATCATCTTAAAATAGTTCTCTAAAGAAAGCAGCGACGGAGCAAGTCAACAAAACAAGGTATGGGTGTATAATTTGGGACAGATGTCTGTAATCAGTATACTTTCACAACAGCCCTATATTTTGTTATAAGCACATAAGTACAGGATAGATCAGTATACGTCTGTATATAATCAGACAAGATAGGTCAGGTATCGGTATGAAAATAGGCTTGAATATGCCTAGCTGTATTCACTTCATACACCTAGTAACTCGGCTTGCATAAGCCCAAGACCATCTCTAATGCGTCACTACACAGAATGCATCTATATTCCCATAAAGTATATACTCCTCAAAGATGGGATAATGAACTCCTTAAGTGTGCATCGTGTCTAAAGTGCGCTTGATATCACCCGTTTTGTTGGTGTAGCCAGTCAGCTACAGGGTTTTAGCCTCCCGCTCCGCCTCAAACTCCAAAACAGAAACCGGCTGACGTCATTAGTCTGCGCGTCGCCTGACACCCGACGATCGTTTCACGCCTCTTGGCGCTTCTTCAAGGGTGTCGTGGGTTCCTGAATCAGTGTGCCATACAATTTGAGCTACTACCATTACTTATCCCCTCTCCACGAGCTAAGGTTGCTTACATCGTCTTTTTGCTGACCGAAGATGCCCTGGCCTGGGCTACACCGATATGGGAACAACGACCAGACCTACCCTCCGATCTGGACAGATTCTGCCAGGAATTTCGCAGAGTGTTTCCCAGTGTATCCTTTAAGGATAGTAACCGCAGCTTTTCTCCTCAATATCATGCAGGGAAATCGTTCTGTGGCACGTTACACACTTGAGTTCCGTACCATAGCGGCGGAGACAACCTGAACTGATGAGACGCTGGCCACGGCATTCTGGCAGGGATTGACAGACTCTCTCAATGATGACTTGGCTGCCCTGGAGTGCCCTACCGGATTGGAAGAACTCATCGCGTTGTGTATACGCATGGACCAGCATCTCCAAGAAAGGAGAATGAAAAAGGGGAGACGTCCATCTTCATTCTCGTACACAGGTCCCGGAGATCCCGCATCTGCACCAGCTGCGTAATCCATGCAATTGGGAGGTACTCGTCTCTCCTCGGTGGAAAAACAATGCAGACGTTGCGCGGGTCTATGCCTGTATTGTGGGAACAGTGGACATCTGGTGATTGCTTGCCCATTAAAATCGGGAAAAGCCAACACCCAGTGAGTGTCGGTAGGATCACGCTGGGTACCGTAAAACCGTCAACTCCCAAACTTCCGTCCAAATTACTTCTCCCCGTTACTCTCTCTGAAAACTTTGTCAACACTACCACCCAAACCTTCCTGGACTGCGGCTCTGGGGGAAATTTTATTGACCAGGGGTTCGCAGAGAGAATCAGGATCCTGCTTATATCTAAAGAGAATCATGTGGGGCTTGAAGCCATTGACCTAGGCCACTACAGCCTGCATTTATATACCTCTGCAGACCGTGCATCTTCGCCTTGAGTTGACTGGCGGCCACTCCGAATGGATACAGCTGTATGCCTTCCACACACCCTCGGTGGACGTAATACTGGGACTACCTTGGCTCCAACTCCACAACCCCCAAATAGACTGGACCCTGTCACAACCTATTCTTTGGGGTATTCGATGTCAAGAAGCTTGCCTTGAGTCATCCAAAGTGCTAGTCCTCCACTTCCAGAGATCTACACAGAGTTCAGGGACATTTTTGACATGAACCAAGGGGAGGAACTACCACCTCATCATGCTTATGACTGTCCAATCGACTTACTCCCATGTGCCATTTCCCCCAGAGGATGCTCAAACATCCAGTCACCCCCTGAGATGAAGGCCATGAGGCAGTACATACAGGAAAATTTGCAGAAGGGCTTCATTCGGAAATCATCATCACCAGCTGGGGTGGATTTCTTTTTTGTAAAGAAGAAGGATGCGTCCTCTGCATCCATACATTAACTACCGTGGCCTCAACAAGGTAGCTATCAAGAACCGGTACCCATTGCCCTTGATCACGGAACTATTCGATAGACTAAAAGGAGCCACCATTGTTTCTAAACTTGACCTGTGGGGGGCATGCAACCTTGTAAGGATTCGTCAGGGGATGAATGGAAGACAGCCTTAAAAATGCGGGATGGGCACTACGAGTACCTGGTGATGCCCTTCGGGCTCTGCAACGCACCCATTGTTTTTCAAGATTTTGTCAATGACATCTTTAGGGACTTACTGGATCAACATGTGATTGTTTATCTGGATGACATCCTCATATTCTCCAAGAACATCCAGGAAAACTCTGGACACGTGAAACAGGTACTTCAAAGGCTGCGGGAGAATCATCTGTTCGCAAAACTTGAGAAATGTCAATTTCATCAGACGTCCACCTCGTTCCTTGGATACATTATTTCAGATACAGGAGTCGCTATGGATCTTGCCAAGGTTAAAGCAGTCTTGGATTGGACTTGTCCTCTCTCTCTGAAAACGGTACAGATGTTTTTAGGTTTTGCCAACTACTACCGCAGGTTCATTAAAAAAAATTCTTCAGCAGTAGCGCCCATTACGGCCCTCACTCAGAAAAATGCCAACCCGGCACAATGGCCACCTGAGGCTACCATGGACTTTGAACTTTTGAAAAAAGCTTTTGTTACTGCACCCATCTTGGTGCACCCAGACCCTGGATGCCCATTCGCTCTTGAGGTAGACGCCTCTGATATAGGTGTAACCCATGTCCCCCCCCGGTCGCAGATTGGACCTCTAGGGTGTAATGAGGGCTGGCAACATGCATGTAGGTGGTGCGTACCTGTGAGGAACAGGAGGGCCTGAGTCTCCCGCGTTGGTATTGGGGATAACAGGGACAGGCTTCTGGAGTATATGCCTTCATCTTTAGTGGTGGTGGTGCAGCGCCTCCATCTCTGGTGAAAACCTAGGGAATAGGCTGGAATCCTGCCAGAGAAGCCCAGAGCGAGAGATTCCAATCTCACTCACACAGTCTTTTGTATAATACAGCAATTGTCGCTTTAATATTGGCCATAGGGATACAGATTTGTACCCGAGCCGGTGCGTCAATTAACACTTGAGCTCCACTTGTTACTAAGAAGACATTAATAATTTCTCTTAGAAGTTTTATTTCTGCAATAGCATTAGCACGCTCTGTCAGAACATCCCGTGCAGCTTGTGTTAACTCAGGTAATGTAACTGGTGTAAATAAGTGTGTGCGATTCTCCCCATATTTCGCACCAGAATTAATAGGACCATGTCTGTCCACAACTGTAGCAATCACAGGCTGTTGCCCCAAAATGACAGTCGCTGCATTATATGTCAAATTGATGATCGTATGTGTCAACGGGCTATATGCCTGTTGTATGTATTGATATGTGTTTGAATCAGCTGTGGTGTCTATTGTTAGATAGGAGTATCTAGCACCAGGTCCCCACGGGCCAAATTGAATTTCAAATGCCACCATCAATCAGATCTCTATGATACTGACTTCTCATTAAAACATTCAGATCTGCAGCTCGTGCAAAATCCATAACAGCCATGATATACGATTATATATATATATATAATGAAAATTGTACCTTCTCTATTATAAAGAGGAAATAGCATACACGTGTACTTTAAAGATTAAATGGGTAACATAAGATTTATGACTTATTTATACAACTCGTGAGTAATTAACCACGTATGGGCGCCATAATCTGGGCTCGCTGCCAACCTTCCTCTCCCAAGTAATGCCTCGTGATAAGTTATATCCTGCACTAAGCAAAAACACAAATCACGATATCGTACTTGTAGATTCTCGGTTCACACTCTCTAACAAGAGTATTGTGAGATTATTATAAAGAAAGGTCACTCAGAGTTTGTATAAGATAAGGTTTGTTGTTTATTGTATCACAACAATAATAATCAGAAATATCACAACAAGCTAACTTTGTAAGCTAACTGTAAGCTAACAATAAGCTAACAATCCATTTCTAACTATGCAGAGATTATTTAGTTAATATGCTTGTCATACTCACAAACACAAAGATATTATGATCGGTCACCCCAGTCTCAGCTAAATCTCATCTGTGTGGTTCCCCACTTCGGTTCAAATTTAATATGGGGGCACGCAGATTTATATATTGTGTCTTGTTGTTTACTGCGTACGTGCCGGACGTGTCTGACGTGTGATATGTGACCATACTCTGTGGCTACTGACGTATGATGTTTATCAGCATTTACAGTTTGACCACAGTGCCTGACCACAGCGTGTTTACGTGAGTTACTTCCTCTTTTATGTGTATGTACCTGTGTACAAATATCCTGTCTGTTTCTTAGCAAAAAACAACCCTTATTTCTAATACAAGAAAAGCTAAGTTTTGACAATATGCTCTAAGCTGTACCAAGCCATACTATATACTATATATGTACCTGTGACCTGTATTAATTATGCTTTATATGTCCTAAGATACTTGTAATCCATAACAACAGCACACGGCAGCAGTTCATGCACAGCAGCAGTTCATATGCAGTGTACAGGATGTTGACCTCCTCTATTCTCCTCCAGGCTGTACCTCTGCAGGATGGCCTGTATAGGGCTTCAATACCCCAACTCTCACCCCAAGGTTATACTCTCTGGGTGAGGGTAGATCTCCCCCTCACCCCCTCAGCAGGGTGAGGGGCATTGGTCCACAGCACTTTAGTGCTATCAGCTCTACTCAATATGGCTGAGTGTCTTCTCTCCTGTCTCCTTTAAGCTCCCAGACCATACTCTCGCTCTGCTCCAGCACTAGACTCTCTCCACTCAACTCCAACAGACTAAACTGACTGCAACACCCAGGAGCAGCCCACTAAATAGAGACAGCCCCACCCCTCATGATGTCAGCAGGACCTCCCCTCTGTCTCAGGCCTGCATCCAGAGTCAGGGGCCTGCCTCTATCACTCAAGGCAGGGCTTGAAGTGGGGGAAAAACCCATGATAACTACTGGTGGCCTGCCCTTAACAGGACTTACACCAGTAGGAGAAAGATATATAGCCCCCATTTCTTACCGGGGCAACACTCTCCCTCAGGTGGAATCCAATGGCCCCCACTTGGACCTAACTTTAGCAGCACCATCCTGCGGTGAACAAACCTGGGAAACAAACACATTGCAGGTTATGATATTCATTGAACCATTCACTAGGTGGTATTATAACAACAGTATGGTTACTCCCAATGGGGAAAACCACTAATAATAATGTTTTGTGTCAGGCTTCCGTACCTTCCTCCCATTATGGTCAGTTATGGTAATGCAGTAGGGTTGCACCGACCCAGACTCTGGCCGGTATATCACACTGTGCATGTATATGCACCGACCCACACTCCAGGCCTGGACCACCTCACTTATTCGGTCCTCATTGTGGTAACCCGCCTTACCAAACTTCGTTCTCAAGTATTCTTGTACGGCCTCCCTGAGCCAACTATCTCTGTTCTCCTCTATTTTCCTCATTATGGGTTCAGGTACATAAGGTTACTCATACCCGTGGGACTGCCTATACCTGAACACTATGGCTCTGTCTGCTCTGCTCAATTTAGGCAGTTTCCGAGGACCTGCCCTGCTTGGCAGTACCCAACACTCCGGTTCTGCAGGGGCAATGTCATCATACAATATACTAGGCCCCTTAGGCATGAGGAGTTTTTGCTCTATCTCCTGGTATCTGTGCTCTAACTCATCCGCCACCTCCTGGGGAGGATAGGCACCTACCGCCCACCAATGATCAACTATGTTGTTCCTGATTAAAAGGAACCTGGTGCGGTCCATACCCTGGTGGTAACCAGTGAACAGGGGTGCCCACCACTTGTCACGGTGCTCGTACTCGGACACTGCACTAGAGGTACCTGTCTCTGACTCAGCTTGGGATGATACACCGGACGTGACCGCCTCAGTAGAGTGCGAGCCACTGCGTCTACCTCGTGCGTTGATGTAGATGGTGGGGTTCATTTTGGAAATCACCTTGCTTACAGGCCCGCCCTCTACAGGCGTGTGAGACCCTCGGGCCCTCCCTCTAGACACAGGAGAAAAAGGCACAGATTTAGGCACACATATCACATTATCATATGGTACTTCCCCATCCCACCCCTCATCACTTAGTTCCCAATCTCTCAAATCCTTGGAGTACTTGGGGTTCTTACTTAACTTATCCCCGCTAGGTCCCGGTGTCATGACTCGTGACGGTGTAGGGGCAGTGGCCGGGGCAATGGTGCTAGGGGCTGGGGCTGGGGCAACAGCAATATCCGAATCAATGTCCAGCAAGTGGGTAATGCCGCAACCGCTGGGCACTTGCCTGCCCTCTCCGGCGTGCTTCGTGCTCCTCTGCGAACGCCGTGGCAGTCAAGGTTGGCAAGTAAGTGCAGCCGCCATAGCGGCTCCTCTGGCCGCAAAGATGGCCGTCGGTCCTCCGTGCCAGCCGAAACCGGAAGTGTCGTCATCATGGCCACCCGCGGAATCTCCATCCGCTCCGTGGTGACGCACCGGAAGTGCGTCGAAGACCGATGGGGCGGTGGTGGATCATCGGGTAAGCGGACGGGTAAGTAGGCCGCGAGCCTCTCCTTCTCGTCCTCTGCAGGATCCTTCTTCGCCTGACAGGAGTAAGGGGGTGGTGGAGTCTCCTTACCGCTCCGCTGCCGGCGGATGACATCTTGTTCCTCCGGAGCCATCTTGGATCCCGTCTCCGCCGCACTGGGAGTGACCACGGCCGTGGGACTTCTACAGGCCTCAGGCCTCACCAGCGCTTGCCGTCGGTGGGTGTTCGGACTTGTCTGCTCCCTCTCTCCGGTACGTGGACCGCCATCTTTCTTACAGCTGGGGTGGTTCGCCGGTAGGCGCATCGCCACAGATGAAACGCCATCTTCTTCCTCTGAAGACGACTTGGTCGGATCCTCCGCTAGGGAGTCATCTGGGTCTTTTGCGGCCCCGCCAGTGGGTAGTGGTACGAAACGGGCCCGCTCCAGTACCTCCACTGCGGTCGCGCTCTTCTCCGCCGGAGTTTCTCTTGGCTCAGTTGTTGGCTGGGCCTTTATTCCCACCTCAGCAGTGGTGCAGGGAACTAGGGCAGCCTCGTCCACTGTCTCCGCCACCTCCGTTTGTGTTCCCGGAGAGGCACCCCGAGGGGTCTTTATCATGGGCCACGGTTCGATAAGCCATAGGTAGTACATGCCACATTGAGGGCATCGTGCTTTGGTGCTTGCGGCCGGTCCGGGTGTCCTGCAGTGGACACACAGGAACCGGAGGTATCTGGTATTACCTCTCTGGATATAGTGACCTTACCGGCTTGGGGGTACGCAGGATTTCCCTGAGCAGGGCTATTGCTAGGGGGCTGGGCAGCTTCCTCCATCCTGATTGGCTGCATAATCCAGCAGACAATTAGGTGGAGGGGTCAGGTGTCTGGGGTGGGGCACAGAGAGGAGGAAACAACATGGGGCAGAGAGAGTTTAGTCACACCTTTTAACATTGTTTCCAGTATTTTTGGAGAAGCCACCTGGCAACCCTATCTTGAAGTCAAACAAAAAATGTAAATACTTCAACTCTCCCATTATTGCAACTTGAAAAGAAGTACATTTAATTGAATATCACAAACTGTAAAACACTTCCATGCATCAATTACAATCTCATTAGAAACAAATTTATCACTTAAAAAACCATAAAAATGAACGAAGATTGGGGGTGGCACCAGTTTGGTTCAAACTTCTAACAGATTTAAGATAGGATGGCAGAAAGATAATCTAACATTTTTATCAGAATCGTTCGAAGCGTTTGGCCAGTGAAGAAATTACATGAACAAAAAAAACAGACAAAACACACACATTCCCAAAGTGGTCACAAAGGCTAGTTAAAGTCTTTGCTTCACTCCTCCAACAAGGCCAGTTACATCTGAAAACAGCATTTAACACTGCGTTAGTGCGCTTTGATGATATCCGTTAGCACTAAATGAAGCACTAATTTAGGTTAACGGCTGGTCACATCAATAACGGACATTTGTGTTAACTCTGCTAAATAGCCCTCGCAATTTGCCTATGCGATATATCATACAAATCTGCGTTTATAGGTTGTGGGCTATGTTAAAAAAAAATATTAAAAAACATATATATGTACAATGTATGTTGCCAACATCCAACCCCATTTTTAGCCACACCCTGTATACTGTAATATTGCAAAAAACATGAATAAAGAGATTATAAACAAAACATATGGCAGAAGTTTATTTAACCCCTTTGATAATTAAGGTTACCAATGCATTGCAAGAGAATATCTTCAGGAACTAAAGGGTTAACATGCAACATAAACACCCTACAAACAAAACACAGAAAACATAACACCCATATGTGCAAATATTAACCCTGAGCTGACATGATTAACTTATCACTTGGGCTACTAAGTGGTTAATATATTCATATATTCTTCAATGCTGATATGGTGTATTTTTTATCACCTATTCTAGGTTGGCCAATTTCATCGTCCGTATAGTATTTATTTATTATACACATGGACAAGACAGGCTTAAGACCAGCCTGGGGTAGGTGATAACGTTTAGTGATATTTTTTTGCCTTTATAATTACTTTATGCTGACAGATCATCTCTAAATGTACCAGATTTATCAAAGAAGCAATAGGACTTTTTCTTTTAATAAACACAGTAGATTTTATGCACTGGTTTGCCCCAGTTGTGTAGTTGGGAAACTTTGATAAATAGACTGCTAATCATTATTGTAAATTATTGATTAGTGGGGAAACTACTTGATGGTTTAATATGGGATAATATTCAGGAATACCTAATGGAAAACAAAATTATTAGTAATAGTCAGCATGGATTTATGAAGGATAGATCATGCCAAACTAACCTTATTTGTTTCTTTGAGGAGGTAAGTAGGAATTTAGACCATGGTAATGCAGTTGATGTGGTCTACTTAGATTTTGTAAATGCTTTTGATACGGTTTCACACAAGAGGTTGGTGTAAAAAATAAAGAAAATTGGACTCTAATAATATATGCATCTGGATTGAAAACGGGTTAAAGGACAGACAACAGAGGGTTGTCATAAATGGAACTTTTTCAGGTTGGGCTAAAGTCATGCCTGGTGTACCTCAGGTAATCGGTACTGGGATCCCTGCTTTTTAACTTGTTTATTAATGGCCTTGAGGATGGGATCGAGAGCAAAGTCTCCATCTTTGCTGATGATACTAAATTGTGTAAGGTAATAGAAACAGAGCAGGATGTAATTTATCTTCAGAAGGACTTGGAGAAACTGTAAATGTGGGCAGGTAAATGGCAGATGAGGTTTAATACAGATAAATGTAAGGTTATGCATTTGGGATGGAAGAATAAAAAGGCGACTTACAAATTAAATGGGGATAAATTGGGGGAATCCTTGATGGAGAAGGATTTAGGAGTGCTTGTAGACAGCAGGCTTAGCAATAGTGCCCAAAGTCATGCAGTAGCTGCAAAGGCAAACAAGATCTTATCTTGCATCAAACGGGCAATGGATGGAAGGGAAGTAAACAAAATTAAGGCCCTTTATAAAGCATTAGTAAGACGACACCTTGAATATGGAGTACAATTTTGGGCACCAATCCTAAGAAAAGATATTATGGAACTAGAGAGAGTGCAGAGAAGAGCTCCTATAGATATGCTTTTAAGTAGAAATGTTTAAAGTAGATGTGAAGTTTAAAAAGGAAGTTAAAAAAGAAGTGAAAAAGTGGACACCACCTACTGCTTCTGATTACTGGTTTTGATCTACGTTGGAAAGGAGGATATCATCTATCCCAGACTGCACATCTCAACACGTAACTATTGCTGTGATGCCACCCTTATTTTTTATATTTGCTGTAACCTCAATTATTTTAAAATTATGCACTTCCTTCCACCAGTCTCCTTATGTCTCTAACTCTATTCATATATCTCCATCTCTCCTTTCTTCCCCACTTCTCAGTTCACATGAACTCCTTTATTTCCTGCGCCCTCTGTCACCACACAGCTATACACCCTGCACTAAAACACACCCCTACAAATCATCCTCACACATTCTCTTTCTTTCCATGCTTCTCCTCCTTGCTTCTGGGGATATCTCTCCCAATCCTGGTCCCTGCCTTATTTCTACTTGCTCTCATCCTCGCCTCCCACATGCAACTTCTACTCCTTCTAGTGTTAACCCCTCCAACCTCATACCCATCCCCTGCCACCCTCCTTCCTCTCTCCCATTTTCCTGTGCCCTTTGGAATGCTCGCTCCCTCTCTAACAAGTTCTTCTCTGTGCATGACTTCTTTCTCTCTCTCTCTCCGTGCTTCTCTTTTCTATAACTGAGACCTAGCTCACTCAGTCTGACTCTGCTCTGGAAGCTGCCCTCTCCTACTATGGCCTTTCCTTCTCCCACACTCCGCACCCTGATGGCAGGGGTGGAGGCGTGGGGCTCCTGCTCTCCTCTCTCTGCCGTTACCGAACCCTTCCTATTCCCCCCTAACTTGATTTTCCCTCCTTTGAGGTTCACACTGTCCAGATCTTCTCTCCTCTCCCTGTCCACGTGGCGGTCATCTATCGCCCACCTACCTCTTCTCATCCCCCTTCTGCCTTTCTCTCTCACTTTGAATCCTGGCTCTCTTTCTTTCTCTGCTCAGACTCCCCTGTTTTCTCCTTGGGCACTTCAATTGCCACATTGATGACCCCTCTCTCCCTTAGGCTTCCCGCTTTCGTTCTCCAACCTCTTCTTTTGGCCTTCAACAGTGGACTGCAGCCAGCACCCACAAGGATGGAAACTACTTAGACCTGGTTTTCACTAAAAACTTCTCTCTCTCCGATTTCTCCATTTCCCCTTTTCCGCTCTCTGACCATCACCTCGTCTCATTCTCTCTATCTCGATTCTCCCCTTCTCCACCTCCGTCTACCCCCCGGTTCTGCAGAAACCTGCGCTCTATTCACTTACCTGACTTTGTGTCCACTTTACACTCCTCCCTCTCCTCTCTCAGCTCTGCTACAGACCCTGACAACCTGGTCAGAAACTATAACTCTGCCTTGTCCTCCTCACTTGATCTACGTGTCCCGCTTTCTCTCTGCCGCACTCGCCCTTCTAACCCTAGACCCTGGTTAAATTCCCACATGCGCATGCTGCGTTCCTCCACTCGTTCCTCTGAACGCCTCTGGAGGAAATCTCATACTCTCGCAGACTTCCTTCACTACAAATATATGCTATCCTGTTTCAACTCTGCCCTCTCACAAGCTAAACAAGCCTACTTTTCTTCACTAATCAACATGCACAAGTTTAACCCACGCTGACTGTTCTCTGTCTTTGATACTCTACTCAAACCACCCTCAGTTGCCTCTCCTTCCTCCATCTCCCCTCAGGACTTTGCTGACTATTTTTTTTTTCCACAAAAAGGTTTTTATTAGGTTACAGTACATTGCATACATTGTCCACCAACCCGCTGTCTTTCTTTAATGTACCTAAACCCATTTTTTTATTTTTCCAACGTCCTCCGTCTAGACAAAGACATACCGGGTGAACCAACTCACATACCTAACGAACAACACAGACACAGAGGGGGGTGGGAGAGAGGGGGGGGGAGCACAGAGCCTTACGTGTGTTCACCAACTCTACTCTTGCCTCTCCTCTGCTATGCAGAGCTGCCTTCAGTTGTGGTGACCCTATTTACCGTCTTCCTACCGGTACCCCATCTACGCGTTGTCTGTACTGTCACTTCGCAGGAGAATGCATCTTGATGTATTATGGCATGATGGTGGTGGCATTCACCCCGGGGATGTCTGAGTGGTCTAGCCACTTGGTCCAGACTTTGAGGAAATTTGTGCCGGTGTCGTTGACCAGTCTTGTCAACTGTTCCATCCGGCAGATATACCAGATTCTGTTCCGAATTTTTGTAATCGTGGGTAAGTCTGGTAGCTTCCACAAAGCTGCGAGTTCGCACCGCATGGCTGTTGCAAAATGTGCAATCAGTTTTTGTGCCGGTCTGCCTATTCCCCGAGTGCGCCTGCCCAGCAGGAACAGCCAGGGGTCCAGGGGGACCGGCTGTTCGAGAATACTCTGTAGCCAATCCTGGATTTCCTCCCATAAAGGAGCCACTTTGGGGCAACCCCACAGCATGTGAAGCAAGTCTGCCTGTTCCCAGCATTGTTTTGGGCACAATGGAGGGTAATCTTTGACAAACTTTGCTAATCGTGTTGGGGTGAGATACCACCTCATTAGGACTTTATATGCATTCTCCTTCAAGGTGGTGCATATAGAGCTCTTCGCTGCTGCCAGTACTATTGTGGACCAGTCTTTGTCTTCTACTGTCTCCCCTAAGTCCGTTTCCCATTTGATTCTATAGTTAAGTTTAGTGTCAACGTCCTGCCTTGGACAGACCACCTCTCTGTAGATCCGAGATGTGAGTCCCGTGGTGTCCGTGCCTCTGGAACACAGCTGCTCAAAATTTGTTCGCTGGGGGCGCTTGGGAATTTTCTTTGCTGACTATTTTAAGGAAAAGGTGGAATCCATACGTCAGAATATCCCCTCTGTTTCTTCCTCCCATCCTGCACCTCTTCCTAACTCTCCTCCTGCCTTCCTTGACTCTTTTCCCACAGACTCAGAGGAGGATGTGTCGCTGTTGATCACCTCTTCCTCCTCTACCCCATGTCCTCTTGACCCCATTCCCTCCAATCTCCTCAACCCTCTTGCTCCTACTCTAATCTCTTTCCTTTCACATATTTTCAACTCTTCCACTCTGGTACCTTTCCCGTCTCCTTCAAGCATGCAACATTTATACCATTACTCAAAAACAATCTACCTGTCTCTCTACCACTTGCCCTCTTGCCCCCATTCCCTCCCATCTCCTAAAACCTCTTGCTCCTACTATAATCCCTACGCTCACACACATTTTTAACTCCTCCCTCGGCTCTGGAAGCTTTCATCCTCCTTCAAACATGCAACAGTCATACCATTACTCAAAAACAGCAAGCTTGACCTTACCTTTCTAACTATCGACCTGTCTCCCTCCTTCCTTTTGCCTCTAAACTCCTTGAACGTCTTGTATTCTCTCGCTTGCTCCATTTTCTCAACACCTATTCTCTCCTAGACCCTCTACAATCTGGCTTCCGCACTGCTCACTCCACGGACACAGCCCTCACTAAAATAACTGACGACCTCCATGCTGCCAAAGACAGAGGTCATTACCCTCTGCTCATATTACTCGACCGCTCTGCAGCATTTGACACCGTGGACCACCCTCTTCTCCTTCACATTCTCCATACTCTTGGTATTCGGAACAAAGCTCTATCCTGGATCTCATTTTACCTATCCCATCGTACTTTCAGTGTCTCTTCTGCTAACACCTCCTCCTCTATTGATCTCTCTGTGGGGGTACCCCAGGGCTCTGTCCTGGGACCTCTTCTCTTTTCTCTGTATACACTCTCTCTAGGTGACCTAATAACATCTTTTCGGTTTAATTATCACCTCTATGCTGACGACACACAAATATACTTTTCAACACCCGACCTTACACCTGCTGTACAAACCAAAGTTTCAGAATGTCTCTCTGCTATATCATCCTGGATGGCCCTCTGCCGCCTTAAACTCAACATGACTAAAACAGAGCTCCTCATACTTCCTCCCGAACCTGGCCCGACTACCTCCTTCCACATTACTGTTGGAACTACGATCATTCACCCAGTAGCCCAAGCATGCTGGCTAGGGGTCACACTCGAGTCCTCTGTCACATTCGCCCCTCACATTCAAAACATTTCTAAAACCTGTCGCTTTTTCCTCCGCAATATAACTAAGATACGCCCTTTCCTCTGTTGCTCGACTGCTAAAACTCTGACTCAGGCCGTCATTCTCTCCCGTCTTGATTACTGTAACCTCCTGCTGTCCGGCCTTCCTGCCTCTCACCTTTCTCCCCTACAATCTATCCTAAACGCTGCTGCCAGAATCACTCTACTCTTTCCTAGATCTGTCTCAGCATCTCCCCTCATGAAATCCCTCTCCTGGCTTCCGATCAAATTCCGCATCTCATACTCCATTCTTCTCCTCACTTTTAAAGCTTTACACTCTTCTGCCCCAGCCCTAATTTCTCGTTATGAACCATCCAGACTCTTGCGTTCTTCTCAAGGATGTCTTCTTTCTACCCCCTTTGTATCTAATGCCCTCTCCCGCCTTAAAGCTTTTTCACTGACTGCCCCACACCTCTGGAATGCCCTTCCCCTCAGTACCCGACTAGCACCCTCTCTATCCACCTTTAAGACCCAACTTAAGACACACTTGCTTAAAGAAGCATTTGAATAGCACTGTGGATATTCTGAACACATGATACATAAAGCTTGGCCCCCTGCAGACGCACTTACCAGAACTCCCCCCTACTTTCTCTGTACGTTCTCCCTACCTACCAATTAGACTGTAAGCTCCTCGGGGCAGGGACTTTTCTTCCTTAATGTTACTTTTATGTCTAAAGCACTTATTCCAATGATCTGTTATTTATATTATCTCTTATTTATTTGATTACCACATGTATTACTGCTGTGAAGCGCTATGTACATTAATGGCACTATATAAATAAAGACATACAATACAATACAATACAAATTAATAAAGGGGATGGACAATCTAACTTATGAGGAGAGGCTAGCTAAATTAGATTTATTTACATTAGAAAAGAGGCGTCTAAGAGGGGATATGATAACTATATACGAACATATTCGGGAACAATTCAAGGAGCTTTCAAAAGCAACTATTCATCCCATGGGCAGTACAAAGGACACAGGACCATCCCTTAAGGTTGGAGGAAAGGATATTTCACCAACAACAAAGGAAAGGGTTCTTTACAGTAAGAATGAAGGTAGTGCTCAAACAAAAGGGGTGCAAGTGGGGTACTTAACCGCCGGTGCACTGGTTCTGGGGAGCTCCTTATGTCCCAAATAGATCCAGTGAAGAAGAAGAATCAGGCACACGGTCTTAATCATCAAATGAAAAAGGGGTTTAATGTGCCAAGGAATCCAACGTTTCGGCAGTAATACTGCCTTTCTCAAGGCCTACACCTATTGGTATTACTGCCGAAACGTTGGATTCCTCGGCACATTAAACCCCTTTTTCATGTGCCTGATTCTTCTTCTTTACAGTAAGAGCAGTTCAAATGTGGAATTCATTACCCATGGAGACTGTGATGGTAGATACAATAGATTTGTTCAAAAACAGGTTGGACGTCTTTTTAGATAGGAAAGGAATACAGGGATATACCAAATAAGTATACATGGGAAGAATGTTGATCCAGGGATTAATCCGATTGCCAATTCTTGGACTCAGGAAGGAATTTATTTTTCCCCTTATGAGATATCATTGGATGATATGACTCTGGGGTTTTTTGTTTGCCTTCCCCTGGATCAAAAAGTAAGTATAAATATAGGATAAAGTATCTGTTATCTAAATCTAGCATAGGTTGAACTTGATGGACGTACGTCTTTTTTCAACGTCATCTACTATGTAACTATGATTAAAGAGCAATGCATCTTTGCTGTGAAATAACGGATTCCAGGCACAGAAACTATTGTTGCTGAGGTTATCAGATTCAGCAGTGAAGAATATACAGGGAAAGATGATGCGATCAAATGATGCAGTGATATTAATATAGACATGATGAGAGCACGTCAACTTCTATCATGTACATGTATTAGAAATGTAATTCTATGTAACATACCAGTGAAACCAATCATCAAGTCGCTCGCATGATGTGTAATTAATGGCATTTGGAATCTTCCTCCTCAGTGTTTTTTCAAGGCTCCGTCTCATATTTAAATTGAGCCTGGATTATATTGTTACATATTAGTATATATTTAAAAAAATTTATGGGCTATTTCTCAGTCCCTCTGCAGGATCATTTGTGAATACAATACCAAGCACTGTACTGTATGTGAGTGAAATCAGTTTAAAGTTAGTCTGGACTTTTGACTATTATTAATGTGCAACTGTAAAAATGTCTATACATATTGAATGATAAATAAGATTTATGCATGCGGAACTTTGAGGGCAACTGCAATATTTACATAATAGAAGGAAAACACTTAGCTTGAAAAAAGGAGAACAGCTTACTCACATACGACAAAACATCTCATATTCAGGTAAGCGTTGAAAACTGTTCTTCCTGAAATAGGGGAAAATCTGCACAGTGACGAGTCCCCCGATGATGACGTCTCCGTCCCTGAAATATTGCTGCAATGTGGGAATTCTGAGAGCACAGTCTGAGTTGACAAAAATGCCGACCACGTGGGGAAATACTAACAGCACCAACACAAGAAAGAGAACTAGGAACATTTCTGATGATGTGCGCTGTTGATGCCTAGAGGGTGCCATTTGCATATAAGAATTAGCAATCACTAAGACAAAAGTCTAAGGGAGTACAGTATGTTAATCCATTTACAATGGAAGACTGAATGAATGCCATTACAGTTAGAAATACATCTGTAATATCTAAACTCTATTTAATACGCAGCTGCACATACAGTACTGGAAGCAATGAAATGACATAATATAGTAGGTAATTTCACTGAAAATAAGAGTTCCTTATATCTCTTTTTAAACTGTTCAGATGGGACAGGTCATGATGCAAGGGTATACTTTTCTTGTACATTATAATTAGGGGCAATTACATACCAGTGGTGACATTATGCATCTTGCTGACATAACCTATTAATTAAATGCAGAACAGCATGTCACTCACAATCACAGAGGGAAATACATGGTTATGTCCAATAGCCTTCTTGTAAACAGTCCATAGTGAAAAGTCTCAGGCAGGTTAACATCTCCCAGAAGAGATGCTGACAGATGAATAATATACACCTGAGCTCTAAGCTTAAATTATTTCTCCTTTGCAAAGTTTAATGCTTCATTCAGGTTATGATTAAAACAAAGTTGAGAAATGTGGTTTAGAGAACATGGGTGCTCTGAATAAATCCCCAAAATAGTCCATCTAGCTGCACAGTGCCTGCACCAAATATAAATCAAATGTTAGGTGCAGATAATTAGTTAGAGGAGTTTATGCCAAGATAGACTTGGTGGTAAATAGTGATGCACATAAAATGAAAATAAAACGACACTCATGTAGAATGTTTTACAGATGTAGCAGATGTTATTGCACCGGCTAGTGCACAATTTTCATTACCGCAGTCACAAGTTTAACCGAGCGATTTGCAATACAATAAAATGGCAAAATAGAGGCGTATGCATACCGCAAAACGCCAATTAGTTCTTTAAGGTGCAATAATATGTGCAATAACATCTAGTCTCAAATCAGGAAGTGGACCCGCAGGGCTGAGGTTTGGATGCAAGTAAACCAACAAGAGCCCAGGGACAGTGTCCTGTAAGTGTATCCGTAGTCGGTAAGCAGGCAGTGGTCAGGGCTGGTGGCAGTGTTGTAAAGTCCAGGAGACAGGCTGAGGTCAGGACAGGCAATAAGCAGCGAGGTCGGGGTTACGATCCGGGGTCAGCAACAGGGGAATAAAAACAGGCAAAAGTTGTAAAAGTGTGACTGCAAAGACCAACAAGAGCTGCAAACGTTAGGACTTTGCTCGGCGACTCCCACTAGGAATCTTATATAGCCAGCTGCCAGTACCCAAAATGGCCACAGCGAGCAGAAAGGGCAGGTGAGTTTGAAAACCAGAACTGCATCAAAACCCGGCATGGATCGAGCAGAATCCATACAATAACATATGGTACATCTCATTATAATACGTACATCTACAACAGTAACTCCTCCTCTAGCTGCCCCGGATGTGCCTGGAGCAAAAGAGGTGATGCATGTGGATCAATTTTCTGAATGCCTCTCTAGGCAAAAATGGATCATTGTGTCACGTTATACTATGCCCCATAAAATACTAGAGCATGAAATCACAAACTGAAACTAAAACGCTGTAGTTTTAAAGACAGAAAAGAGTGGGGAAATCTACATGCATTACCAGGTGTGGTGCAAGACCTGTCAGGCTCACAGGAGGCCGGAGCCTCCGCTGATGGGAACCTGGGGTGTATCCTGGAACGTACTTACAGCGCCTCCACCTGTGCATGATTCTAGAGTGTAGAATAACCCCTGACACAGGACATCATACACAGTAACCACATACACCAAAATATATATAAACAGTTTAAACTGTATATGCATAAACTATATATGCAGAACAGAACCATATCATATCATCAATAGTACATTAGTGTCACCCTTTACCACTGACCTCCTAGGGCCATAACCCCATACTAGTTACCGAAGAGTCCCAAGAGTCCCACAACCCCACCCCTTAGGCGTGATCAGCGCCGTACTAGATGAGATGTAAAGTTGATGCACTTGGTGACTGATACCTGCCTGGGGCTCCTGCACCCGGGTACAGCAGAACAGCAGGAAGAGGATCCATCTGTGTCCAGCGCAGAAGCATCAGAGTTGGCATCCTCCTCCAAATAGGGTGGTCTCCCTCATGGTGATCTCACCATACTGATAGTCTATAATCTGTTGTGAGATAAGTCTGATCCCAGACCTCACTTGTCAGGGCCGCACAGCACTGCAGCTGTATCCCTGAACAAACCCACTGCTAAAGGGGCAAAGTCCCTAACTGAATGGGCCTTCCCTAAAGCAGCCACAAGCTAGGATGAGTAGGGGCCTACTGGAGCCTAGGGGAGGTCTCTGGCCTAGTGCAGAGGCTATTTGCCTCTCTGCACATATACACCCTCCCCTGTCTGTGTCCCAGCTCCTACTGACCTACTGATTCCAGCGCGCAACAATATACCTCCTTTGCAGCAGGAGAATCTGTAAGCCCTATTGGCTGTAATGCAGCAGGCGATAGAAGTGAAAGAGCAGTCCCCAGAGGCTTCTGGGTAATGTAGTCCCTGGTAGAGCCCTTTACTTTTGAGGCCACATGCGCTACCTGTACTGTGCATGCACAACCCTGTAATGGCCGCGCTACTCTTCTCTGTGCATGGGTGACTGTGTAATGGCCGCTGCATCGCGAGATCTCCTGCGCATGCTTCTGTGCATGCGCGAACACTTGGGCCAACCACAATATGGCCGCCATGGCTATTCTGCACATGCGCGAGCCTAGTAAACATGGCGGTGCCCTGTAGCTGATGCCGCCGGGAGCCCCCGGCGTTGCGATCGCCCTCACGGCAGCCCCCACCGGAGCGAGGGTAAGGGAGGGAGAAATGGGAAACCGAAGAGCCAGATGGGACCTTGCTACATGGAGAAAAAAGGAAGTGAAGCTAGGAGAATTATCCTTATGTAGCGGTGTTTCCCCCACCCTCTGGGAGATTCCCCTGCCACCAAGTGGTTTGCATCTCGCCTGGCATTACATGGGACACAGTAGGTGGGGAGGGGGGTATGGTGCTACTAAGTACTACTTATTACTGGACTTTATGTTTCAAGAACAATTGTTGCAGCAGTGCCCCTCGGATGTGAGGGAATGGGTCTTTGACCACAAACCAAAGACTTATGTGGAAGCTGCTAAATTAGCTGATGAATTTGTTACCAGACATGCCTTGAGGAGAGAGAAAGGGGCTACCCATGATCCAACCACTACGGCAAAGGGAGCCAAAAGCACCCCTCAGTGGAAGACCAAGCCTGCAGCAGAGGGCAGTACACCCAAAGCTGCAGAGTTCAAGCATGAGAGAAGGTGCCACGAATGTAACAAGACAGGGGCACATCCAGCCAGATTGTCTGGACCATCCGAAGTCCAGAGGACCCCATCAGAGGCAACACTCTCCAGCAGCAAACCGGTCGCCCGTGTGCGACTGGCAACCCCAGTAGAGCCAAGTGCAACCATCCAACCAACCCAGCGAGGGACTTCGACGGAGGAAGCTACACTTCCCACCTGTGGACAAGCAGCAGAAAAAGAGGGGCAATAGATTGGGCTGCAGCCTAACCTGCACAATGATGCCTGGCAGAAGCTTCTGTGCCCAGTGACCATTGGATCTCCACAAGCAGCTGACTTAATATCCGTCCTAATATGGCGAGACCAGAGGATTTGCTCCCAATGCACAGGGATGCAAGTTACCATGCCGGATGGTGGACCACGGTCCATTCAGGTTGCCCAGGTATTCCTGGATTCAGGTGCCGGAAGAGGCATGAGGAAGGTGGGAATATTGCCCAGGGTTGACGCTGAGGTCCTCCTTGGCAGTGACCTGGGGAATGTTATGTGTGCTTTACGGCAGAGATGGCTTCTGTTGCAGTGATTACCAGGAGGCAGCGATCAGGAGTTACACCTGAAGATTTTGCCGTCCCCCTGCATTTGGGACCAACTGTTACAGGGGTCTCTGAGGAGACCAGACAGGTAAGACAGACTAAGGGCCTCATGCAGTAAGCGCCGATAAGGCTTTTATCGGCATTTTCCTGCCAAAATTGGATTTGAGATTCAGTAAGCGCCGATAAGTGCTCAAAATAGGCAGTTTTTCTTGCTGATAAAAATTTATCGGCATGCGGCTGCCGATAACCCACTTATCGGCACTTTTCGGCACTTTTTGAAATCGGCTGTATTTAAGTAGCCCCGATCAGCTTATCGGTGCTGATCGGCACTCAGAAATGGAGATTTCATCGGCAATTGGTCCCGCCAACTAAAGTTGGCAAGTTGGAGGGGAGAAGGTTCGGCAAAGTTGCCGGGACGGCACTTAGAAAAAAAACCTCATCTCTACTTCAATGGATTCAATGAAGCGGGGACTTATAACATTATAGGACTGTTTACGTTCTATTGCTCATAATAAAAATATGCTTGGCATTACAGTGTCGAGGTCATTCACTTCATCGTGTCAGCGCTTACGTTTATTATTGGCAGAACATTGTACTTTTATATGTTATGATGAATTGCGTGTCACATTAGTCTTAATGTTATGATGTGTCAAGGGAAAATCCTATACTCAACTCTTAAAGGAACAGGTCACATAATATGAAACATGTTACTTAAGTGTGCTTTAATTTATTATATGATGTAACACATTTAACACATCTAAAAGATCCAGCGTATAGTAATGTTGATATACATTATACAATGCTTGTGAAACCCTTGTTCCCCCCCCCCCTCCAGACTCATCTGTGGTGTCTAGGGTGCGTGAGGGCAGATTACATGCGTAGTGGTGGTGCATACCTGCGTGGAACAGGAGGGCCTGAGCTTCCCGCGATGTTATTGGGGAGACAGGACCAGGCTTCTGGGGTGGTAGCCTTCATGCTTTTAGTGGTGCAGTGCCTCCATCCTCTATACTCCCAGGTATGTGGGATAGGACCTGTATAGAAAAATCACCCTGCTCCAGGGTTGAATGCTCCAGACTCACACACAGTCTTTGTATAAAAGAATTGTCTCTTTATTGATCCGATCAGCGACTCCAAATGTAGTGGTGACCAGCAGCCACAACAACAACAGCAATGTCCCGCTTAGTACTCCACTCTCCTCCCTGTACCAGTCCTTCCTCCTCTCCTTCCCTCCAAGTCTCTCTTCCGACAGGATGGTCTTGGCTGGGGCGGCAATACCCCGCGGCCCACCTCAGAAGTTAGCCTCTGGGTGGGGAATGGATTCTCCCCATCACCCCGGCACTGGGGTGAGGGGCATTGGTCCACCGGGTCTATCGTGCTATCAGTTCTACTCAAACTGTTTGAGTCTCTCCTCTTCTCTCTCTGCTCCTGTACGAACTGCACAGGTGAGACCGCACTGTCTCCTCCAACTCCTCGGACAGATCAGACAGTCACTTACAGGAGCTGGCTGCTAAATAGAGACAGCCCCACCCATCATGATGTCAGCAGAACCTCCCCTCTGTCTCATGCCTGCAGCAGAGTCAGGGGCCTGCATCTACCACTCAGGGCATGGCTTTGAAGGGGGAAAACCCATGATGACTACTGGTGCCTGCCCTTAAAAGGACTTACCACAGTAGGAGAAAGATAGGTATAGCCCGTGCTGTTTACAGGGGGCTACACTCTCCCTATGGTGGAATCCAATGGTACCCACTTGGACCTAGGTTTAGCAGCACCATCCTGCGGCGAACCACCTGGGAAACAGCACACACATAAGACATTGTCATTATACATTGTATATGAGGTAGCTCGGTAATAATATAACCAGGTACTCCCAACATGGAGAACCCTACAGATAATGCTTTGGATCAGGCTTTCTTATTCTCCACCCGTTATGATCCGTGATGGTCACAGCAAAAGATTGGGCCGACCCATGCTTAGGCCGATAGCTTACACCATGCATGTAGATACATCTACCTATGCTCCATATTCGGACCAATTCGCTTATTTTATCCTCATTATGATATCCTCCCTGACCGAACTTGGTCCGAAGATACTCCTGCACAGCCTCCCTGAGCCAGCTATCCCTATTCTCTTCTATCTCCCTCATGATGGGCTCAGGCACATAAGGGTACTCATACCCATGCGACTGCCGGTATCTAGCCACTATGGCCCGGTCAGCGCGACTTAGTTTGGTGAGCTTTCGGTTACCTGCCCTGCTTGGCAGCACCCAAAATGCGGGCTCTTCTGGAGCTACTTCATCATATAAGATACTGGGGCCTTGGGGTACAACAAGTTTCTGCTCTATCTCCCGGTACCGATTATCTAATTCATCCTCCACCTCTTGTTGAGTGAAAGAACCAGCCGCCCACCAATGGTAAACAATATTATTCTTAATTAATAGGAACCGCGTACGGTCCATTCCCTCGTAGTATCCGGTGAACAGGGGTGCCCACCACGTATCACGGTGCTCGTACTCTGTGGAATGACTAGTGCGTTCTACCTCTGACTCTACCTGAGATGATACACCGGACATACCCGCATCAGTAGATCGCAAGCAATCTCTCCTCCCTTTGGCATTAAAGTACCTGGTAGGGTTCATCTTATGAACCACTTTGCTGGTAGGCCCAGCCTCTACTGGAGTGTGGGACCCACGGGCCCTCCCTCTAGCTGCAGGAGAAAACGGCACAGGGTTAGGCACAGGTATACTTTCGCGGCCGAGTTTATTTGAGCATTTGCCCGGTCTCGGCCGCGACAGTAACCTGGCGCGCGCCGGGATGTCCCGGGCGCGCGCCGAAGCCTCGGAGGAGAGGCCCGCCGATCGGGGCTTCCTCCTCTCCTCACCGGGTCCGCCGGGTCCCCCGGAACGTCCCGCCGCCGTCCTCACATCCGCGCGACACCAGGGCTCCCTCGGGGAGCCCTGGGCACGCGTACAGGCGGCACAGGCACCCGATGACGCGTGACCGCGCATCGGTGATGCGCGGCACGCCGAGGGAGTGCGGCTCACAAGCCGGGACATATCCCGGCTTGCGGAATGAGCTACACTCAAATAAAGTGTGCCGCCTGTGTAACACTTGGATACGGTATCTCCCCATCAGACCCCTCATCACTCAATTCCCAATCCCGCAAGTCCTTGGAGTAGTTGGGGTATTTACATAACTTATCCCTGGTAGGTTCCGGTGGCACTACTCGTGACGGGGCAGGGGCAGTGGCCGGGGCAATGGAGCTATGGGCTGGGGCTGGGGGAACGTCCAACTCAATGTCCAGCAAGCGGGCAATCCCGCGACCAGTGGACGCTTTCTTAGACGCGCTCTCCGCCATGCTTCTGGCTTCCCTGGAGGGGCCTCGACTCTGTGAATATCTAGGGCAAGGGCCGTATCTATGCTTCGAGATGAGAACACCCCTCCCGGCCTTCTCTTTCAGGGGTGCCCGCCGAATCTCCATCCGCTCCGTGGTCACGCACCGGAAGTGCGTCGAGTACCGGCATGGGCAGTGGCGGAGCATCCGGTGCACGGCCGAACAAGTAGGCCTCAAGCCTCTCCTTCTCGTCCTCCGTGGTTGCGGTCTTCGCCTGGCGGGAGTAAGGGGGTGGTGGAGTCTCCTTACCGCTCCGCTGCTGTTTGATTATATCAGGCTCCTCTAGGGTCATCTCAGTCTCCGCATCCGCCGCACTGGGAGTCACCACGGCCGTGGGACTCTTACAGGCCTCCGGCCGCACCAGCGCTCGCCGTCGGAAGGTTTCTGGACTCGTCTGTTCCCTCTTGAGGCCTCTGGGGTGGTTCGCCGGTAGGCGCATCGCCACCGATGTCACGCCCACCTCTTCCTCTGAGGATATCAGGATCGGTTCCTCCGCTAGGGAGTCACCGGGTTCTTCTGCGATACAACCAGTGGGTATAGGTACAAAGTAGTCTCGCTCCGGTACCTCCACTGCGGTCGTGCTCTTCTCTGTCGCCAGCTCGCTCAGTTCGATAGTGGGCTGGGCCTTGGTTCCTCCCGCTTGGGTGTGACGGGGAACCAGGGTAGTCTTGTCTTTGCCTTCCACCACCTCCGTTAAGGTTCCTGGAGAGGCACCCCGCGAGGTCTCGATCAAAGGCCACGGCTCGTTCGGCCAAAGGTAAAACGTGCCACGTTGAGGGCATGGGGCCTTGGTGCTTGGTACCGCGCCGGTATCCCGCAGTGAACGCACAAACACCTGAGGTATTCGTGCTCAGCTACCTCCACTACCAGTAAGCCTCCTGGTAGTTGGTAAATCAAAGTATTCATCTCGGACATGGTTCGCTCGGGGTTGGAACAGCTCAGTGTTTCAGCTCCTTGCTCCTCGAATGCCAGACAAAAGTGAAGCTCTTCGCTCTGGCTTCCGGTCCCTCCCTTCGCTGGGGAGGACTCTCCTGATTGGCTCTACTTTGGCCTCCTCCCTCTGGTGGAATCCAAAGGCGGGGTGTTTTCTCCTTAAGTGTGACGTGGCCTGGCTTTCTGACCAGTCACGGCACAGGTGGGTGGGCTTTCGGCTTTCGCGCCACTCCGCTCCTCTTGCAAGAAATCTGTGTTTGGCGCCAGACTTGCACATTTCTCGCCACATTTCTCTCACTGTCTCTTTGCACAATTCACGTGCTTGCTCCAGGATTGGCGGGAACCGCCATTTTAGATCGGCTCTCTTGCTCCGCGGAGCACATGCAGGGACAGATGCCATCTTGGATGAGCCCTCCAAATGTACATGTGCCCTATTCTCAGTGTCTACTGGGTATCTCGTACCTAGACACTGACTGACCTCCAAATGTGTTCTCTGCATTCTGTTTCTGTATCCCACTAATATGAGGTGGCTTTACCCCAGGCTCAGCGGAACTCCGCTCCTCCATGCACTGTACTCGATGTTTACAGTGCAAGTGCTCTGTGGTGCGTTTGTGTGGGGGATAGCTAGTGTACCTCTCCTTCCTAGGTATGGGCGTCTCCTACTTTTGGCCACTCATAGCGTGGGCCCTTGGCCATGGTCCCTGGACTAGTTAACAGGTTCACCCCCCCAGTTGCCTCACGCTATCTGCCTCAAGGGACTTGGACAGCTATAGCTATTCACCCCTCCTTTGCCACCTCCTAAGGGTGCCCAAGGCATACTGTGCGAGAGTCTATGCTCCCCTGACTACCCTCGGTGTGCAAATGCGCCCTTCCTTCTCCAGCACTTGTACGGAGAGTGCATCTTACTCTTCCCGTTCCGCCTCGCTGTAAGCCTGACCTGTTCTGGCATCTCAGCAGCTCACCTCCAATTGTAACCCTTGTTCCCCCCCCCCCCAGACTCATCTGTGGTGTCTAGGGTGCATGAGGGCAGATTACATGCGTAGTGGTGGTGCATACCTGCGTGGAACAGGAGGGCCTGAGCTTCCCGCGATGTTATTGGGGAGACAGGACCAGGCTTCTGGGGTGGTAGCCTCCATGCTTTTAGTGGTGCAGCGCCTCCATCCTCTATACTCCCAGGGATGTGGGATAGGACCTGTATAGAAGAACCACCCTGGTCCAGGGTTGAATGCTCCAGACTCACACACAGTCTTTGTATAAAAGAATTGTCTCTTTATTGATCCGATCAGCGACTCCAAATGTAGTGGCGACCAGCAGCCACAACAACAACAGCAATGTCCTGCTTAGCACTCCACTCTCCTCCCTGTACCAGTCCTTCCTCCTCTCCTTCCCTCCAAGTCTCTCTTCTGACAGGATGGTCTGGGCTGGGGCGGCAATACCCCGCGACCCACCGATCAGGGAATCGTGATCCCTGATGAAGTAGTTGTGACTACAAAACATGTAGGATGTAATTGGTCCAAGTATTTTATTGCTACTCTATCCTATGTGTGCAATTTGGGCACTTTAGAGACTTTATTCCGTTTTTGCTGTGTACTTTTGAAATCGCTACTGTGACGTAACTCCGCAGCGTCCCGCAACAGCGCGACATACTGGAGTTTCATTCCCAGCCAGCCGGTTCACCCCTGCTTGTTTCTGCACTAAACGGAGATCTCTGCGAACCACCCAGGTCCTCACTGATTAATCCGGGGCCCCTCCCAGTGCGTCTGCAGGCTGCAGATTGCTCGATCCGTCTAGAGCCCAGCTGACCAGAGGGGAGTTTCCCACAGAGACAGTAACGAATGCAGAGGTGTTCCTAGGAAGGAAAAGCATCGCAGCTGCTGTCCCAAACGCCTGCCAAGGGAAACATACTCCTGACTCCTGTATGAGCGGCCACCGAGTGGTAACTTGTGTGTTTAACACACTCAATGTTTATGTCCTAATATCTTGATGTACACAGAATATTTATCCCCTATTTTAATATACACTTGTAACTTTCATACTTCACTATTTGCGTTGTGCGCTGTTTTTTTGTCTCCATATCTTCAGTGTTTGGGGGGTGCCGAGCCCCTCCCTGTTTAATAGCAGCAGACGCTTTCTACATCACATTACACGGTTATGTAATTTTTTTTTATTTTTTCACACTGTGGTTTTTGTGTGGTTTTACCAGTTGAGTAAAAATTAGAAGGGTATATGTTAATACACATTGTATCACTGATAATATTAGAGGTTTATTAGTTGCGCACGATATATTTTGTTTATCATTGTCTTTACTTACAGGAGCTGGCTGCTAAATAGAGACAGCCCCACCCCTCATGATGTCAGAAGAACCTCCCCTCTGTCTCATGCCTGCAGCAGAGTCAGGGCAGGGCTTTGTACCACTCAGGGCAGGGCTTTGAAGGGGGAAAACCCATGATAACTACTGGTGCCTGCCCTTAACAGGACTTACCACAGTAGGAGTAAAATAGGTATAGCCCGTGCTGTTTACAGGGGGCTACACTTGTAATGTGTTACGTATGATCAAACGTAAATGTAGCTGTTTGTTTTCATGTTTACATGTACTTTCTGACCTCCCTCTTTTGATGTCGTTCGCAATTGGACACTCAATAACATTGCATGTTTACATTGTATACGATGCATTAGAATCACTTCATGCTAACGTATACACACATCTATAATAGTTACTCATTTTTACATGATTGAAACTGAATCAATAGCAACTATCCTGATGGCATAAATTATGCATATGCACAAAACAATTAGTTCATGTGAACAGGTGACAATAACATGCCAAATTACACATGTTGCAACGTAGTTACTCAACGTCACTGTCATGGTTGTATTCTAATTAGATGACTGAGTGTTGCGTTCTGAAGTGGTACATGCATTACACATTCCACAAATACTTGCCAATAAATGGTTGTACAAAGCTTAACGTTACATCATTCTCAAATATCATGATTGCCTGTTGAACACACATAAATAATCCTTTTAATTGCTACTGGATACACGTTGGGAGTGAACAACTTGGATATGTTAATGTAACACCTTGCACTTCAGCAAGTCACCTGACATCATCACATAGGTATTTAAAGGAGGGCAATTACGTGCGCATTCACAGCTACAGACCTGAAAATTATGCAAATGTTTATGAGACGGAGGAAGATTCTATTGGACGAGAGGCTTGCTGATGGAGAGGATGTCACAGGCATAGGAAGGGACATGGACAGAGGCAGGGACAGTGGCAGGGACAGTGACAGGGACAGGCACGTGGACAGGAGAGGGAGAGGGAGAGGTCGAGGGAGAGGGCAAGGAGATGAGAGGAGAAGAGAGAGGAGAGAAGTTGTGCCTCGTCCTCATTTGTACAGGGAGAGAACCCTGTTAGATGGGATGAGTGAGGAGGAGATTGTAAGTCGCTATCGTTTGAGTTCAGCAGCAATCTTAGCTCTTTATGAAGAGATACGGGGAGATTTAGATTTTGTGACAGCCAGAGGTCGTGCAGTCCCTGGGCTTGTTAAAATGCTGTGCTCATTACATTATCTTGCTTCCGCGTCATTCCAGACAACTGTGGGCATAGTGGGCGGGGTCTCGCAATCTACATTCTCGCGGGCCTTTACCCAGTTTCTATGTGCACTGAATAGACCACCTCCCAGAAAGACCCAAAGTCATCTATAGGAGGGCAGATAATATCAAAAATAGACTACTGTAGCTCCTAGTCTATTTTAAACAGAAGTTAACAAGAAGGAAGCCAATTGGTTACCAAAAGTAAAAGGCTTCTTTAAAGATAGTACATGCAAAGCGTGCAAACAGGGTTCGAATGAAAAGCTAGATTTTATCTCAAATGTAACAGGGGAACATTTCAAAACCTCACATTTTATCAATTGCAAAACGAAATATGTTGTCTATTTATTAAGTTGTCCATGTGGTCTCCAGTATGTCGGACGCACAAGCCGACCTTTGAGGGTCCGCATACTGGAGCAACTGGGCAACATTCGACGAAGATTAATGACTCATAGTGTGTCAAAACACTTTTCACTCCAGCATTTAGGAGATCCATCTGGCTTGCAATTTAGAGCTATAGAACACGTTCCCCCGAATTGGAGAGGGGGGGCAGACTAACTAAGTTAGCCAAAAAAGAGACCTTTTGGATATATAAATTAAAAACCTTGGCTCACCAAGGACTAAATATTGACATCGACATTGGGGCTGGCTTTTTTTGTAGCAACCAGCATAAGAGTTTACATCCATTAACTTTTAACAACATTTTTCTTTATTCTTTTTCTTTTTTTTTCTTCTTTCTTCTTTTTTCTCTTTCTTGTTGTTCTCCCGCCCCCTCCCCCCTCCCTTCATTTCCTTTACGCTTTTTTAGGCACATCATGCCGGCTTACTCATAATATATTTTCATTTATGTAACCCCATTTGTGTAACCACATGCATTGCAGTAATTGTTTTTGAGCTAGATGTAATTGTTTCGAGCTAGAGGTCTATCTGATGTATTGTCATTACATATTCAATATGCACTCATTCTGGAACCTCCTTCCTTAATGGGATGTCTATGTGATATAACGTAGAGCTGATACCTACAAGGTCAACTGGAGTACCAACATTGCTAATTTAAAATTCCCCACAAGGGGGAGCTGTCCCCATAGAAATGGATTTCTTTGCAGCATCTAAAAGAATATGATGTATTTGCAATACAAGCTGATGGCAGCTTATGTTTTATGCAAAGCCATCACGACTGCAATTCTATATACATTTATTATAGCAAATCTATTTACCTTTTTGTATAATTTGTCCTTTGCATGATCACTTTAGACCAACTGTTTTTATTATAGCGTAAATTTACATTTTTAAATCGATTACCTGTGTTTCTACCTTTTAATGATCACTCTAGATCAATTGTTTTCAATATAGTGTAAATCTATATTTTTAAATCGATTACCTGTGTTTCTACTATTTGTGTTATTGAACTTACATCTTCTGTTTAGATTTTAAACTTATGAAATTTAATGTCCAGATATCAACGTTTTTGTGATATATTAAAACTCAATTTAGCAATTGTTAATATAGTGTGATAACTGCTATGTTTAGTGTTTAGGTCCTCCATTTTATGAATTATTATTAAACAACCATTATATATTTTTTTAGTTTTGCCTAGCAAAGAGATTATGCACAGCGCTGTACAGGCGTGAAACGCGTAATAGCTACCCTCCCTTCCTGTCTGCACCATGGTGTTCCAATAAAGAAGTTTTTTTATGCTGCTGCAGTGATCCTGACTTACCCTTTATGCACGGCTGTGCTCTGCTTCACCGCCTCGTGTGGAATCTTCACTTATGCACACGCAAGAATGTGAGGCTGTTAGAAGCCAGAGCAGATCTAGGAGCAGGGCTCTATAAGGGAAGGTATCGATATCATACAAAGGTATGCACTTAGGGTTCTCTAAAACTCCAATAAGTACTAGGTGCTGTGACATAGCACATGTATTGTGCCATACTAATTTATGTGTAGATAGAGACCAGCCATTCTGTATATATACATCATTTGTACACAGGCAGAAAAATCACCCTTACCGGAGGAGGGAGGGCGAATCAGCAGGCACCACTGTACAGGAAAAGATTGCAGATGGCTGGACTGGGCTAAAAATTCTTTATTAGGACATGGATTAAAAAACCAAGAGGAGGGGGGCAATCCCCTGCGCCTCTAACGCGTTTCACCCAAGCATGGGCTTTTTCATTTGTACACAGTCCGTAAGAAGGAGACATTGCCACACTACGTAAAGGCACTATTTACTGAAACAACTGACTTGCCAGAGTGCATTCTGTACCAACATCTTTTTCGTTCGTTTTTAAATGTCACCGCACTGAAGACAGTAAAGCACACACGATAATTAGATCATTTATTACATTTACTGCAACAGGTACAGTATAGTCAATCAGCACAATAGAGTAGATGATTGACTTGCCTATATCTAGTGAAGACAATGAGCATCCGGCAGGAACCTGACAAAGAATCATTGCGAAACGCGTAGTTCCCTGCCGGAGCTCATTGTGTGAGGGACCCAGGCAGCCGCCGGACTTCCTGAAAGATCCTCCCTCCTGGTCCCGCTGTTGGACATGCTAGCGGGAGTTCAACTGGAAGGAAAGGGTCCACCGGACAGACCTACGGCTGACATCAGGCTGTTTCTTCGTTTTGTGTGAGTGCTACATAGTTTTTATACATTTTACTCGTTGTAATAAACTTTTATTGCTACTAATCCAGGCTTTGCCCATTTCTTCGTATATGGGCACCTGGGAGAGGAGCCATTCACGCATTGCCTCCATTGGGAGTATTTGAAAGGAAGACGAGACTGATTGACAACACCATTCACTGAGGGAAGGGGCTCACACAAGGCCATGTGAGTTTTCTCTTCTTAAATATTCCTTCAATTTAGAGGATATATGCAACATCCCACCCACCCCATTCTTCTCTGAGGAAAGAGTCTCACATTAGGCCGTGTGAGTCATTGAAACTTATGTTTATTGTTTCTTTTATTAATAACACCATCTGTCCTCCACCTTTTCGATACCCATCCTTCACCCATTCATTTGTACAGTAGCGTCATCATGCCTATATACAGTTAAACCCCTTTATAACGTGACCTGTTATAACGCAAATCATTTTTTTTTTTTGCACACTGCACACACTACACACTCACTGCACACTCACTGCACACTCTCACTGCACACACTGCACACTGCTCACTGCACACACTCTCACTGCGCACACTCTCACTGCGCACACTCTCACTGCGCACACTCTCACTGCGCACACTCTCACTGCGCACACTGCGCACACTGCACACACTGCACACACTGCTCACTGCACACACACTGCTCACTGCACACACACTGCTCACTGCACACACACTGCTCACTGCACACACACTGCTCACTGCACACACACTGCTCACTGCACACACACTGCTCACTGCACACACACTGCACACACTCCCAGCACACGCTGCACACACTCTACACTGCACGCACACACTCCCACTGCACGCACGCACTCCCACTGCACGCACGCACTCCCACTGCATGCACGCACTCCCACTGCACGCACTCCCACTGCACACACTCCCACTGCACACACTCCCACTGCACACACTCCCACTGCACACACTCCCACTGCACACACTCCCACTGCACACACTCCCACTGCACACATTTCCACTGCACACTGCACACACCAGACACTCCCAGCACTCACTGCACACACACTCACTGCACACTGCTCACAGCACACTCACTGCACACTACTCACAGCACACTCTCACAGCACACAGCTCTCACAGCACTCAGCTCTCACAATACACTCACATGTCAGCAGCCCACCCCTCCCCTCACATGTCAGCAGCCCACCCCTCCCCTCACATGTCAGCAGCCCACCCCCTCACATGTCAGCAGCCCACCCCCCCTCACATGTCAGCAGCCCACCCCCCCTCACATGTCAGCAGCCCACCCCCCCTCACATGTCAGCAGCCCACCCCCCTCACATGTCAGCAGCCCACCCCCCCTCACATGTCAGCAGCCCACCCCCCCTCACATGTCAGCAGCCCAACCCCCCCTCCCATGTCAGCAGCCCAACCCCCCCTCACATGTCAGCAGCCCAACCCCCCCTCACATGTCAGCAAAAATGTCAGCAGCCCAACCCCCCCTCACATTTCATCAGCCCCACCCACCAGCCCATTTTTCACACACACACACACACACACACACACACACACACACACACACACACACACACACACACACACACACACACACACACACACACACACACACACACACACACACACACACACACACACACACCACACACACACCACACACACACCACACACACACCACACCTCTTGCAGCAGCAGCAGCAGCAGATCTGGCTGGGAGGACACATGCTGCAGTAGCCAGACACACGTTGCCGCGCACCGCAAAACCAGGGGGCTGGGAGGGAGAGGGAGGGGGCTGAGAGGGAGGAGGGATGAATCGCTGCCATTTTTTTTAAACTTTTTTTTTATTTATTTATTTAATTAACTTCCTTCCCTCCTCACTCCCTCCCTCCCGATGAGGCGCGTGGCGGCCATTTTTTTTTTTAAATTAGCGCGACCCCGTTACTACACTGGCGACACACTTTATTCGAGCTCGGCTAGTCCCACGAATTCGGGTATACCCGGGTGTATTGAGGTTTGTGACTGTTTTCTGCCCGAGTGCATTGAGGTATTTTCCAGGCAGGGATTGAAGCATTTTATTCCCGCTGGCTGCAATACTGCACAGTATACATATATATACTGCATTACAATTCATGAATTTATGCCATCTGGTAGACACGCGAAGCATTGCAGCCTATTAAATCCTAATCATTATCATTTAACAGATCAGCCGCCCGTCAGCCAGGCATGAACCCAGGCTGGGAAGGCAAAAGCAACGGGGCTTGTCAGAGGTGAGGAGCGACGCATTCCAGGTATCTGCCAGGTACATACTGGGTATTTGCTCGAATAAAGTGTGTCGGTGCAGTAACGCTCTGGTCTCGGGGTGGACCCCGAGGACCGCGTTTTAACGGGGTTTACCAGTGTTCGACAATCATATACATTTACACACCCGGGGCGGGTGGATTTAACCTCCGGGCGAGTAAATATTGGCCCAAGCAGCACACGTGTTTGTTTTTTTAAATTTCTCCTGCTCGCGCTGAAATTTCTCCTGCTCGCGCTGAAAGAAAAAAACTCCCCCTACCTGACTGCTGATTGGCGTTCGCGCTCCTAAGCTTTGTGGGCGCGTGGCCAGGCTTTATATGAGCCTGCCCCCAACGAGCAGCCATTCTTTCTGGCCAGAGATATGTTGGAGGGTAAGTACTCCCCAATCTCTCCATGCTGCGGCCCCTCTGTTCCTTCCCTGCAAGCAAACCCGTGCGATCCCCTGGTCCCCACATGGCTCCCTACTCACGACCGCGGCTCTCTGCTCGTGCCCTCTCCCAGCAGTACACGCCTTTGCGTTAGCTCTCCTGTCCCCTTCCCCTCCTCCTGTCCCCTTCCCCTCCTCCTGTCCCCTTCCCCTCCTCCTGTCCCTCGATCCACCGATCTCTGCCCGGGACAGGAGGTCCCAACTACAGCAGTCCGGTTGTCTTACAGGGAGGGGGGTGCTCTCACCACTTGCCTCCCTCACCACGTGCCTCCCCGCCAGCTAACTTCATGATGGCGCAGCTGCCGCATGAGTTGAGAGGGGGGGGATACCGGGCTGATCGCCTGCCCAACCACTGGCTTCATGGTGCAAACCTGTTTGCCTGCGCACTGCATGACATGCCGGCAAGGGGAGCAGGGCAGTGGCGGCCACGGTGGGGCTGACTGTCCCTTGGGGCGCCCGCTGGGGGACACCTCGCCACGTGACTCCCACCCACCCTGCTACCTCTCCACCTCCCCAGAGCTTCCACTACGCCCACGTGAGGTATGGTGGGGGGATGTCAGCCTGCCCCTCCCCCCCACGAGCGGAAGATGGGCGCGGGTGGGTGGGGGAGGAGCATTGTGGTGGTGATGGTGGCGGCCTTCCCCCCCCCTGTGTATGTGTGTGTATATATGGGTGTGTGTGCTTGTGTGTGTATATATGGGAGTGTGTGTGTATGTGTATGTGTGTATGGGAGTATGTGTGTGATACCAGAGGTACCCCCCCAGTCAGTCACATCCCCAGTCAGTCACCCCCTCCCCCAGTCAGTCACCCCCCCCAGTCAGTCACACCCCCCCAGTCAGTCACACCCCCCCAGTCAGTCACCCACCCCAGTCAGTCACCCCCCCAGTCAGTCACCCCCCCATCAGTCACCCCCCCCAGTCAGTCACCCCCCCAGTCAGTCACCCCCCCCAGTCAGTCACCCCCCCAGTCAGTCACCCCCCCTCCCAGTCAGTCACCCCCCCCAGTCAGTCACCCCCCCCCCCAGTCAGTCACACACCCCCAGTCAGTCACCCACCCCAGTCAGTCACCCCCCAGTCAGTCACCCCCCCGTCAGTCACCCCCCCCAGTCAGTAACCCCCCCAGTCAGTCACCCCCCCCCCAGTCAGTCACCCCCCCCAGTCAGTCACCCACCCTCCCAGTCAGTCACCCACCCCAGTCAGTCACCCACCCCCGTCAGTCACCCCCCCCAGTCAGTCATCCCCCCCCAGTCAGTCACCCTCCCCCAGTCAGTCACCCACCCCAATCACCCAGCCAGTCAGTCAGTCACCCAAACATCCAGTCAGTCAGTCACCCAGCCATCCATTCAGTCAGCCAGCCAGTCAGCCAGCCAGTCAGCCAGCCAGCCAGCCAGCCAGTCACCAAGCCAGTCAGTCACCCACCCACCCAGTCAGTCACCCATCCACCCAGTCAGTCACCCACCCAGTCAGTCAGTCACCCACCCACCCAGTCAGTCACCCACCCAGTCAGTCAAGCCAGTCAGTCACTCACCCCTCACATTTCAGCAGCCCCCCCCACCAGCCCATTTTTCACACACACACACACACACACACACACACACACACACACACACACACACACACACACACACACACACACACACACACACACACACACACACACACACACACACACACACACACACACACACCACACACACACCACACACACACCACACACACACCACACCTCTTGCAGCAGCAGCAGCAGATATGGCTGGGAGGACACATGCTGCAGTAGCCAGACACACGTTGCCGCGCACCGCAAAACCAGGGGGCTGGGAGGGAGAGGGAGGGGGCTGAGAGGGAGGAGGGATGAATCGCTGCCATTTTTTTTAAACTTTTTTTTTATTTATTTATTTAATTAACTTCCTTCCCTCCTCACTCCCTCCCTCCCGATGAGGCGCGTGGCGGCCATTTTTTTTAAAATTAGCGCGACCCCGTTACTACACTGGCGACACACTTTATTCGAGCTCGGCTAGTCCCACGAATTCGGGTATACCCGGGTGTATTGAGGTTTGTGACTGTTTTCTGCCCGAGTGCATTGAGGTATTTTCCAGGCAGGGATTGAAGCATTTTATTCCCGCTGGCTGCAATACTGCACAGTATACATATATATACTGCATTACAATTCATGAATTTATGCCATCTGGTAGACACGCGAAGCATTGCAGCCTATTAAATCCTAATCATTATCATTTAACAGATCAGCCGCCCATCAGCCAGGCATGAACCCAGGCTGGGAAGGCAAACGCAACGGGGCTTGTTAGAGGTGAGGAGCGGCGCATTCCAGGTATCTGCCAGGTACATACTGGGTATTTGCTCGAATAAAGTGTGTCGGTGCAGTAACGCTGTGGTCTCGGGGTGGACCCCGAGGACCGCGTTTTAACGGGGTTTACCAGTGTTCGACAATCATATACATTTACACACCCGGGGCGGGTGGATTTAACCTCCGGGCGAGTAAATATTGGCCCAAGCAGCACACGTGTTTGTTTTTTTAAATTTCTCCTGCTCGCGCTGAAATTTCTCCTGCTCGCGCTGAAAGAAAAAAAACTCCCCCTACCTGACTGCTGATTGGCGTTCGCGCTCCTAAGCTTTGTGGGCGCGTGGCCAGGCTTTATATGAGCCTGCCCCCAACGAGCAGCCATTCTTTCTGGCCAGAGATATGTTGGAGGGTAAGTACTCCCCAATCTCTCCATGCTGCGGCCCCTCTGTTCCTTCCCTGCAAGCAAACCCGTGCGATCCCCTGGTCACCACATGGCTCCCTACTCACGACCGCGGCTCTCTGCTCGTGCCCTCTCCCAGCAGTACACGCCTTTGCGTTAGCTCTCCTGTCCCCTTCCCCTCCTCCTGTCCCCTTCCCCTCCTCCTGTCCCCTTCCCCTCCTCCTGTCCCTCGATCCACCGATCTCTGCCCGGGACAGGAGGTCCCAACTACAGCAGTCCGGTTGTCTTACAGGGAGGGGGGTGCTCTCACCACTTGCCTCCCTCACCACGTGCCTCCCCGCCAGCTAACTTCATGATGGCGCAGCTGCCGCATGAGTTGAGAGGGGGGGGATACCGGGCTGATCGCCTGCCCAACCACTGGCTTCATGGTGCAAACCTGTTTGCCTGCGCACTGCATGACATGCCGGCAAGGGGAGCAGGGCAGTGGCGGCCACGGTGGGGCTGACTGTCCCTTGGGGCGCCCGCTGGGGGACACCTCGCCACGTGACTCCCACCCACCCTGCTACCTCTCCTCCTCCCCAGAGCTTCCACTACGCCCACGTGAGGTATGGTGGGGGGATGTCAGCCTGCCCCTCCCCCCCACGAGCGGAAGATGGGCGCGGGTGGGTGGGGGAGGAGCATTGTGGTGGTGATGGTGGCGGCCTTCCCCCCCCCCCCCTGTGTATGTGTGTGTATATATGGGTGTGTGTGCTTGTGTGTGTATATATGGGAGTGTGTGTGTATGTGTATGTGTGTATGGGAGTATGTGTGTGATACCAGAGGTACCCCCCCAGTCAGTCACATCCCCAGTCAGTCACCCCCTCCCCCAGTCAGTCACCCCCCCCAGTCAGTCACACCCCCCCAGTCAGTCACACCCCCCCAGTCAGTCACCCACCCCAGTCAGTCACCCCCCCAGTCAGTCACCCCCCCATCAGTCACCCCCCCAGTCAGTCACCCCCCCAGTCAGTCACCCCCCCCAGTCAGTCACCCCCCCAGTCAGTCACCCCCCCTCCCAGTCAGTCACCCCCCCAGTCAGTCACCCCCCCCCCAGTCAGTCACACACCCCCAGTCAGTCACCCACCCCAGTCAGTCACCCCCCCAGTCAGTCACCCCCCCGTCAGTCACCCCCCCCAGTCAGTAACCCCCCCAGTCAGTCACCCCCCCCAGTCAGTCACCCCCCCCAGTCAGTCACCCCCCCTCCCAGTCAGTCACCCACCCCAGTCAGTCACCCACCCCCGTCAGTCACCCCCCCCAGTCAGTCATCCCCCCCCAGTCAGTCACCCTCCCCCAGTCAGTCACCCACCCCAGTCACCCAGCCAGTCAGTCAGTCACCCAAACATCCAGTCAGTCAGTCACCCAGCCATCCATTCAGTCAGCCAGCCAGTCAGCCAGCCAGCCAGCCAGTCACCCAGCCAGTCAGTCACCCACCCACCCAGTCAGTCACCCATCCACCCAGTCAGTCACCCACCCAGTCAGTCAGTCACCCACCCACCCAGTCAGTCACCCACCCAGTCAGTCAAGCCAGTCAGTCACCCACCCAGTCAGTCACCCAGCCAGTCACCCAGCCAGTCAGTCACCCATCCAGCCAGTCACCCACCCAGCCAGTCACCCACCCAGCCAATCACCCACCCAGCCAGTCAGTCACCCAGCCAGTCAGTCACCCATCCAGCCAGTCACCCACCCAGCCAGTCACCCACCCAGCCAGTCACCCACCCAGCCAGTCACCCACCCAGCCAGTCAGTCACCCAGCCAGTCACCCACCCAGCCAGTCAGTCACCCAGCCAGTCACCCACCCTGCTAGTCAGTCACCCACCCAGTCAGTCACCCAGCCAGTCAGTCACCCAGCCAGTCAGTCACCCAGCCAGTCAGTCACCCACCCAGCCAGTCACCCAACCAGCCAGTCACCCACCTAGCCAGTCAGTCATCCAGCCAGCCAGTCACCAAGCCAGCCAGTCACATAGCCAGTCATCCACCCACCCAGCCAGTCATTCATCCACCCACCCAGCCAGTCAGTCATCCACCCAGCCAGTCACCCACCCAGCCAGTCACCCAGCCAGTCACCCACCCAGCCAGTCACCCACCCAACCAGTCACCCAGCCAACCAGTCACCCAGCCAGCCAGTCACCCAGCCAGTCAGTCACCCAGCCAGTCAGCCACCCTGCCACCCTCCCAGTCAATCAGTCACCCAGCCAGTCACCCACACTCTCTCTGTGTATCACCCACCCTCTGTGTGTCACCCACCATTTCTCCCCTCTGTGTCTCCCCCCCTCTCTCCCACACTCTCTCTCACACTCTCTCTCTCCCCCCACACTCTCTCTCTCCCCCCCCACACTCTCTCTCTCCCCCCCCACACAGTCTCTCTCCCCCACACTCTCTCTCTCCCCCCTCCCACACTCTCTCTCCTCCCCCCACACTCTCTCTCTCCCCCCACACTCTCTCTATCCCTCCACACTCTCTCTCTCCCCTCCCACACACTCTCTCTCTCCCCCCGCACTCTTTCTCTCTCCCCACCACACTCTCTATCTCTCCCCCCCACACACTCTCTCTGTCCCCCCCCACACTCTCTCTCTCTCCCCCACACTCTCTCTCTCTCCCACACTCTCTCTCTATCTCCTCCCCACCCTCTCTCTCTCTCTCCCCCCCACACTCTCTCTCTCCCCCTCCACACTCTCTCTCTCTCCCCCACACTATCCCTCTCTCTCCCCCACACTCTCTCTCTCTCCCCCACACTCTCTCTCTCTCTGTCTCCCACACACTCTCTCTCTCTCCCAGACTCTCTCTCACTCCCCCCCACACTCTCTCTCTCTCTCTCCCCCACACTCTCTCTCTCTCTCCCCCTCCACACTCTCTCTCTCCCCCACACAATCTCTCTCTCTCCCCCACACTCTCTTTCTCTCTCTCCCCCACACTCTCCCCTGTTACGCCGGTAATGCCCGCAGACCAGACCCGTCCCTTCTACTGAGGTGAGGAATGTATATGGGCATGCACCCGCAGCAAAAGGAGCGTGTCTGGAGTGTGGTGAATTTGGCGTTGCCAGGCCAGGTGACGTTTAGCTAGCAATACTTGCCGGTACTGGTGTAGAAGTGCCGTCGTCGTTGCCGTTTTAGCCAAGGTCAGGGATTGAAGAATTCCGGAAGGTCGTTGTCCAAGCGAGGGTCGAGAGCCAGAGAAAGACGTCCGCCAAGCAAAGTCGTAACCTGAGAGAATGAGAGAGAGAATGCCAGAGTAGAATCCTAGTGGAAACTATGTCGAGCAATGACTGAATGGCAGGACAGGCAATATAAAGCGTGGCTGACCAATAGGAAGAGGAAGCAGGCCTGGAGGAGTGCATGGAGCTGTCCTGGATAGGCTGTCCAAAGGAGGGTACAGGTGAGCAGTCTTTATGCCTGATTGATCCTTGTGTGTGTGTTGGGGGCGGAGCCTCACTGCAGGAGCAGTGAATAAATTAAGAGAGTCCTGCGCGTGCTCTGTAACAGACACGGGCGCGCGCTTGTAAACAGTAGCAGCCGCATGAGAGAGGGAAGATCCCACAGGAGCGTGAGAATGCAGACGACGGCAGGGAACCCCCAGAGCTGCCGGAGGTAAGTGACGCCAGCGAGGGGCGCGCGCCACGGCAGCAGGGGTTAATGAAGGTGAGGAGGGACAAGGGCGCGGGTGCCGCAATCCCAGAGTCCTCACAGTACCCCCCCCCTTCAGGATCGGCCTCAGGACGATCCTTCCATGGTTTTGATGGAAACTTCTTTCGGAAGCGTTTGAGAAGTCCGGACGCATGAATATCTTTCAGGGGTACCCATGACCTCTCTTCGGGTCCAAAACCTTTCCAGTGGACCAAGAAGTGGACTTTACCTCTCGAAAGACGGGAATCCAGTAAAGCCTGAATCTCGTACTCTTCGTTACCCTGTACCATCACAGGATCTGGTTTAGAAGTGTGGTCCGGAAAGAGGCTACTGGAGATGAATGGCTTGAGAAGCGAGGTTGAAAGACATTCGGAATCTTCATGCTTTGAGGAAGTTGGAGTCGGAAGGAAACCGGATTTACCTGCTCCATGATGGAAAAGGGACCCAGAAACCTAGGAGCCAATTTGAGGGAAGGAGTTTTGAGATGGATGTTCTTGGATGATAGCCAAACCTTGTCCCCGGGTTTGTAGTTGAGTGCCGGACGACGGTGACGATCAGCCTGGGTTTTAGCTGTCAAGGATGCTTTTTGTAGTGCAGATTGGATTCTGGACCAAGAGTCTTGTAGGAGAGCAATATGCTCGTCCACGGCTGGTACTCCAGAGGAGTCTTTAGCAATAGGTAGGCTAGCCGGATGGAATCCGTAGTTGATAAAGAAGGGGGTCTCATGGGTAGACTCATTCCTGGAAGAATTAAAGGCGTACTCAGCCCAGATAAGTAATTTTGCCCAGTCATCCTGAGAATTAGAGACAAAGCACCTTAAGTATTTCTCGAGGGATTGATTAACCCTCTCGGAATGTCCGTTGGATTGGGGGTGATATCCAGGAGAAAAGGAAGATGAGATACCCAGTCTCTTGGTGAAATTCCTCCAGAATTTGGAGACGAACTGGGAGCCCCGATCAGACACGATGGATGTGAGAATCCCATGGATACGGAAAATCTCTTTGGAGAAAATATCAGCTAGGGCGGGTGAGGAGGGTAATCCTTTGAGAGGGATAAAATGTGCCATCTTGGAAAACCGGTCCACTACCACAAGAATGGTGTTCATGCCATTCGACCTAGGCAACTCCACAATAAAATCCATCGGTATGTGGGACCAGGGACGCTCCAGAATGGGTAAGGGTAAGAGAAGACCCTGAGGTTTCTGACGAGGAATTTTGTTACGTGAACATAATTACAGGACCGTGTAAATTCAAGAATTGTTTTAACCATATTGGGCCAACAGAAAGTGCGACGGATGAGATCCAACGTCTTCTTGAATCCTGGATGCCCTGCCGAACGGACGGCATGTTCCCAGTCCAGTACCTCAGGAACGAATCTGGGCTCTATGTCCAAAGAGTCTTTCGGAACCTCAAGACCGGTCGGAAGATGTTTTTGTGATTTAATGATCTTCTCAAGATTCTTGAACGCCACAGCCGCAATGATCCTTTGTTTAGGAAGGATGGACTCGGTGGTCTTTTCTGGTGTCTCTTCAGAAGAATATTGCCTGGAGAGGGCATCCGCCTTGACGTTCTTTGTGCCGGGAATATATGAGAGAACAAAATTAAATCTGGAGAAAAATAACGACCAGCGGGCTTGGCGAGGACCTAAACAATGGGCATTCTCAATGTACAATAAGTTTTTATGGTCCGTGAGAATAGTGAATGGCTCTTTTGACCCTTCCAGAAGATGTCTCCATTCTTGAAGAGCCAACTTGACGGCCAAAAGTTCCCTATTGCCCACGTCATAATTTCTTTCTGCAGGAGAAACTTTTTGGAGAAAAACCCGCAAGGGGGAAGTTTGTCCTGGGGAGAAAATTTCTGAGAGAGAACCGCACCTGCCCCACAGTCCGAAGCATCAACCTCTAGGGTGAAGGGGAAATTAGTGTTCGGATGTCGAAGGATGGGAGCGGAGACAAAGGCTCGTTTCAGCGTTTTGAAAGCCGAGACTGCCTCCGGTGACCAAGATGAAGGATCTGCACCTTTTTTGGTCAGTGTAGTGATAGGAGCGATGATAGTAGAAAAATTACGGATAAATGTCCGGTAATAGTTGGAAAAACCTAAAAATCGTAGAATAGATTTGAGGGAATTGGGTTGCGGCCAATCCATGACGGCTTTCAGCTTCTCTGGGTCCATGGCTAAGCCTCTGTTGGAGATAATATACCCAAGAAAGGAAGTGGTAGACTGGTGAAAAAGGCACTTCTCCATTTTAGCATATAACCGGTTCTCTCGGAGGCGTGAAAGCACAAACTTCATGTGAATGATGTGATCCTGTAAATTTTGGGAAAAAATAAGAATGTCATCCAGGTAGACAATGACAAAACGATTGAGAACATCCCGAAAGATGTCATTAATAAAGTCCTGAAAAACTGCTGGTGCATTGCACAAACCGAAGGGCATCACTAGGTATTCGTAGTGTCCACTACTGGTGTTGAAGGCAGTTTTCCATTCATCGCCCTCTCGGATGCGGATGAGGTTGTATGCCCCACGGAGGTCAAGTTTGGTAAAGAGGTTGGCCCCCTGAAGTCTGTCGAAGAGTTCGGAGATGAGTGGGAGTGGATAACGATTTTTCACCGTAATATGGTTCAGACCCCGGTAAACAATACATGGTCTGAGAGTACCATCCTTCTTCTTGACGAAGAAGAATCCGGCCCCCGCAGGAGAGTTGGAATGACGTATAAAGCCCCGCTTAAGGTTCTCACGAATATATTCGTCCATGGCTTCCATCTCGGGCAACAAGAGAGGGTAAGATTTGGCCTTTGGCAAGGTGTATCCGGGTACCAGGTCAATCGGACAATCGTAGGAACGATGAGGAGGTAGGAGCTCAGACTGCGTCTTGCTAAAAATGTCCAAAAATTCAGCGTAAGGGGAAGGTAACTCCCTCTGAGGATTGGATGTGTTAGCTAAAAGAAAGGACGGTCGCTCCGTAGACAATGAAGATTCTGCTGACCTTGACCTCCAGTCAATGGGATTAGGAGATACCCAACCGATGAGCGGATTGTGCTTCTGTAACCAGGGCAGTCCGAGAGTAATCGGTGTACCCGGGGCATGAATCACGTCAAAGCCCAGGGTCTCTTCGTGGGAATGAGTAGAACGGGTGATAGGTCCGGTCTCAAAGGAGATATATGCCGGAGTGAGAGGACGATTATCAATCCCGACCAAGGCAATGGGGAAGATCTTCTTGGAAAGTGGGATCTGATTTTGTTCAGAAAATGTCTGATCCATGAAGTTCCCGCCTGCGCCGGAATCGATAAACGCTGCTGTGGAGGTACGGAAGGTAGGACCAGAAAGGGAAACGGGAATAGTCAATCTTTTGGGGAGTTCCCTTCTGAGTAGGGGGCAAGGAGATTTAGCACCCAGGAAGCGCCCCTTTGTACTCACTGGGTTTGGTCGTTTCCCGAAGGTGGTGGATTGTCACGGGTACGCTGTTGAGAAGATCCACAATGAAGGCACGACTCTCCGGCTGAGCGAAACTGTCGCAAGGGCACCTGAGGTTGCTGGACTCCGAGTTGCATCGGCTCTGGAGCTTCCAGCGCAGGCAGCGGAGAGAAGACGGGTCTTGGGGTAGTAGAAAACCTGGAGAAGGAAGCACGGAAAGGCGTAGACCGGGATTTCTGACGCTGAGCGCGGCGTACCTGAAGGTGCTGATCCATACGATTGGCCAGGGTGATGAGATCCTCCAGCAGTCCTGGCCTGGGTTGAGAAGCGAGTTCATCCTTCAGGGAATCCGATAGGCCATTCCAGAAGACGGAGACTAAGGCCTCCTGACCCCAACGAGTTTCAGCTGCTATGGTCCTGAATTCCAAGGCATATTGGGCCACAGGCCGACGTCCCTGTGTAAGGTGCAGCAGGGAATAAGAAGCAGTTTCTTGTCGTGCGGGGGTATCAAAGACCTGTCGAAAGCCGCATGAGAGAGGGAAGATCCCGCAGGAGCGCGAGAACGCAGAGGACGGCGGGGAACCCCCAGAGCCGCCGGAGGTAAGTGACGCCAGCGAGGGGCGCACGCCACGGCAGAGGGGGTTAATGAAGATGAGGAGGGACCAGGGCGCGGGTGCCGCGATCTCAGAGTCCTCACATCCCCCCACACTCTCTCTCTCTCCCCCACACTCTCTCTCTCTCTCCCCCACACTCTCTCTCTCTCTCTTTCTCCCCCACACTCTCTCCCCCACTCGCTCTCTCTCTCCCCCACACACTCTCTCTCTCCCACACTCTCTCTCTCTCCCCCACACTCTCCCCCACACTCTCCCCCACACTCTCTCTCTCTCCCCCACACTCTCTCTCTCTCCCCCACACACTCTCTCTCCCCCACACTCTCCCCCACACTCTCTCTCTCTCCCCCACACTCTCTCTCCCACACACTCTCTCTCTCTCCCCCACACTCTCTCTCTCTCTCCTCCACACTCTCCCCCACACTCTCCCCCACACTCTCTCCCACACTCTCTCTCTCTCCCCCACACTCTCTCTCCCCCACACTCTCTCTCTTTCACCCACACTCTCTCTCTCTCACTCTCTCTCTCTTTGTCACCCACACTCTCTCACACTCTGGATCTGGATCTCTTATTTACCCTATATATCTTAACTGCCCTATACTACACCGAAATAACCTATACTGCTTTCTTCCAGATCTGACTCAAGCTTCACACGGAAGACATCGGAACCCCCCTAACCCAGAAGACAGGTAGGGAACACCTCCCCTCCAATGAATAACATTGCAGGAATAAGTGTACCTGGACATTGAGGGACTGCGGATCAGGTAAGATCCCAGGCGGGATTGCTGCTTTAGCTATTGTGAAGCGGGGACGTCCAGACAATGGTTAAGGGGTTCAGGAAGCTAGTCATTCACACCTGGCTTTTATTTTTGGACGGAATTGTGAAAGGAGCTTGGTTTCACTCTTAACCTGTCCAGAGTGAATCCAAGCTCCTTTCACAATTCCGTCCAAAATCATCATTTTGTCCACCATTTCAGACATGTCCGCCAATTGAGGTTTTTGCATCCCTTGTGACCAGTGATATTCTCAAATTATCGGAATGTCCAGGGGTAAGAAATCTGACATATCAGGAATGGCTTGCCGTTAAAGAACTAGGCAAAATGACAACAGTCGAATTTAAGCCAGCGGATAAGGGAAGTAATGTGGTGGTCTGGCCAAAACTGCAGTACGAACGTGAAGCCTTCAAACAATTAAGAGACCGTACCTGTTACATGGAACTGGCGGACGATCCCACTGACAAATTAAAAAAAGAATTGGAAACTATTCTCAGTGAGGCATGTGCCTTGGGCACCATAACAACTAAAAATAGAGACAGTCTGATTGCGATATACCCTATGACTGATACTTTCTATTTATTACCTAAGATACACAAAAGCCTAACCAATCCACCAGGCAGGCCGATTGTTGCCGGGATTGGCAGCCTGAGTGAGCCCATCTGCAAATTCCTGGACCCCTTCTTACGTCCAGCGGTTGAAACATTACCTTCGTATCTCCGTGACGCCATGGATGTCCTGTCTAGACTCAATGGTGTCACGGTTGATGCTAATACAATCATTGCTACATGTGACGTAGATGCTCTGTACACGTCTATAAGTCACCAAGATGGTTTACACGCTAGAGTTCTTCCTTAAAATGTCACAGCTTAGTTCCAATCTGATTGATTTACTTTTACAACTCCTGTCTTTTATTTTACACCATAATTTTTTTGTTTTTAAGAATAGATTTTATCTACAGAATTGAGGGACTGCGATGGGGGCCACGTGTGCCCCCTCATATGCTAATTTATTTTTGGGTTGGTGGGAGAGGGAGGTTGTGTTTTGTGAGGCTAATGCCCATCTGACCTCGCATGTTCTGCTGTGGTTGAGATACATTGATGACATTCTTATCCTCTGGCAGGGGTCTGCCGTTGAGTTTAGGGGTTTCGTCGATGTGCTCAACCACAACGAACAAAATATTAGATTAACATGCAAATCTAGCACCACATCAATAGATTTCTTAGACTTGAAGATATCTATTGATTCTAGTGGGAATGTTGGGACGGATATTTTTAGGAAGTCAACATCCACTAACTCAATTCTACATGCCTCCAGCTTCCACCAACAGCACCAAATTCAGGGCATTCTTCGTAGCGAATTTATTAGGTTAAAACGCAATTGCTCCACTTAGGAATGCTTTGAAGTTTGGGCGGCTGAGATGAAGGAGAGATTTATATCTAGAGGATATTGTAGAAAGTACATTCACCAGGGGTATCAACATCGTGTAATGAACCAACGCACAACACTGTTACAACCAAAAAAGAAAAACACTGATTCCAAAATCCAATTTATTAGAACTTACAATGACAGGTGGCGAGAACTTAAATCCATTCTCCAAAAACATTGGCCTATTCTCTATACTGATGAAGAACTTAGGGACGCATTGGGGGACAGCGTTAACCTGACAAGTCGACGTTCACCAAACTTACAAGATCATTTGGTACACAGTCATTACACTCCCCACACCACTGAGACATTTTTGACTATCAGACGCAAAGGCTTTTCAAAATGCAGCAATTGCTCAGTCTGCAAATTTATGATACAGACTGACACTTTTTCTAATAGCGACCACACAAAAACATACAATATTGGTTACACCTTGAATTGCAAGTCTAAAGATGTCATTTATTGTCTAACTTGTCCCTGTAAATTAAAATATATAGGTATGACAACCCAAGAATTGAGATTTAGAATCCTAGAACACTCAAGAAACATTAGATCAGCACAACGGGATTTGGACGCTTTTAAAAAAATTACATCTGTAGCACGACACTTTTTACAGTGTCATGCAGCAGACAGCACGCAGATTTCTGCATTTGCGTTTGACAAAGTGTCCTTGGGCATTAGAGGAGGTGACTTGGAAAAAGCCCTCCTCAAAAAAGAATGTAGATGGATAGTCCTTCTGAATACTATGCCTCCTAGGGGAATGAATGACTCCATTGGTTTTGCTATGTTCCTATAGCTTCATTTCTGTATATGAGGCTGTATGAGCTTTTCTGTATATCCTCCTTTTATGGTTATCACTCTATCTCTCTGCGCTCTTACAGTATAATATACTTTTTCCCTCTTCTGTTTTACTATTTATTTTTTTAAATTTAAAAAAACAAAAAAAAAAAACAATTATCAGTTATTATTTTCTTTATGCTCTAAATATTATGTATTCTGTGCCTGCTTTCTTATTATCTGTACCCTTATTTAACAGGGCACATTACCTCATAGTTGTCTAATTTTTTGTGCTTCTTTTTTTATGTAGATTAGAACATTTTATATGCTGCTCCTGTCTGTTTATTATGCTCCGATGACATCACCTCACCTCCTGAATCAGGGGATGTTTCCTCCCCTTGATGCTCCGGCATTGATTGCTCTACCTCGGGCACCTGTGCAGATGTTGCCGCCCTCCATTTACCTTACTTCAATTGGCTATAGGGAGGAGATGATGACGCCGATTTTGATTGGCCACAGTATTTAGCCTAGCAATCCTCCACTACCCTTTTACCACTCCGGGAAGAAGGCCCCCTTGGCTGAAACGCGTAGAGTGTTCAGTGACGGCAGTATCCATGACTTCTACAGCGTGACCTTTGCTTCATGGTGCAACTTCTGTGGACGATATGACAGACTGCAATCTATGTTTGAATTACTCTCCCTTGGACTGACTCATACACAATTATGGACAGCTGAGTATCACTTTCTCTGCTTCTTTGAGTCCTTTCCCCTTTGTGGGATGTAGGCAAACGCTGGTTTGATTGAGCATCCAGTACTGGCTTTATTTTTCATCCTATATAGCCATGTGTTTTGCCTTTTTGTCAGAATCCACAGGAATATTTTGCACTCATGTTTTTTGATATTTTTATTATTTTTGATTATTGCTGCACAGGGTTTGAGTACTTTTCATGTTATTTTCCCCTGTGTCTCCCCCTTGGTTTAAGATATATTATTTTTTCTTATGTTCACTATTGTGTATATAAGTTTATTCATTGTATATACTTAATTATTTTTTCTTTTGGGTTTAGTTATATTATTTGTAGCTAGGATCCTTAGGGGGTACTAAAGGAATATTGAGGTAAGGTCCCCTCAATTAACGAGTCCTACAGAGCATTGTATCCATTTGTTGAAATAAATTGCTGCATCCGGATCACATAATGTTGTAATGAAGTGCTGTGTGGAGCTGTGTAGATTAACCCCTAGTTGGAACATGGTCCGGCAAGGATATGAACGGTTGTCTGGGGGAAGTCCTGAGACCCACCCAGACCCCTTACATAAATCCAGAAACTTGATAAACCAGTGATCCTGGGGAAGCTCCCACTTGAATAATAGTAAATAAGTACTCACATAATCCGTTTTTCATCCGGGTGTGTGTGCTCCTCGCTGTATGCAGAGACAGGACGAAATCACCCCTACCAAGGAGGAAGATAAATCAGCGGCCATGACCACGCAGCAAAAAGTTGCAAAGGCTGGACTGGGCTATGAAAAATCTTTATTAGAGCATGGATTAAAAAACAAGAGGAGGGGAAACAGCCCCCTGCGCCTCTAACGCGTTTCACCAGTTTGGGATTTCTCAAAGAGTAGTGTTACTCGTCCACAGTCCCCTGAAGTACCGGATGCAAACCGGACGTGACGTCACTCAACCAATGAGATGCAAGTACTCCCTAGATGGTATGCAGGGAGACCGCACTCCTGGCTAGCGTGCACTCCTGGCTAGCGTAATGGGATGCATTAGTCATGCGCAATGGAAACAGATATAAAGCAAGTTAAAAACAAAGTTTTGGTTTTACACATAGTGTCAAATGCCATTAATTAGTCTATAACCGCAAGTCTTCACTTGGAGTGGCACATGTACTGCACCGACACACTTTATTCCAGCAAATACCCGGTATGTACCTGGCAGATACCTGGAATGCGCCACTCCTCACCTCTGACAAGCCCCGTTGCGTTTGCCTTCCCAGCCTGGGTTCATGCCTGGCTGATGGGCGGCTGATCTGTTAAATGATAATGATTAGGATTTAATAGGCTGCAATGCTTCGCGTGTCTACCAGATGGCATAAATTCATGAATTGTAATGCAGTATATATATATATATATACTGTGCAGTATTGCAGCCAGCGGGAATAAAATGCTTCAATCCCTGCTTGGAAAATAACTCAATGCACTCGGGCAGAAAACAGTCACAAACCTCAATACACCCGGGTATACCCGAATTCGTGGGACTAGCCGAGCTCGAATAAAGTGTGTCGCCAGTGTATAACAATATGTGCATAGAGGTGTAACGAAACCACTCATACCTGAGACTGCGGGTAATAAAGGTACTGCTAACAAAGATGCAATATAAAGTTAAAAACAAGTAAAGTCAGGGGTCTGAGGATTTTCAATCAATTACTTTCATATATAAAGTGCATAGTTCAACCGTGTACTGTAATCATAACTATATTCAGAGATTGAAGTGCTCATAATGTATAACAGTATAACCAATGTAACATAAATGTAACATAAACAACATCACACATTTTTGTTACACACAATGGCAACAATAAATATCAATTTTTACAACATTTAAGAATCAATTTTTGATCTTTGTGTACTCCAAGTAACATATTTGTATTATTAATGAATTCCACACCAATATGGAAAAGTTATTCCTATTGTCAAGGCTTTCATAAAGTATAATGAAAAAAAGGGGGGTGAGGGGAAAAAAGGAGGGGAAGACAGGAAACGAGAGGGAGGGAGGGGGGAGGGACAGGGAGGGGAAAAGGGAGAGAGGGAAGGGAGGAGGGAGAGGGGTGGGGGGAGGAAAGAAAGAACAGAGTGAACAATTCATCAGAAAAAGGCTCATCAATTTTCAGATAATGGATAAAGGACTCTCAACCAATACGAGGACTAGTATTTATAAATAGTACCAAGAGTACATATTATGTCTCAAAGAAGAACATGCAGATACAAAGATACAAGGCATGTCCATACCACCTGTCTGAATATGCACAAAGTTATTATTGTGGTAAAACAAAACTACCAAGGCACAAGAGATGTCGTGTTTTAATCTAAGAAGTCCACACATAGTATTTACCAATTTAACTCTCAATAACTCAATATCCATATATATTTACAAATGGAATGTGTTATGACACAAATTACTGAATGTTATAAAAAGTTATAAAAAGGGAGAGTTTGGGCAAAAAATGTTGCTTGTATACGACCGATATTTTTTAAAATAGCTATTTTTAGGTAGGAGTTTGTTTGTTGTGGCAGAGCCACAGAGGTGAGCAATTCATATCATATATAATGGTTCCCAGTGTAAAGAACTATCAAAGGAAAAAAAGAAAGACTACGAGCGTGGTCAAATATATATTTGGCAGAAACCACCTCGCCCCACAAGAAGTGATAATACACCAAATAAAAAATGTAAACAAAAGAATCAACAACATAATCCTCAAGGCCCAAAAGAAAGATCTACTCCACGTCCCTCTATTTTAAAAAAGAAAGCAGGTGAACTATCAAGCTTTTCAGATGCTTCTGACAGTGATTATCGGTAACATGGAGTCTCTTTTTCTACAAACAAGATTCCAAGCCAATCTGAATACAGTAGTGATCATGAATCAGAATATAGACAAAGAACACAAAGGGAGCAAAGATACTGCTGCGGCAGACTTTATTCTAACAAATCACCGGTTTGCCCTGGCTGGTTCCTGGAATGCGACACTGTTCACCCGGAGCATGCCACGTTCCCATCCAGAGGTCATGCCCGGCTGACGCGCGGCTGATGTGTTAATTTATAATGGTTCAGGATTTAATAGGCTGCAATGCTTCGCGTGTCCGCCAGATGGCATAAAATCATGAATTGTAATGCAGTATAAATATATATATATATATATACTGTATAACAACAACCCATATAACCCCTAACATACAGTAATGTACACATACAGTACTGTATATGCACATCAATTATACTAGGGGCCGGCGGGGGCGAGATGTGTTTGCAGCAGAGAGAGATCCGCTGCTCTCTCTGCGCAAACATCGGCACATTAAAAAGTATTTAAAATACATTTTTATTCATAGTGTACATGTGCAGGGGGTCTCCGGAGCTGGACCGTGTTAGTTTCAGGTCAAGGGACTCCCTGCTTCCCGAGATAGAGGCCCCTTTATGAGGTGCCGGTATCCCTCTGCATTTCAAGGTCCCGATCACGTGACCGCGGCATGTAAACAAAGCAGAGGGATACCGGCACCCCCAAAAGGGGCCTGTATCTCGGGGAGCAGGGGGTCCCCGGACCTAAAACCAAAACGTTTCTGCTCCGGAGACCCTCTGCACATGTACAGTATAAATAAAACACACACATCAATAAAGAATCGTTCTTTACCTTTGCGGCTATGTGCTATGGTAACGAAGCAGCATTTCTGTATTTTAATAATATTGTACAGTGAGCAGGGGGTTCCCTGAGCCAGAAATTAATGCTCAGGGAACCCCCTGCTCCTGCACAATATTATTAAAAATACAGAAATGCTGCTTCATTACCATAGCTGATAGCCGCTAAGTCAATGAAGGGGTTAACCCACCGTGCCCGCTTTATTGTGGGTAGCGGGGGTGGGTGAAGGGGGTATTTGGCCCTTGGTTTGAGTTTAGGACTTCCGGGGGGGGGTTGCGGGTGCACTTAACCCCTTCACAACCGAAGCAGTTAATACCGCTACGGTCATGAAGGGGTTAACCCCTCCTGCTACCCCCCGCAAGCCCTAAACAACCACCGTTGGGGCTAATACCCCCTTCACCCACCCCTGCTCACACACAGCAGCCGCCCTAAAAATAAATAAATAAATCTAAATAAATAAATGAATATAAATAAATACATTTGAAATACATTTTTATTCATAGTGTAGATGTGCAGGGGGTCTCCGGAGCTGAACCGCGTTGGTTTCAGGTCCGGGGACGCTCTGCTCCCGAGATACAGACCCCTTTATGAGGTGCCGGTATCCCCTGCATTTAAAGGTCCCGATCACGTGACCGCGGCCTGTAAACCAAGCAGAGGGATACCGGCACCCCATAAAGGGGCCTGTATCTCGGGGAGCAGGGGGTCCCCGGACCTAAAACCAACACGTTTCTGCTCCGGAGACCCTCTGCACATCTACAGTATAAATAAAACATACACATCAATAAAGAATCGTTCTGTACCTTTGCAGCTATGTGCTATGGTAATGAAGCAGCATTTCTGTATTTTTAATAATATTGTACAGTGAGCAGGGGGTTCCCTGAGCCAGAAATTAATGCTCAGGGGACCCCCTGCTCCTGCACAATATTATTAAAAATACAGAAATGCTGCTTCATTACCATAGCTGATAGCCGCTAAGGCAATGAAGGGTTAAGGCAGAATAAACAATAAATACATTAAATACATATTTTTAATGTGTGTGTGTTAAACCTCCCTGCCTTGACTGTAATCTGTGTAAGACCCCCTCCCCCTATTGTGTGTGTTAAACTTCCCTGCCTTCACTGTAATCTATGTAAAACCCCACCCCCCTATTGTGTGTGTTAAACCCCCCTGCCTTCACTGTAATCTATGTAAAACACCCTCCCCCTATTGTGTCTGCTAAACTTCCCTGCTTTGACTAATCTGTGTAAGCCCCTCTCCCCCTATTGTGTCGGTTATATCTCCCTGCCTGTGTTTCTGTGAGTGCAGTGTACTGTATGTAAATGTGGGAAGGGGGAGGGGGATCCCGTGTAAATAACCACACCCACTACCCACTACCCACCTGCACATGGCCCCTCCGCTGCTGCAAAACAGAGACAAAATTTAAAACATCCAAAGTAATGTCCCCTAACCCCTCAATCACCATAGCGGTTATTAACCGCTACAGTCATTAAGGGGTTAACCCACCCTCACCCACCACTCGGGATGCCTACATACCCTCCCACACTAACCCCCCCCCCCCCCATGAGGCCTAACCACCCTCACCCAGTACCCACAAGGGAGGCCTACCCACATACCGTTGGGTTTCACCCCCCCCCCACATCCAGTACCCACAATAAAAACAATACAGTGACCCACAATAAACATCATTCTATTTATTAAATACATTATCCACCCCCTGTGCCCCCCCATAAATACATGATTTATTCTTTTACATACAGGGTTCATAACGCAGCCCCACGCGAGTCCCCGGTGGGCTGGCGGGGCACCTGGACAGACCTACAGGGTACCAGCAGCCCTTTTTAAACAGGTTCTGGAGGCCTGATGGTGGGTCCCGCCAGCACCATGGCCCCCAGGTGGTCTCCTTGGGTCACCGTGATCCACAATTGGGTCCCCACGGTAGGCCCGCGGATGTCTGGGAGCCCCGGGTCAGACCCACAGGTGTCTGCGGGGCCTCGGGTGGTTCCCACGGGGGTCTGGGGAACTCACGAGTGCTCACTATGGGTCCGCGGTGCCCCCCCAGTAGTGGAACCACACATCATCATCCCCGCACCTACAGGTCGGCGGTGCCCCCACAGAAGTGGGACCACACAGCTTCATCCCAGCAGACTACGGGTCGGCGGTGCCCCCAGAGATGTGAGGCCAATGTGGATAATAGATTAATTGCCCATTATTAAAAACATTAACTAGCATATTAAAATAAATAAAGTACTACTGACCTCATCAATACGAAGTGTCCGTCGCCAGCAACATCCTTGTCTTGCCCACAAAATACATAGCCAATACAAAGCCAATACATTGCAATTACATTCAGATATCAATTAACCCCTTAAACACCGTATCAGATAATAACCGCAAAGGTGATTAAGGGGTTAAGCCACACTGGCCCGATACCCACCCTTCACCCATGAATTTGTACAGTGGCCTCATCATGCAACTATATATACAGTATATATATATATATATATATATACTGCACCGACATACTTTATTCGAGCAAATACCCAGTATGTACCTGGCAGATACCTGGAATGCGCCGCTCCTCACCTCTGACAAGCCCCGTTGCATTTGCCATCCCTACTCTGATTGGCTACCGTACCATGTGACAGGTTTTCATTGACGTCACATCCTTTCTCCCCCAAGCCTCTGTCACATGGTATACTAGAGCCAATCAGAGTAGGGATGCAGTTCCCATGCTCTGATTGGCTACCGTAACATGTGTGCACGGCCATGTGTCTTTTAATGACGTCATCTTAAAGGCAATTGAACAAAGCCATTCTGATTGGCTGTGCTTTCATTGCCTTTAAGTGACATCATCATTTTAATTTTTATCGGCCAAAACACATGGTTTTCACGGCCCATTCAGGACCGTGGGAAACATGACGAAAATGTGACGTCATAGGCCTTTAAAAGCCTATGTCGTCTCATTTTGAAGCCAGACGCCGCGGAGGAAGGACCTCCGGAGAAGAAAGAAGACCAGGGCGTGGCCGAAGACGGGAAGAAGACCTCGCCTGGAAGAAGATAGAAGAAAGAAGAATACAGATGAAGATGGATTACAAATACCCGTGGATTGATTTGGATTTTTAGCTTAATGTTTATTTTTTTATGGTTTATTATTTTATGGGTTCCTGTGCCTGATGGATTGGTTCGTGAGTAAGCTGCGCAATGGGAGTCGGTGGGGCCAAGTAATGGTAAGTGAACTAAAGAAATGTATTTTATTTAACTTGTTAATTTTTTTAAAAGGTTTTTTAACATGTGTATTTTTGTTTTTGTGGTATATCATTTCTTGCCACTGTATGTATGTATGTATATATGTCTAGAGAGATATATACATACAGGGTAAGAAATGATGTTGTTTTAAAAGCTTGATTTGATGTGTTTTAAATTAATTTGTCTATGCTGCTATGCTTTATTGTATGTTTAAAGTATTTTAAAATTAGATAGATGTAATCCTTGGTATTGTATTGTGTGTTTGAGGGAGGTCAGGGCTAGCCTTGGTTTTAAAGTTTGTATTCTGGTTGGTACTTATATTTTTTCACATGCTAAATTTTTCTGCTCAAGGCGTGAATTAGTTAATTGTTTCATTGTTCGGGATGGAGAGTCAATTGTTTAGGGATGTAAATAATGATTGCTTATTGATTTTTGTTTACTGGATTGGTTGTAATGTATTGATTGGAATGTGAGGTGTTTCATTGGCATTTGATGATTTAGATTGTAAGATCAGTTAGGATTATTAAAGGAAATCCATTGTAATGTACTGTGTCTGTATGGAGAAGTGTTATTTGTAGGACAGTATGGTTTTGATAACCCTTCTACATTTATTTGTATATTGGTTCATCATGTGTGTGTATATACTGTATATCTCTCTCTCTCTTTCTCTTTGTATATATATATATATATATACACTGGCGACACACTTTATTCGAGCTCGGCTAGTCACACGAATTCGGGTATACCCGGGTGTATTGAGGTTTGTTTCTGTTATCTGCCCAAGTGCATTGAGTTATTTTCCAGGCAGGGATTGAAGCATTTTATTCCCGCTGGCTGCAATACTGCACAGTATATATATATATACTGCATTACAATTCATGAATTTATGCCATCTGGTAGACACGCGAAGCATTGCAGCCTATTAAATCCTAATCATTATCATTTAACAGATCAGCCGCCCAACAGCCAGGCATGAACCCAGGCTGGGAAGGCAAATGCAACGGGGCTTGTCAGAGGTGAGGAGCGGCGCATTCCAGGTATCTGCCAGGTACATACCGGGTATTTGCTCGAATAAAGTGTGTCGATGCAGTATATATATATATATATATATATATATACTGTATATAGTTGCATGATGAAGCCACTGTACAAATTCATGGGTGAAGGGTGGGTATCGTGCCAGTGTGGCTTAACCCATTAATCACCTTTGCGGTTATTATCTGATAAGGTGTTTAAGGGGTTAATTGATACCTGAATGTAATTGCAATGTATTGGTTTTGTATTGGCTGTGTATTTTGTGGGCAAGACAAGGATGTTGCTGGCGACGGACACTTCGTATTGATGAGGTCAGTAGTACTTTATTTATTTGAATATGCTAGTTAATGTTTTTAATAATGGGCAATTAATCTATTATCCATATCTGGATAATAGTTATTTTGCACATTATTGTACTGTAGATGTTTTTGTATGTATTGAATGTATAGGCCAGGTTTTTTTTTTTTGACATTCAGGGTTTGTTCCGTGGTTCTGCGTGGGACCTCTGGAGACCACCTGCGGGTCTCCTCGGGAATCCCACGGGTATCAGGCTGGTGGTTCCACGCGTGACACTTGCGGGGATGAAGCTGTGGCCTCACATCTGTGGGGGCACCGCCGACCCGTAGGTGAGGGGATGATGATGTGTGGTCCCACTTCTGTGGGGGCACCACGGACCCGTAGTGAGCACTCGTGAGTTCCCCAGACCCCTGTGGGAACCACCCGAGGCCCCGCAGACACCTGTGGGTCTGACCCGGGGCTCCCAGACATCCGCGGGCCTACCGTGGGGACCCAATTGTGGCCCACGGTGTCCCAAGGAGACCACTTGGGGGCCATGCTGCTGGCGGAACCCACCAGCAGGCCTCCAGAACCTGTTTAAAAAGGGCTGCTGGTACCCTGTAGGTCTGTCCAGGTGCCCCGCCAGCCCACCGGGGACTCGCGTGGGGCTGCGTTATTAACCCTATATGTAAAAGAATAAATCATGTATTTATGGGGGGGCACAGGGGGTGGGTAATGTATAAATAGAATGATGTTTATTGTGGGTCACTGTATTGTTTTTATTGTGGGTACTGGGGGTGGGGGGGGGGTTTCCCCAACGGTATGTGGGTAGGCCTCCCTTGTGGGTACTGGGTGAGGGTGGTTAGGCCTCACGGGGGGGGGGTTAGTGTGGGAGGGTATGTATGCATCCCGAGTGGTGGGTGAGGGTGGGTTAACCCCTTAATGACTGTAGCGGTTAATAACCGCTATGGTGATTGAGGGGTTAGGGGACATTACTTTGGATGTTTTAATTTTTGTCTCTGTTTTGCAGCAGCGGAGGGGCCATGTGCAGGTGGGTAGTGGGTAGTGGGTGTGGTTATTTACACGGGATCCCCCTCCCCCTCCCCACATTTACATACAGTACACTGCACTCACAGAAACACAGGCAGGGAGATTTAACCGACACAATAGGGGGAGGGGGGCTTACACAGATTAGTCAAAGCAGGGAAGCTTAGCAGACACAATAGGGGGAGGGTTTTTTACATAGATTACAGTGAAGGCAGGGAAGTTTAACACACACACACAATAGGGGGAGGGGGTCTTACACAGATTACAGTCAAGGCAGGGAGGTTTAACACACACATTAAAAATATGTATTTAATGTATTTATTGTTTATTCTGCCTTAACCCTTCATTGCCTTAGCGGCTATCAGCTATGGTAATGAAGCAGCATTTCTGTATTTTTAATAATATTGTGCAGAGCATGGGGTCCCCTGAGCATTAATTTCTGGCTCAGGGAACCCCCTGCTCACTGTACAATATTATTAAAAATACAGAAATGCTGCTTCATTACCATAGCACATAGCCGCAAAGGTAAGGAACAATTCTTTATTGATGTGTATGTTTTATTTATACTGTAGATGTGCAGAGGGTCTCCGGAGCAGAAACGTTTTGGTTTTAGGTCCGGGGACCCTCTGCTCTCCGAGATACAGGCCCCTTTAGGGGGTGCCGGTATCCCTCTGCTTGGTTTACAGGCCGCGGTCACGTGATCGGGACCTTGAAACGCAGAGGGATACCGGCACCTCATAAAGGGGGCTGTATCTCGGGGAGCAGGGGGTCCCCGGACCTGAAACCAACGCGGTTCAGCTCCGGAGACCCCCTGCACATCTACACTATGAATAAAAATGTATTTCAAATGTATTTATTTATATTCATTTATTTATTTAGATTTATTTATTTATTTTTAGGGCGGCTGCTGTGTGTGAGTTTTTTTTATTGTGGGTAGCTGGGGTGGGTGAAGGGGGTATTAGCCCCAACGGTGGTTGTTTAGGGCTTGCGGGGGGGGTAGCGGGAGGGGTTAACCCCTTCATGACCGTAGCGGTATTAACTGCTACGGTCGTGAAGGGGTTAAGTACACCCGCAACCCCCCCGCAAGTCCTAAACTCACACCAAGGGCCAAATACCCCCTTCACCCACCCCCGCTACCCACAATAAAGTGGGCACGGTGGGTTTACCCCTTCATTGCATTAGCGGCTATCAGCTATGGTAATGAAGCAGCATTTCTGTATTTTTAATAATATTGTGCAGGAACAGGGGGTTCCCTGAGCATTAATTTCTGGCTCAGGGAACCCTCTGCTCACTGTACAATATTATTAAAATACAGAAATGCTGCTTCGTTACAATAGCATATATCTGCTAAGGTAAGGAACGAGTGTTTATTTATATATGTGTTTTATTTATACTGTACATGCGCAGAGGGTCTCCGGAGCAGAAACGTTTTGGTTTTAGGTCCGGGGACCCCCTGCTCCCCGAGATACAGGCCCCTTTAGGGGGTGCTGGTATCCCTCTGCTTGGATTAGAGGCCGCGGTCACGTGATCGGGATCTTAAACGCAGAGGGATACCGGCATCTCATAAAGGGGGCTGTATCTCGGGAAGCAGGGGGTCCCCAGACCTGAAACCAATATGGTTCAGCTCCGGAGACCCCCTGCACATCTACACTATGAATAAAAATGTATTTTAAATAATTTTTAATGTGCCGATGTTTGCGCAGAAAGAGCAGCGGATCTCTCTCTGCTGCAAACACATCTCGCCCCCGCCGGCCCATAGTATCATTGATGTGCATATACAGTACTGTATGTGTACAGTACTGTATGTTAGGGGTTATAGGGGACGGCTTCAAAGACAACAGCTCGCAAACGCCCCCATGTGTTTTTACACGGCATTGCAGTATTGCAGCCAGCGGGAATAAAATGCTTAAATCACAGCCCGGAAAATAACGCCATACACTCCGGGCGAAAACGATACAAAACCGAACATCACCGGGATATTCTGAAATTTGCGGAACTAGCTGAGTTAGGATAAAGTGTGTCGCCTCTGTATGCACCCTCAATCTTTTCTCAAACAAAAAACGACCAAGGATAAGGCGCTCAAAGAGACGAGGGCGCAGTCTCCAAGAGAAAAAAAATACACTTAGATAATGTCATCAACATTTCGAGGGTCCCCCTCTCGGGGAAGGAATTATCACTACTTAATAAGGGATTGAACTTTGCTCCCTTTGAAAACTTCAAATTGTTTAACACCGTTATTGATTTGCAATGTTTTGTTAGGAATTGGTACTGAAAATGTTTTTCCACAAAGATAATGTAATTGTGAATGATAATTTAACCAATGTTTCCATCAACACTCACCCTGTTATTTTTCAGGCCTTAGATTTAGCGCTTTCAGATAGCAACTCCAAAGTAAATGATTTAACTTCGTTTCGTGAGCTATGTACCCTTCAAGACATGAACAGCCTCTTGCATGAGCAAACCACAGAGGAGGTTGATTATACATCCTCCTTTTTGGTAGGTTCCAGAGATTCAGGATTGAAGAATAGATCGAACTTTTATCCTTCTTATGTAAAGGGTCCACACATAGCTACATTTGAAAAATTAGTTGAAATGGACTTATTGTTGTTAGCAAAAGGTTACAATTTCACCCCCAATTTCGGCAATAATCTGACCAAACAAGATCGACTTAGTGTTCAATGTTTGATGAGCAACAAAAACTTGGTCATAAAGAATGCCGACAAGGGGGGTGCAATTGTAATCCAGAATAATGTTAAATATAAGAAGGAAGCCCTACGACAGCTACAAGATGGGAGTTCATACATAACTGTAAAGTCTGATCCTACTGATGTATTTCTCACACAGCTAAAAAACATCTTAGATTTTGGTGTTATTTTGCAGGTACTTAATGAGAAAGAGAGAAGCTTTCTGTGCGTCAAAAACCCTGTTATCCCCATTTTTCACCATCTCCCAAAGATCCATAAATCTCTGGTTGACCCTCCTGGGCGACCAATAATATCGAATATTGGATCTTTGGGAGATGGATTATCCAGATACATTGATATCTTCTTACAGCCATTGGTCCACAAACTTCCGTCATACCTCCAATACTCCACTGATTTACTCAACTCACTTTCAACTTTCACTTGGTCCCCTAATTTTGTGTGGGTCACTTTAGATGTCACATCTCTTTACACAATTATTGATCACACACAAGGTATCACAGCGGCACAACACTTTCTTAACCACTCATCTTTATTACCTGCACAAATTACATTTATTATTGAATCTATTCTCTATTTACTCACTCACAATTATTTTTTATTCGATACACTTTATTATTTACAGACATGAAGCACAGCAATGGGCACTTCATTTGCACCATCATACGCAAATTTATTTATGGGATATTGGGAGTTTATGCACATTTTTAGTCACTCAAATCCGTTCTGTAATAATATTATTTTTTATCGGAGATTTATTGACGACCTGTTTTTGATTTGGAAAGGCGAATCGAGGTCCCTGACGGAGTTTGTGGACCATCTAAATAACAATGATTATAATTTACATTTTACTTTTTCCTATCATCATCAAAAAATTGAGTATTTAGATCTACTGTTATATATCGATTCAAATCAATGTATTCAATCTGATATCTTTAGGAAATTGAATTCGAGAAACACATTTTTGAAAGCGGATAGAGGTCATGCCCAGCCTCTAATTAAAGGCATTCCAAAAGCACATTTATTAAGGCTTAAACGTATTTGTTCAGATACAGATCAATTCATAAATCAATCACAACAATTAGCCAGTAGATTCCGCAATAGGGGATACAGCGAATTGGATTTACAGAAAGCTTTTGAGTATGCCTATTCCACTCCGCGTACAGACTTGTTGAGAAAATGTAAAAAATCTGAAAGTGGGAAGGATAAAACACCATTATACTTTATCACACAACATAGCCGAAAAGCTAACTCCATCCGTTCCATTGTAGCCAGACACTGGAATATCTTGACTCTAGATGCCAAACTTAAACCATACATTGAAGAATTACCAAAATTTGTTTTAAAAAAAAAGCAAAAACCTTGTCAAATTACGTTTCACCTAGTATATATACAAACCCTCTGACAAATCCTAGGGGTTTTGTTCCACCGACAGGTTTCTTCAAGTGTGGTTTCTGTAAGGTATGTACCTATGCAAAATCCGTCAAAGTCATGCATTCCAAAATAAACAAGGACAAAATCAGACTTAGGAGTTTTATCACATGTAATACAAACTATGTGATATATATCTTGACATGTGGTTGTGGTATGAGCTACATAGGGAGAACAATACGTCCATTAAAACATTGTATAATGGAACATATTAGAAGTATAAAAAATAAAGATCAGAGGTTCCCAGTGGCAAGACACTTTCTGGAATGTTCTAAAGGGAAGTTAGATCTTCTCACTTTCAGTGGGATAGAATATATTCCACTCCCAGTCAGACGTGGTGACCGCCAGAACATCCTTAATCAAATGGAAATGTTCTGGATTTTTACAATGGACACAATGACACCAAGAGGAATCAACGTAGACTGGGAGATAAAACAATTTCTTTGATTTTTGTTTATTTTTTCTTTTTCTTTTTCTTTCTTTTTTTCCTTTGATAGTTCTTTACACTGGGAACCATTATATATGATATGAATTGCTCACCTATGTGGCTCTGCAACAACAAACAAACTCCTACCTAAAAATAGCTATTTTAAAAAATATCGGTCGTACACAAGCAACATTTTTTGCCCAAACTCTCCCTTTTTATAACTTTTTATAACATTCAGTAATTTGTGTCATAACACATTCCATGTGTAAATTTATCTGGATATTAAGTTATTGAGATTTAATTTGGTAAATAATATGTGTGGACTTCTTAGATTAAAACACGACATCTCTTGTGCCTTGGTAGTTTTGTTATACCACAATAATAACTTTGTGCATATTCAGACAGGTGGTATTGACATGCCTTGTATCTTTGTATCTGCATGTTCTTCTTTGAGACATAATATGTACTCTTGGTACTATTTATAAATACTAGTCCACGTATTGGTTGAGAGTCCATTATCCATTATCTGAAAATTGATGAGCATTTTTCTGATGCATTGTTCACTCTGTTCTTTCTTTTCTCTCCCCCCTCCCCCCCTTCCCTCTCTCCCCTTTCCCCTCCCTCTCCCCCTCCCTCCATCCCTCCCTCTCTTTTTCCTGTCTTCCCCTCCTTTTTTCCCCTCACCCCCCTTTTTTTCATTATACTTTAAGAAAACCTTGACAATAGGAATAACTTTTCAATATTCGTGTGGAATTCATTAATTATACAAATCAGTTTCTTGGAGTACACAAAGATCAAAAATTGATTCTTAAATGTTGTAAAAATTGATATTTATTGTTGCCATTGTGTGTATAAAAATGTGTGATGTTGTTTATGTTACATTTATGTTACATTGGTTATACTGTTATACATTATGAGCACTTCAATCTCTGAATATAGTTATGATTACAGTACACGGTTGAACTATGCACTTTATATATGAAAGTAATTGATTGAAAATCCTCAGACCCCTGACTTTACTTGTTTTTAACTTTATATTGCATCTTTGTTATGCAGTACCTTTATTACCCGCATTCTCAGGTGTGAGTGGTTTCGTTACACCTCTATGCACATATTGTTATACATGTGCCACTCCAAGTGAAGACTTGCGGTTATAGACTAATTAATTGCATTTGACACTATGTGAAAAACCAAAACTGTTTGTTTTTAACTTGTTTTGTATCTGTTTCCATTGCGCATGACTCCGGTACTAACGCATCCCATACAAGTACACGCTAGCCAGGAGTGCGGTCTCCCTGCATACCATCTAGGGAGTACTTGCATCTCATTGGTTGAGTGACGTCACGTCCGGTTTGCATCCGGTACTTCAGGGGACTGTGCACAAGTAATGCTACACTTTGAGAAAGCCCATACTGGGTGAAATGCGTTAGAGGCGCAGGGGGCTGTTTCCCCTCCTCTTGTTTTTTAATCCATGCTCTAATAAAGATTTTTTATAGCCCAGTCCAGCCTTTGCAACTTTTTGCTGCGTGGTCATGCCCGCTGATTCACCTTCCTCCTTGGTAGGGGTGATTTCGTTCGATCCTTAGGGGGTGTTGTAATCCTTTAGCTCATTTGTATCACCTCATATTTTTCAGAGGTATATTATTTGATACATTTAAGCTCTTGGTTTTACTTTCAGCGATATTAAATGCATTTTTTTTCTAGTCACCGTTTTTTTTATTTTTGTTATGCTGCCTAAAATGTGTTTATGTTTTTAATGTTAGTGTGTCTTATTGCTCGTTATTAAAATCATTTCCTTTTCCTATTTTGACTTAGAATTCAAGTCTTTTTTCTTTATATTAGATAATTATTCTGTGGTATATTTAGAGTGCTATTTTGGGGATTGTCTCAGTCTTTTTGTGTGATATATATATATATATATATATATATATATATATATATATATATACAGTGTTCGACAAACCTATACATTTGCTCGCCCCGGGCGAGTGGATTTAACCCTCGGGCGAGTAAATATTGGCCCAAGCAGCACACGTTTGGTACTAGGTGGCGAGTAGATTTTTTTGTGTGGCGAGTAGATTTTTTGGTGATTTGTCAACCACTGTATATATATATATATATATATATATATATATATATATATATATATATATATATATGATCACACACATGATTAACCAATATACAAAGAAATGTTTAAGGATTAACAATAACATGTAGCAAAAAAAAATAGCAACTATCAAATCAATACATCACATTGCATATCAAATGCTAAATATTATATAGGTGTGAAGACTCAGGGGTCACGTCAATCGCAGCGTGACCTCCCCTCAACTCTGTCCACTCCCGTGGCTGTGTGGCTCCCTCCTCGCCCAGCCTCCCTGCTGAGGGGACTCACCCGTCCTCCCCGTCGGGCTGCTGCTGCCCCACGCAGGGCTAGTGCTCGGCTGCCTGCCGTTGCTTCTGCACGCGCATCCCTTGCTGTTACGGAACACATTCCAGCACCAGCTAATTTATTCACTGCTCTTGCAGTGAAGCCACACCTCCCTCCCACACGCTGGTTACTAGTTAACCCTAAACCTTATCACCTGGCAGCCTATTATGGAAACCAATCCTGGACTGCTCCTAGGGCTCCTCCAGGCCTGCCTCCGTTAACCATTGGTCAGCCACAGTACTTAATGCCTGTTCTGCCTCTCTCACATCGCTCGACATAGTCTCTGCTACAGACGTCTATTCTGGCATTCCCTTTGTCTTTGTGCATTCAGGTTTCGACCCGGCTTGGCGGACGAACTTACCTGGCTCTGGATTCCGGCTCCCTCTTGACCCTGCAGCTTCTTCCATCCCTCGAACTCAGCTTGGACCTCGACCTTCCGGAATTCTCTCTCCCCAACTTTTGGCTAACGGCAAACACTTCGCTTCTTCAGTACCGGTACCGGCAAGTATTGCTACACCTGTTCACACCTGGCCTGGCAACGCCAAAACACCACACTCCGGACACGCTCTTTCTGCTGCGGGTGCGTGCACATATAAGTCCCCACCTCAGTATAAGGGACGAGTCTGGTCTGCGGGCAGCACCGGCGTAACATTATGTCGAGCCCACAAGACGCAGACCAGACTGACATGGCCTCCATGATGACGGCCATGTATCAACAAGTCCAGGCCCTAACTGACCAAATGGCTCTCCTCACTCAACAGGTACAGGACGTTTCTTTTCAGGCACCACCTGGGACTGCACCGCCACTGTCGCCAGAACCGGGTACTGCCGCGACTTCCGGCCCGAAGATCCTGGCACCTAAACCGTATGCAGGGGATCCACATGCCTGTCGCGGTTTTCTCAATCAGTGCGAGATCCAGTTTGAGATGGCTCCACAGCAGTACTCCACTGGTCGCAAGAAAGTGGCATATGTGTACAGCCTGCTTACAGGGAAAGCACTGGCATGGGCCTCCCCAATTTGGGAACTCCGTCCCGATATCACCCGTGATTACGCAGCCTTTAGACGAGATTTTCGACAGGTCTTCTATACCCCCGCACGCCGAGAAACTGCCTCTGACTCTGTGCTTGAACTTTCCCAGGGACGTCGTTCCGTGGCCCAGTACGCCTTGGAGTACAGGACCATAGCAGCTGAGACACGATGGGGCCAGGAGGCTTTAGTTTCAGTCTTCTGGCGAGGCTTAATGGATTCCGTCAAGGACGAGTTCGCCTCACAACCCAGGCCAGGGCTTCTGGAGGAACTCATCTCCCAGGCCAATCGAGTGGATCAGTGCCTTCAGGTACGTCGCCTCCAACGCCAGCTTCCCTGATTTACACCCTTCCGTGCTCCTTTTCCGAGATTCTCTCCAACCACAGGACTTGCCGTCACCCCACTATCTGCTTTGGAGGCTCCGGAGCCGATGCAACTTGGAGTCCAGCGTTCCCAGACACCAATACAGCAAGCTCGCCAAGTCGGTGGATTATGTTATTACTGCGGATCCTCTGAGCATCTAATTCGTGAATGTCCACTACGCCCGGGAAACGACCAAACCCAGTGAGTACAAAGGGGCTCTCCCTGGGTGCTAAATCTCTTTGTCCCCTTTCCAGGAAGGAACTTCCCAAAAAATTGACCATTCCTGTCTCTCTCTCGGGTCCTACCTTCCGTACCTCCACTGCGGCATTTATCGATTCCGGCGCGGGAGGAAATTTCATGGACCAAGCTTTCTCTGAAAAGAACCAGATTCCACTCGTTAGGAAGAAGTCTCCCGTTGCCTTGGTCGGGATTGACGAGCGTCTGCTCACCCTGGCATATATTTCCTTGGAGACTTGCCCCATCAACCTTTCCTCTCATTCACACAAGGAGACCTTGGACTTTGATGTAATCCACGCCCCTGGTACTCTGGTTACTCTCGGCTTACCCTGGTTACAGAAGCACAATTCTCTCATCAACTGGACATCCCAAGATCCTATTGCTTGGAGGTCGAGGTCGGAGGAGCCGTTTCCACCAGCCGTACTTCCGCCTCGACTGCTGGCCAATGCATCCAACCCTAGGGGAGGATTGCCCGCTCCATATGCTGCTTTTCTGGATGTCTTCTGCAAAACCCAATCCGAATTACTACCTCCTCACAGATCTTACGATTGTCCTATAGACTTGGTACTGCACCGACACACTTTATTCGAGCAAATACCCAGTATGTACCTGGCAGATACCTGGAATGCGCCGCTCCTCACCTCTGACAAGCCCCGTTGCGTTTGCCTTCCCAGCCTGGGTTCATGCCTGGCTGACGGGCGGCTGATCTGTTAAATGATAATGATTAGGATTTAATAGGCTGCAATGCTTCGCGTGTCTACCAGATGGCATAAATTCATGAATTGTAATGCAGTATATATATATATATACTGTGCAGTATTGCAGCCAGCGGGAATAAAATGCTTCAATCCCTGCCTGGAAAATACCTCAATGCACTCGGGCAGAAAACAGTCACAAACCTCAATACACCCGGGTATACCCGAATTCGTGGGACTAGCCGAGCTCGAATAAAGTGTGTCGCCAGTGTACCTGGATACACATTGCCCAAATCCAAATCCTACCCCCTCTCTCTTCCTGAGATGGAAGCCATGAACGAATATATCCGTGAGAACCTTAAACGGGGCTTTATTTGGCACTCCAATTCACCCGCAGGAGCTGGATTCTTCTTCGTCAAGAAAAAGGACGGTACTCTCAGACCGTGTATTGATTACCGGGGACTGAACCGCATCACGGTGAAGAACCGTTACCCACTTCCTCTCATTTCTGAATTATTTGACAGACTTCAAGGTGCTAACGTGTTCTAAAAGCTTGATCTTGGCGGGTGTATAATCTCATTCGCATCCGGGAGGGTGACTAATGGAAGGCTGCCTTCAACACCCGTAGCGGCCACTACGAGTATCTCGTGATGCCTTTCGGATTATGGAACGCTCCGGCGGTTTTTCAGGACTTTATCAACGACGTCTTTCGGGATGTCCTTAATCAGTTTGTAATTGTTTATTTGGATGACATCCTTATCTTTTCCAAGAATCTACAAGACCATATCATCCATACCAAGTTTGTACTCTCCCGTCTCCGAGAGAACCGTTTGTTTGCCAAGATGGAAAAATGTCTCTTTCACCAGTCTACCACCTCTTTTCTGGGATATATTATTTCCAACACGGGATTGGCCATGGATCCTGAGAAACTTAAAGCCGTAATCGATTGGCCGCAACCTAACTCCCACAAGTCTATTCAGCGGTTCCTAGGCTTTTCCAATTATTACTGGAAGTTTATTCGTAACTTCTCCACAATCATCGCCCCGATCACAGCACTGACCCAGAAAGGAGCTGATCCTTCGTCTTGGTCTCCTGAGGCAGGCATAGCTTTTGAAACACTAAAACAAGCTTTTGTCTCAGCTCCCATTCTTCGACACCCGGACACCAATTTTTCTTTCACCCTAGAGGTAGACGCTTCAGACTGCGGGGCCGGCGCTGTTCTATCCCAAAAGTTTTCTCCCCAGGATAAATTTCACCCTTACGTTTTTTTCTCGAAGAAGTTTTCCCCAGCTGAGAGGAACTATGATGTGGGCAATAGAGAACTTTTGGCCGTCAAGTTGGCACTTCAGGAATGGAGACATCTGTTGGAGGGGTCAAAAGAGCCGTTCACTATTCTCACAGACCACAAAAATCTTTTATACATCGAGAATGCCCGTCGCTTAGGCCCCCGCCAAGCCCGCTGGTCGTTATTTTTCTCCAGGTTTAATTTTATTTTGTCTTACATTCCCGGCACTAAAAACGTCAAGGCGGATGCTCTCTCTAGACAATATTCTTCTGATGAGAGACCAGAGAAAACTTCAGAGTCTATCCTTCCCAAACAAAAAATCCTCGCGGTCGCTACATTCAAAAATATTGAGAGGATCATCAAGTCTCAAAGTCACCTTCCTAGTGATCTTAAGATCCCGAAGGATACCTTATATGTGGAGGACAAGTTTATTCCGGAGATTCTGGAATGGGGACATGCTTCCCGTTCGGCAGGATACCCAGGCTACAAGAAGACTTTGGATCTCATCCGTCGTACCTTTTGGTGGCCCAATATGGCCAAATCCATTCTTGAGTTTACCCGGGCCTGTCCAGTATGTGCACGCAACAAGATTCCTCGCCAGAGACCCCATGGTCTACTTTTGCCCTTATCCATCCCGGAACGCCCCTGGTCCCACATAACCATGGATTTTATTGTCAAATTGCCTAGGTCGAATGGCATGAACACTATTCTAGTAGTCGTGGATCGGTTTTCCAAGATGGCACACTTTACTCCTCCCAAAGGATTACCCTCCTCACCCGCCCTAGCCGATATTTTCTCCATAGAAATTTTCCGGATCCATGGCATACCCACGTCCATCGTATCGGATCGTGGCTCTCAATTTGTTTCCAGATTCTGGAGATCCTTCACAAGAAGACTGGGCATTGCTTCCTCCTTCTATTCGGGTTATCACCCTCAGTCTAATGGACAGACCGAGAGGGTCAATCAATCTCTTGAGAAGTATTTAAGGTGCTTCGTCTCTGACTCCCAGGATGATTGGACGGAATTGCTTTCCTGGGCTGAGTATGCCTTTAATTCCATCAGGAATGAATCCACTGGGGAGACACCTTTCTTCATTAATTACGGCTATCACCCAGCTTGCCTACCTATTTCCAAGATCTCCTCTGGAGTTCCAGCTGTGGATGAACACATCTCCCTCCTACAGGACTCTTGGGCCAGAATTCAATCTGCACTTCAAAGGGCCTCCCTGTCTTCTAAAGTCCAGGCTGACCGCCGTCGCCGACCTGCACCCAACTACAAACCAGGGGACAAGGTTTGGTTGTCTACTAGAAATATCCGCCTCAAAACCCCTTCCTCCAAATTGGCTCCTAGGTTTCTGGGGCCATTTCCTATCATAGAGCAGATCAACCCGGTGGCTTTCCATCTTCAACTACCCCCAAGCATGCGAATTCCTAATGTTTTCCATACATCACTTCTCAAACTGCTCATCTCTAGCCCTCTGTTCCCGGACCACACTCTTAAACCAGATCCTGTGATCATACAGGGCAACGAAGAGTACGAGGTCCAGATCATACTAGATTCCCGTTTCTCCAAAGGGAAAGTCCATTTCTTTGTTCATTGGAAGGGTTTCGGACCCGAGGAGAGGTCTTGGGTACCTCTTAGTGACATACACGCACCAGGACTTCTTAAAAGCTTCCGGAAGAAGTTTCCATCCAAGCCATTGAAGGATCGTCCTGAGGCCGACCCTGAAGGGGGGGGTACTGTGAGGACTCAGGGGTCACATTGATCATAGCGTGACCTCCCCTCACCTCTGTCCACTCCCGTGGCTGTGCGGCTCCCTCCTCGCCCGGCCTCCCTGCTGAGGGGACTCCCCGGTCCTCCCCGTCGGGCTGCTGCTGCCCCATGCAGGGCTAGTGCTCGGCTGCCTGCCATTGCTTCTGCGCGCGCATCCCTTGCTGTTACGGAACACATTCCAGCACCAGCTAATTTATTCACTGCTCTTGCGTTGAAGCCACACCTCCCTCCCACACGCTGGTTACTAGTTAACCCTAAACCTTATCACCTGGCAGCCTACTATGGAAACCAATCCTGGACTGCTCCTAGGGCTCCTCCAGGCCTGCCTCCGTTAACCATTGGTCAGCCACAGTACTTAATGACTGTTCTGCCTCTCTCACATCGCTCGACATAGTCTCTGCTACAGACGTCTATTCTGGCATTCCCTTTGTCTTTGTGCATTCAGGTTTCGACCCGGCTTGGCAGACGAACTTACCTGGCTCTGGATTCCGGCTCCCTCTTGACCCTGCAGCTTCTTCCATCCCTCAACCTCAGCTTGGACCTCGACCTTCCGGATCTCTCTCTCCCCGACTTTTGGCTAACGGCAAACACTTCGCTTCTTCAGTACCGGTACCGGCAAGTATTGCTACACCTGTTCACACCTGGCCTGGCAACGTCAAAACACCACACTCCGGACACGCTCATTCTGCTGCGGGTGCATGCACATATACGTCCCCACCTCAGTATAAGGGACGAGTCTGGTCTGCGGGCAGCACCGGCGTAACAATAGGTACATTAAAACAAAAGAACATATCAAAAGAAAATAATTCTCATCTCACCATCAATATCTAACAAATGCCAATCAAAACATTGAATTGCACAGTGTATAAATGAGGCATCATGTACACTGTCACTCAATGTTAAAAAAAGAAATTAAACTATTGTAAACCAGATACAATTCCATCAAACAAAAATAAATTACCATCATTGAATCAAATCCCAAATCTGTTACAATCCAATCCAAATCAATTACACAATGAACTATTCAAATCGTTAAACCAAACCATTAATTCAAAAGTAACCATCAGTCAAAATAGAACTACTGTACCACAAATAATCCACTATTAAAAAGCAAGCCTCACCCTGAAATAAAGTACTGCAAACAGCACCAAAAATTACATCTATCTAAATAAAAATTACATTACAAACGCATGTAACCATAGTTGAACAATACATTTAAAATACATATAAAAAAGCCTTTCCAAAACAATCATTTCTTACCCTATATTTATATCAATCTAGACATACATACAGTACAGTACAGTGGCAAGAAATGATAAAAAAAAAATATCACATAAAAAAAATACAAAACCTGTAAAAGTGAAAACAATAAAATTTCTTTGGTTTACTTACCATTAGATGACCCACTCACCGACTCCAGGCGACCCCCTAACTCTCGAACCAATCCACAACCATTAAAAAATCCCATAAAACAATCCATGTGTCCGTGTCTTCTACCTTTTATTTGTAATCCATAACGGGGGTTTTTCTCTTTGTTCTTCATCTTCATCTGTCTTCTTCCGGGGTCTTCTTATCTTCATCTGCCACGCCCTGGTCTTCTTGTTCTTCCGGAGGTCCTTCCTCCTCGGCGACTGTCTTCAAAATGAGATGACATAGGCTTTTATCGGCCTATGACGTCACATTTTCATCATATGGTTCCCATGGGCCTGATTGGGCCGTGAAAACCATGTGATTTTGTAAAAAATAAATAAATTGATGACGTCATTTAAAGGCAATAACGCCATCCAATCAGAATGGCTGTGCTTCAATTACCTTTAAGACGACATCATCAAAAGAAAGATGGCCACCCTCACATGGTACGGTAGCCAATCAGAGCATGGAAACTGAATCCCAACTCTGATTGGCTCTAGTAGACCATGTGACAGAGGCTTTGGGGAGAATGGATGTGACGTCATCCAAAGCCTGTCACATGGTACGCTAGCCAATCAGAGTTGGGATTCAGTTCCCATGCTCTGATTGGCTACCGTACCATGTGAGGGCAGCCATATTTCTGCTGATGACATCGTCTTAAAGGCAATTGATGCACAGCCATTCTGATTGGCTGGCTTCATTGCCTTTAAATGACGTCATCAAATTTTTTTGTTTGTTTGTTTTTTTACAAAATCACATGGTTGTCATGGCCCAATCAGGCCCGTGGGAACCATATGACGAAAATGTGACATCATAGGCCTATAAAAGCCTATGTCATCTCATTTTGAAGCCAGACGCCGAGGAGGAAGGACCTCCGGAAAAACAAGAAGACCAGGGCGTGGCAGATGAAAATAAGAAGACCCCGGAAGAAGACAGAAGAAGACGAAGAACAAAGAGAAAGACCCCCCGTTATGGATTACAAATAGAAGAAAGAAGACACAGACACATGGATTGTTATGGGTTTTTTTATGGTTGTGGATTGGTTCGAGACTAAGGGAATCGATGGGAGTCGGTGAGTGGGTCATCTAATGGTAAGTAAACCAAAGAAATGTTATTGTTTTCACTTTTACAGGTTTTGTATTTTTTTTTTATGTGATTATTTTTTTTATCATTTCTTGACACTGTATGTATGTATGTATGTATGTATGTCTAAATCGATATACATACAGGGTAAGAAATGATTGCTTTGGAAAGGCTTGTTTCCATGTATTTTAAATGTATTTTTAGTTATGCTTGCAATGTGTGTGTAATGTAATTTTTATTTAGATAGATGTAAGTTTTGGTGCTGTTTGCAGTACTTTATTTCAGGGTGAGGCTTGCTTTTTAAAAGTGGATTAATTGTGGAAGTTCAATTTTGACTAATGGGTACATTTTTAATGAATGGTTTGGTTTAAAGATTTCAATAGTTTATTGTGTAATTGATTTGGATTGGATTGTAATAGATTTGGGATTTGATTCATTGATGGTAATTTATTTATGTTTGATGGAATTGTATCTGGTTTACAATAGTTTATTTTATTTGTAACATTGATTGACATAGTGTACATGATGCACATATATTATTTGCTTCATTTATACACTGTACAATTCAATGTTTTGATTGGCATTTGTTAGATATTGATGGTGAGATGAGAATTATTTTCTTTTGATATGTTCTTTTGTTTTAATGTGGCTATATAATATCGTACGTTTGATATTCAATGTGATGTATTGTTTTGGATAGTTGCTATTTTTTGTGTGCTTGTTTTTGTTAATTCTTAAACTTTCTTTGTATATGGTTAATCATGTGTATATAATATATATATATATACAGCTTAACCCCATTATAGCACGGTCCTCGGGGGGCCACCCGCGCCCACCGCATTATAAACGGGTTCGCGGAAAAAAATGGCCACCAAATTTTTTTTTTGTGGTGGTACCGTGTCCGCCGGAGGGGGAAAGCTGAGAACTCTCCCAGCATTCCCAGACCCGGTGGGGCAGCGGCAACAGCACACAGCACTTACCCAGCATCTGGCAGGTCTTCTCCCTGTCTCTGCTTCCTGCTTCTGCATCCTTCTTGCGAGAGCAAGCTCCCTTAAAGAGACAGTGCATCTCTGTGTGTGTGTGTGTGCAGTGTGCTGTGAGTGTATGCAGTGTGCTGTGAGTGTATGCAGTGCTGTGAGTGTATGCAGTATGCTGTGAGTGTGTGCAGTGTGCTGTGTGTGTGTGCTGAGTGTGTGCAGTGTGCTGTGAGTGTGTGCAGTGTGCTGTGAGTGTATGCAGTGTGCTTTGAATGTATGAAGTGTGCTGTGAGTGTGTGCTATGAGTGTATGCAATGTGCTGTGCAGTGTGCTGTGTGTGTCAGTGTGTGTGTGTGTGCAGTGTGCTATGAGTGTGTGTGTGTGTGCAGTGTGCTGTGAGTGTGTGCAGTGTGCTGTGAGTGTATGCAGTGTGCTGAGTGTATGCAGTGTGATGTGAGTGTGTGCAGTGTGGTTTGAGTGTGTGCAGTATGCTGTGAGTGTGTGCAGTCTGCTGTGAGTGTGTGCAGTATGCTGTGAGTTTGTGCAGTGTGCTGTGAGTGTGTGCAGTGTGCTGCGAGTGTGTGCAGTGTGCTGGGAGTGTGTGCAGTGTGCTGGGAGTGTGTGCAGTGTGTAGTGAGTGTGTGCAATTTTTTTAATTCGGTGTCCACGCTCAAACCGCGTTATAAGCGGATCGCACTATAACGGGGTTGAGCTGTGTATATATATATATATATATATATAATAAAAAAATAAATAGATGATACCGTTCTGTGGCTAACGAAATGATTTTAATTGTGCTAGCTTTCGAGATACACTGATCTCTTCTTCCGGCGATGTTCATTGTACAACATCGCCGGAAGAAGAGATCAGTGTATCTCGAAAGCTCGCACAAATAAAAGCATTTCGTTAGCCACAGAACGGTATCATCTATTTATTTTTTGATTATTGAAGCTCGGCTAACACGGTACTGATACCTCTATATATATATATATATATATATATATATATATATATATATATATATATATATATATATATATAAAACAGCCAAGAATAGCTGCACAAGAATTATAAAACATACAGAACACCTACAAGCTCAAATTGAACCCCCAAAATACCCACAACATATATATAAGCATATAAGAGTTTCACAGAGGAGTGCTACTGAGCATGGCAATATGTATTTAAAACCAGAGACATAACATAAAACACAGACAAAGCTCAGTGCACATCCAGAAAAACTTACATACGGTACAGTGCCTAAATATACATGTATAAATAACTAATAAATAAAATGGTCTTTTAGTTTAACATTTTGGCCAAATTGTTGTAAGCCCTTGAGCCAAACTTCACGGCAGACCACGTTTCAAGGGTCCCTACACTAATATAAATTCTTAATAACCTGTGCATTGCCAGGAAGAATGATTTATAATAAATCTGTCAATAACTTATATCATTTTGGCCTCCAGTTGAAGCAGCAACTTATTCCTATCACCCCCACGTGAGGATGTATTGGCTTGTAGGATAGGCATACACTTCATTGTGGATAAACCATGCTTATATTGCCTGAAGTGTCTTGCCACTGGAAGGTGTTGTAGGTCATCACCGTTGTCAGTATCCAACAAAGCTTTTCTAATGGTGGGCATATATTTTGCAGCTAGTAGATATCATTCTACATAAGAACTTCTTTCGTTTTGAACGTGATTTCTATCTACAGCTCACTGGGACGGCGATGGGATCAAATATGGCACCTTCGTATGCTAACCTGTTGATGAACAGCTACGAACAAGTACATATTCTAGGTGATGCCCCCCTTTCAACATACATTAAGCACTATGTACGCTATATCGACGATATCTTCCTCATTTGGGGAGGCTCAGAGGGAGAGCTTTCACAGTTTGTTACATAATTGAATCTGATTCCATCCACGATCCGTTTCACTGTCACTAAAAGCATGGACAGTATCACTTTCTTGGACACGATGATTTATAAAAAGGATGGCAAATTGGAGACTGCGATCTTCCAAAAACCCACTGATAAAAACTCCTTACTCTATGCCACCAGCCACCACCCTGAGCCACTCAAACGTGGCCTCCCTTATTCACAAATGCTGAGGGTCAAGCGTATCACCAGTGATCCCTCACTTGTTGAAGCCTCACTTTTCAAAATGGCCCAAAGGTTCATGGATCGGGGTTACCCTAGAACGGAGATTGATGCGGCCTTAAAAAGAGTTCAGGCCGTTAAGAGGGAATCTCTCCTTCTACCACGTACAGCCATTAATGGTGATCAATGCATCAACATCAGCAGTACCTACTCAACAGCTTCTAATTACATTAAGCGAAATATTCGCAAGAATTGGCATATCCTAAGCAATGATAATCAAATTGGCCAATTGTGCAAAGCACCGCCACGTATGTGTTATCGTCGTGGTAGAAATCTTCGAGACGCATTGGTACAGGCTGATCCATCGAGCAAATATACACCAACTCCATCATGGCTTAGGAGGAAACCTGGCACGTATAAATGCCATGGCTGCATCAATTGCAGCTTCATGCAGACTGGACAATCATTCTCCCACCCACACAATGGGTATCCAATTCCCATCAAATCTTACATTAACTGTGAGACACGGTTTGTAGTTTATTTCATCAGATGTCCCTGTGGACTCTATTATATAGGGAAAACAAGCCGGATGTTTAAGGAAAGGATGGCCGTTCATAGGTCCACCATTAGAAAAGCTTTGTTGGATACTGACAACGGTGATGACCTACAACACCTTCCAGTGGCAAGACACTTCAGGCAATATAAGCATGGTTTATCCACAATGAAGTGTATGCCTATCCTACAAGCCAATACATCCTCACGTGGGGGTGATAGGAATAAGTTGCTGCTTCAACTGGAGGCCAAAATGATTTATGAACTAAGAACAATGTCACCACATGGTCTCAATGAAGATTTTAGCTTAGGATGCTTCATCTAATATGATAAAAAAACTCAACTTGACACTTGGGACATTTTTTGCACATTGTCTTTATTTTTTTTTATTTTTTTAAACTTTCATTTTATTAGGTGAGGCAATACAGACATATTAACACAATCCATTGGCTTACAATGCGTCACTGTGTTTTCATACTTCTTCTCCAAACAACATACAAAACATGACATGACATACCGGACGAACAAAGGAACCGGGGAAAGGAGAGAAGGGGGGGGGGGAACGGGGTGGGGGGGGTGGTGAGCGACACTGGCGGTTTTTGGTCTGTGCTAGTTTAGGCTTTCCTAATTAGGTCCGGGATCGCAGCTCTTTATGTGGCTGTGTGCCTATTTTCCTCTACCAGTTCGGAATATCCTTTAACTAAATCTCCCCTTTTTATGTTGCTTACCACAGGGCCTAGTGTCTAGGATCCATTTCGCCACCGGAGAACGCCTTTGCTAGCTATCATTGCAATATGTTGGTGAGGTCAACCCCCGGGATGTCTGTCTGTGTCAGCCAAGGTGACCACACTTTTAGAAAATTTGTGCCGGTGTCGTTGACCAGACTTGTCAACTGTTCCATCCGGCAGACGAACCAAATTCGATTTCTGATTTTGGGTATAATTGGAATCTGTGGTTGCTTCCACAGTGCTGCGATCTCGCATCTAGTGGCAGTGGCAAAATGTGCCACTAGTCTGTGTGTTGCGTTCGAGAACCCCTGAACCCACCGGCCTAACAGGAACAGCCACGGATCCAAGGGGACCTCGATCTCCAACAGCCGTTGTAGCCACTCCTGTACCTCCTCCCAAATCGGGGCCACTTTTGCGCACGACCACAGCATGTGGAGCATGTCCGCTCTCTCCCCGCACTGTTTGGGGCAGAGCGGGGAGTAGCCTCTGACAAATTTCGAGAGTTTTGTTGGGGTATAGTACCAACGCATGAGGACCTTATAGGCGTTCTCCTTTAGCGTGGTACAGATAGAGCTCTTTGCTGCTGCCTGTAGGATCCTATCCCAATCGTCGTCCTCTAATGTGTCCCCTAAGTCAGCTTCCCATTGCCTCATATAATTAAGTCTAGGTGTGTCAGTTGTCTCCGGACAAATCACTTCCCTGTACATTCGAGAGGTTAGTCCCCGTGTGTCCGTTTGTCTGGCGCACAGCTGCTCGAAATTTGTTCTCCGTGGCCGAATTGGGGTCTTGGCATAGAAGGCCCTTATCTGTAAGTATCTAAATAATTCAGTATTCGGAATGTTTTTTTCCTCTTTTACATGAGCGAAGGATTTAATTACACCCTTGCTGCCAAGATCGTACAATCGGAGGTAGCCTGCTAGTCTCCACTTTGTGAACTGAGCGCTGTCCAGACCAGGAGCGAAATCCGGGTTGCCCCATATGGGGGTCATCAATGACTGCTGTGATGTAAGAGAACATCTAAATTTAGTGGCCCCCCATACCTTCAGGGAATTTCTCATGGCCTGCAGTGGTGTGGACATCCATACATGACTACTCTTGGGTAGCCATATCAGGTTCTTCAGATCCACCGGGGCGCAGCACTCCCTCTCCAGTGCCACCCATCTCCTAAGGGTTGGGTCTGTGTGCCACTGCAGAATCTGCGTTAATTGAGCTGCTTCGTAGTAAGCAAACAAGCACGGCACGCCCAGACCCCCTCTTGAGGTCGGCCTCCTCAAGATATCTTGTTTAATTCTGGGCCTTTTTTTATTCCAAATGAATTTTGTTATCGCGGACTGTAAAGAGAGGATCTCTTCTCGTGGCAGGGGAATCGGGAGGGTCTGAAAGAGATACAGCACTCGTGGGAGAAGATTCATTTTTACGCTTTGTATCTTGCCTATCCACGAGATGCTATATTCTGCCCATCTCCGTAGATCCTCCTTTAGTGTCTTGAATAACTGTGGGTAATTTGCCTTATATAAGGTTTTATAATCTTTGGTGAGGTTAACCCCTAAATATTTAATCATAGAGGGCTGCCATTTAAAATTGAAATTGAGTCCAATTCGTTTTTCGGTTGATTTAGGTAGATTGAGATTGAGAGCTTCTGATTTGGCCTGATTAATTTTGAAACCCGAGATTTGATGGAATCTCCCCAGAATTGAGAACACATTGGGCAGAGAGGTAAGAGGCTGCGATAATGTCAGGATCACATCATCTGCGTACAGGGCAACCTTATGTGATTGCTCTTTAAAAGTTATGCCCTTGACATCCGGGCTTGACCTAATATGTGCCGCCAAGGGTTCTATACATAGAGCGAACAGCAAGGGGGACAACGGGCATCCCTGTCTCGTGCCACTATGAATCTGAAAAGCTCTGAAGGGAATCCCTGATGCCTCACTCTAGCTGCCGGCCCCTCGTACAGTGCCATGATGGCCTCCAATAAGCTTCCTCCGAAGCCAAACGCCCCCAGCGTCTCTTTCAGGTAGGGCCAATCGATCCGATCAAACGCTTTTTCAGCGTTCAGACTAAGCACCATCGAAGGAATATTTTGCTTTTGGGCCAGATCGATAACGTCAATTATTCGTCTGGTGTTGTCTGCCGCCTGTCTGCCGCTAATGAACCCCACCTGATCTGGATGTATCAGCTTTGGAAGGACGATACCCACTCTATTAGCTATGAGTTTTGAGAAAATTTTAATGTCTGTATTAATTAAAGAGATGGGCCGGTAGCTCTTACAGTCTGCCGGGTCCTTTCCAGCTTTGTAGATCAGTGAAATAGACGCCTGGAGCATCTGCGCTGGGAAGGAAGCTCCCTGCAATACCGAATTAAAGAGTTTCAATAAGTATGGGGCTAGAAGTTTTATGTATTTTTTGTAATAGAGGTTGGAGTATCCATCTGGGCCCGGCGCCTTGGCTGGCTTAAGAGACTTTACGACATCCGTCAACTCTTCGGAAGAGAAGTCTGCCTGTAGTGCCTCTCTTTCCGCTCTGCTCAATTTGGGCAAATTTGCCTCTTTCAGGAATTCTCGGAGATTTTTGTTTGTTTTTTGATTGTGGATAACCTTACCCCCATCGTACAGCGACTCGTAGTAGTGCTTAAATTCCTCTACGATTCGCGTAGGATTAGAGGTAAGTTCCCCTCCCTGCGTGCGAATTGATTGTATTTGGTAATTTGGTTGTTTGTTTCGAAGTTTAGTCGCTAAGAGCGTGTCTGGCTTGTTCGCTTTCTCGAAGAATCGGCGTTTCGTCCAGCTCATTTCTTTTTCAGCGTGAGATGTCAGTTTTAAATTTAGTTGTTTTTTGGTATCTTGGATCTGAGTCAAGATTGCCTCGCTTTTTGAGGTTTTATGTATTGCTGTCAGGGAGGCCAGTTTCCCCTTCAGTTCTTTGATCTGACTCTCTTGTTCTCTCTTGCGTCTAGCAGCTAGGCACATGAGAGATCCACGGAGGGTAGCTTTATGGGCCTCCCACAAAGTGGCAGGTGAGGATACACTTCCCTCGTTCTCTGTAAAGTATTCTCTGATTTTGTCTGCAATTTCGAGATCAAATTTAGGGATTTTTAGCAGTAGTTCATTTATTCTCCAATTCGCTCCCGGTCTGTCCCGCAACTGTAGTTCGCACCGCAGCTCTATCGGTGCATGGTCTGACCACGAAATGTCGTGTATGCCCGTGTGGGAGACCATTGGGACCAGTCTGTTGGATACAAGGAAGTAATCTATCCGGCTATATCTGTCATGGGGGTGGGAGTAAAAAGTATAGTCCTTGGTCTGTGGATGTTGCTCCCTCCAGATGTCTACTAGCTGACAGTCCCGGAGTCCGTGTTAGTATGTCTCGTTTATTGGACTGATTAGGGGCTGTACATCTATCTAGCTTTGAATTTAACGCTCTGTTCAGGTCGCCTGCTAATATGATTTGGCCCTTTGCTTCCCTCTGTAAGCGCCTAAAAAAAAGAGCAAAGAATTATTTTGCTTGTTCGCATGGGGCGTACAGCGAGATTAATGTGATAGCTTGACCCTGGATGGAGCCTATTAAGATAATGTATCTGCCCTCAGGATCTATAACTTTCTTTTCTAGTTCGAACAGTATGTTCTTGTGGAATATAATGGCCACCCCTCTCTTTTTTGTTAGGGCGGAGGCTAGATATATTGTGGGGTACTCTTTGTCTATATATTTGGGGTAGCTTTTTTTGGAGAAGTGGGTCTCTTGAAGGAAGAGGATGTCAGCTCTATGTCTCTTATAGTCTTTAAAGGCTAACTTACGTTTAGCTGGGTGATTCAGTCCCTTTACATTATGGGAAAGGCAACATATCTCTCTACCCATTTGGATCAGCGTCTGGTGGCTGCTTTACGGAGGTTTGTAACATCTGGGTGGGCTCCTTCTGCGAAGTCCTTCTCCTTTTTCGGTCTGGTAGGGCCGTGTCCTCCGCCTCGTTGATGACCGCAGTCGCTGGGATGGGAGGTGGGGGGGGGGGAGGAGGGCAAGACACAAGAGGGTAGGTACAAACATAACATGACAAAAAAAACACTGTTTAAATGAACATATCCAAACAGCATGGGCTCCCCATCAAGACTCCCCAGTCCTGATATAGAGTCCAGCGCCTTCGGGGAGTGTGGCCCCTTTCCCTTAGGGCCTCTACCCTCCTTCCCTCCCCAAAGGACTTTGACAGGGTTCTGGGAGACCCTCCATCCCAGGTCCTGTCCAAGGCACATGCCTACCTCGGGGTATAGAGCTCCCTCCTACCCTCCGGCCCGCGCTCATTTGCGAACTACCAACTGTAGGTCTATCTAGACCATAACTTCAAATTCTGTGTAGCTGTAAGTAGCTGTAACATTAACCTATAATTGCAACTCATGTTGTGCCTTTTTCTCTCCTATAGCTTGTGTTGCAGACCCCTAGTGTTCTTTCAACTATTCTCATAGTTGTATCTGTGTCTCTTCCCTAGCTCCCTTCACTTTATATCCCTCTTATGAGCAGTGCTGCGGGGCCTTGTGTGTGTGACATCTTAGGAGTGACTATCCGTAACTGAGTGATAGCCCTTTCCGTCTGCTCCCTCTTGTATCTCTATCAAGTGTGTGTGGGCATGGTGCTATCTCTTTTATTCTGTTAAGTGCCCGTGTCTCCCTGCCTCCGCGCTGAGTATAGTGTCTTAGTTCGGGGCCTGTCGGATCCCCGACTCGCGTCAGGTATATGAGTCGGCGCCCTTTAGGTGTCCTCTCATGCCTGTGGGGGCTTTCGCGGCCTGTGGTCGCTCCGGGCAGCTCTGCCACCTCCAAGATGGCGCGGGTGTCTCTTCTTCCGTTTGGTGCCATCCGCTTCCGGTTTCCGGCGGCGGCCATTTTGGATCCTTGGCTGGTTCGTGTAGGATGTGCTGATCTCTGCTCCCGCGCATCGGCCATTTCCTACCTTTGCGCTTCACGGTGGGGTGCAAGAAGCTCCAGCATGTCAGCCATCTTCTCCTGCCCGCATGGCGTACATCAAAAAGTGAGTCTCTTGTGTTCTTTTACTGGAACTTGGCTCTTTCTTGGGCGGATATGACGAGAAGATTTAGATTTTATTCCAGGGGTTTGTTGGAGGTACTCCGCTTGGGGTCTGCAGACACTATGTGGGTGTAGGTCTGCTTCAATTCAGTACCACCCTTGGCACAACGTGGTGTTTTAACAGTAAACTTGGGAGAACTCTGAACAACGTATTTTAAGTGACATGCACTTGTGTTTTATTACGTGCATCATTTCGTGCGCTTTGGTTTTGGAGTGGAAGGTCCGCCGGACCATTCCGGTTCCAGGGTTGGTTCTTCCTCTGCTGCTCCCAGCGGGGGGCTGTGTAGGCCGAGTGCTTTCAGAAACCCTGGGCCCTCTCCAATGTTTTTTAGCACAATGGATCTCCCGTTTTTCGTGACTTGGAGTCCAAACGGAAACATCCAGCGGTAGCGTGTGTTTGATTCCCGGAGTACTTTAGTTACAGGGAACAGGGTGCGACGCCTCGCTAAGGTAAGGGGAGATAAATCTTGAAATATTTGCAGTTTCGTGGCTTCAAATTCTACTACTGGCATTCCTCTTGTTAACCGCAGTATCGCTTCACGGGTAGAATAATAGTGCAGCCTGAGAATTATATCCCTCGGCTGCTCGTTCTGTGTCGGACGCGATCGCAGGGCCCGGTGACATCGGTCCATTAGAAGTTTTTCTTTTGGGCTGTCCGGCATGAGGGACTCCAGCCATCTTTCGGTAAAGGCCTCACAGTCTCCTATCTCTTCTGGGACTCCGCGGATCCTAATGTTGTTCCTTCTATCGCGGTTTTCTGCATCTTCTTGTCTTTCTTTGAGGTCGTCAATCTGTTGTTGTAAGTCAGTCATTTTTTTATCTGTTTTTCTCCCTGCTTTAATCGTAAGATCCACCTTAGTTTCCAGGTCGTCTGTGCGTGTCCCCAGTTTTGTATGTTCACGTTTGAGCTCTTTAATATCTGCTTGGAGCAGTTTTTTTAAGTTCATATATAGTCGCTCGAAGTCGCAGCGTCTGACTGGGAGTTGGGATTGATTACTTGTATCCTCATCGTCCCCTTCCATTTCAGTGTCTGTGTCGGCCATTTCTCTTGTTGGGGTGCTTTCAGCTGCTCCACCGAAATATGTCCTTACATCCGCCAGTTTTTGTTTTTTTTGCCCCCCTGATTTCTTCGGCGCCATCCTGGGATGTTAGTAGTGCTCCGGTTAGGTGTTTGAAACTCTGATTTTATTTTGAGGTAGTGTTATACGTTCTCTTTTAATCGCGCGGGACGGAGCTAGTCTTTTATGCCTCCATACTCCGATCCTTCGCGCATGCGCCTCCCATTGTCTTTATTTTTATGCCATTTTTGCTTTTTGCTTTTGACTTTCTGTTTTTGTATTGGTGCATTATATTATCTTTGCAATTTTTTCTGCATTTTTTACACTTTTTGCATTTTTGTGGTTCTACCACATTAGCTCTTTGTTGGTTGTGTCTGTAATTTTTTGCAATTTTTTTCTGTTTTTTTTCTGTTTTGTTGCTTATTCTCCTTTCTATTGCCCTATCTACCTTATGTCCACTGTATTTAATAGTAATGCTTTATTAGTATGCCTCTGCTTTCATCTTGTGTCCAGTCCTCTGTCTTTCTGTCTCATTTTTATGCACTCACTCCCCATGTGTCTTGGGACTCCATGTTAACACTTCCCTTCCCGTCCCTTTCATTTTGTTATTTTTCCCTCCTTAACTATGGTTACCTGATGTTATGACACCTGTTCTATATTTATGCTTTTTAAACTCATGCTAGCCATGCATGCGTTATCATGCTTGCTTTATTTACATTGCGATTGAAGTTGCTGTTTGTGTCTTTTTGACGCTTTAATTAGGTATGATATGCGATGCTTTGCCCATGTGTTAGGTTGCCTATTTGAGCCAGCACTGTGTGCACATTGGTCGCTTGCGTCTTTAAGGATATTTCTCCATAGCTCATTGCAGTTACGTATGCTGTGCATGCGCGCCATTGTTGTTTGGCAGTGGTGGTTAACTGGTTACGTTTGACGCCATCCGACATGGTGTTTCCCAGTGCTGACGCCGGTATTTGAATGTTAGTCTCTACAGCTGCTATTTCAATTATGTATTGTTAGGATATGTTCCACAGATATGCTCTGTTGACCTTTTTGTGCAAACTAACATACGCATTGAATGCCTGTGCCTTTTAGGTATTCCCCTTATTTATTTAGTTGCGATGTACATTGCGCACGCGCGCCACTGCTACCTAAGGCAGTAATGATCAGCATGATATATGAGACGCCATCTGAGACCACTGTCGTTCAGTGCTGATGTCATAATTGATTAGCTAGTGCTCACAGCTGTCTTACTGCACCGACACACTTTATTCGAGCAAATACCCGGTATGTACCTGGCAGATACCTGGAATGCGCCGCTCCTCACCTCTGACAAGCCCCGTTGCATTTGCCTTCCCAGCCTGGGTTCATGCCTGGCTGATGGGCGGCTGATTTGTTAAATGATAATGATTAGGATTTAATAGGCTGCAATGCTTCGCGTGTCTACTAGATGGCATAAATTCATGAATTGTAATGCAGTATATATATATATACTGTGCAGTATTGCAGCCAGCTGGAATAAAATGCTTCAATCCCTGCCTGGAAAATACCTCAATGCACTCGGGCAGAAAACAGTCACAAACCTCAATACACCCGGGTATACCCGAATTCGTGGGACTAGCCGAGCTCGAATAAAGTGTGTCGCTAGTGTACATCATGGTCTAGCCTATCAGGGATCTGTTTGTTAATGGGTGGTGGGTATATATGTTTGTCAGGTGTCATTATGTATTAGCACTCCCTTGAGAAAGGTCCTGTGTCAAGGACCGAAATGTCGGGTTTATGTGCCGGTTTTTCTACTGAATACAAGCTGCTTTTTGTACCTTTGAGTGTGCTGTCTCCTTCTTGCCTCGTGATCTTGGGATCCTGGATCTACTCGGTAAGGAACCTATCTATCTATATATATATATATATATATATATAGATATATATATTAAGGTTATGGTGGGTAAAAAAAGTGACTAAAACCCTCCACAGTAAAGCATAAAGCAACTTTAAATATTCCTGTATATTCATTTGCATGTCTTAGACAGGTCTGCAACCCTGTCTTTCACCATTATCACCCAGCACACAGCACTTCCACTGCAGCAAGGGATTCTGGGAAATGACATGCAAATGAGCACACAGTGCCACCTTTTATCTCATGCCCACATTACATGAGCAACCCTTAGCCAATGCATGCTGTTTTAAACACAGCTTTTAAGCAAGGACTTGGGAGATGCAAAGTAAGTTAACCCACTCACAGACATGTTTCAACCTTGATGGGTATCATCAGTGTGAGGCTGGTTGCTGACATTTGCTCAGATGAGATTAAAGAGTAGGTAATCAAGGTTATTTATTAATAAATGTGGTGATTACCTACTCTTTAATGGTGAAAGATAGGGTTGCAGACCTGTCTAAGACATGCAAATGAATATACAGGAATATTTACAGTTGCTTTATATATATATATATATATATATATATATATATATATATATATATATATATATATATATATATATATATATATATATATATATATATATATATATATATATAAAGCAACTGTAAATATTCCTGTATGTTCATTTGCATGTCTTAGACAGGTCTGCAACCCTGTCTTTCCCCATTGTCAGCCAGCATACAGCGCTTCCACTGCAGCAAGGGATTCCGGGAAATGACATGCAAATGAGCACTCAGTGCCACCTTTTGTCTCAAGCTCGTATTACACAAGCCAATCCTCAAGCCAATGCATATATATATATATATATATATATATATATATATATATATATATATATATATATATATATATATACAGCTAAACCCCGTTATAACGCGCCTCGTTATACCGCGATTCGGTTATAACGCGGTTTTCCCGTGGCTCCCGTTTTTTTTTTAAAAAAAAAAAAAAAAAAAAAAAAAATTTTAAAAAAAAATTTTTTTACATTTTTTTTTTTGCACACTGCACACACTCACTGCACACACACTGCTCATTGCTCACACTGCCACACTGCACACACACTGCACACTGCACACACACTGCTCATTGCTCACACTGACACACTGCACACACTCACTGCACACACACTGCTCATTGCTCACTGCCACACTGCACACACACTGCACACTGCACACACTCACTGCACACACACTGCTCATTGCTCACACTGCCACACTGCACACACACTGCACACTGCACACACACTGCTCATTGCTCACACTGACACACTGCACACACACACTGCTCATTGCTCACTGCCACACTGCACACACACTGCACACTGCACACACACTGCTCATTGCTCACACTGACACACTGCACACACACTGACCACACTCACGCACACTCACACACACTTACGCACACTCACGCACACTTACGCACACTTACAGACACTCACACACACACACACACACACACACTTACACACACTTAGACACTCACACACACTCACACACACTTACACACACTTACACACACTTAGACACTCACAGACACACACTCACACACACTCACACACACTTACACACTCACAGACACTCACACACACTCACACACACTTAGACACTCACAGACACTCACAGACACTCACAGACACTCACAGACACTCACACACACTCACACACACTTACACACTCACAGACACTCACACACACTCACACACACTTACACACACACTCAGACACTTACCCACACTCACACACCCATATACACACACACACTTTCTCTCCCATATATACATACACACACACTCTCTCACTCTACACAGACGGGCCGCGACCAGCACCACCACCCGCTCCCCCCCCTCCTCCCGCGCAGGCAGCGGGAGCACCGGGGACAGCGGTGGGGAGAAGAAACCCCCCGCTACAACCTCCATGCAGGCAGCATGGTTCTGAGGTAAGCGGCGACCTGAGGGGACATCCCCACTCCCATCTCCTGCCCCGCGGCCTGTCCCGAGGTGACAGGGGGAAGCGGGGACAGGAGAGACATCCCCGCTCCCATCTCCTGCCCCGCGGCCTGTCCCGAGGTGACAGGGGGAAGCGGGGACAGGAGGGACATCCCCGCTCCCATCTCCTGCCCCGCGGCCTGTCCCGAGGTGACAGGGGGAAGCGGGGACAGGAGAGACATCCCCGCTCCCATCTCCTGCCCCGCGGCCTGTCCCGAGGTGACAGGGGGAAGCGGGGACAGGAGAGACATCCCCGCTCCCATCTCCTGCCCCGCGGCCTGTCCCGAGGTGACAGGGGGAAGCGGGGACAGGAGAGACATCCCCGCTCCCATCTCCTGCCCCGCGGCCTGTCCCGCGGTGACAGGGGGAAGCGGGGAGCGGAGGGACATGCCCGCTCCCATCTCCTGTCCCGCGGGATGAATATGCGCTAAAGCGCGGCGGCCATTTTTTTTTCTCGCGACCCCGTTAGTAACGCGGTGGTCTCGGGGTGGACCCCGAGACCCGCGTTATAACGGGGTTTAGCTGTATATATAAAACAAAAAAAAAGCTCCAGGATTGTACAATTAGCTGCCTCTAATTGTCCTCACATGGTGAACTATGGGGTATATATGTTCTCTGGGTGTCATTGTCTGGTAGCACCCCCCTGAGGAAGGTCCTGCCTAGGACCGAAACGTTGGGTTTATAGTGTGCTGTTTTGTCACTGCTAATACATGTCTTTTTGCTATATCTGAGTGTTGCTGCTTTTGTGCCTTCTCTCATGGGAAGACAGGGTTTCTATATATATATATATATATCAAAACAAGCAGAAATAGAAGTAGCACCTCTAATATCCTGATAAAAGTTATATAGTCATAAAAGAACTAATAGCTAATCATGAATGTGCTTAGAGGGGCGGCTAAATATAGACTAATACACTATGATACAGACAATAAAATAATATAATATTAGTGCAATCTTTTGACAATAACCCTGTAAAAAATATATGAAAAAATAAAAAAGTGAATTTAATATGTAAAAAATGTAGAAAAAATTGTCAAAAAATAAAAATTTAAATTAAAAAACCTTTAGTACATAAAGTCCTGTTCCAATGGCACAAACTCCAGGTTCTTGGAGCCCGTTTCGAAGGGATCACCAGTCCCTTAAAATATCTAGAAAAAAGAAAAAGAAAGAAACAGGCGCACACCTAGTGCATTACCATAATAAAAATGTATTAAAGGAACATTAAATCTATATAATGCCCACTCACAAAGGTACAGCAATAATAAGCGTGTATGAGATAGGCTCTCATGTGCCAGCAGCTCCAGCATCAGCGTCCAGCTTAGATCAGTGGCGTTGTCACGTGGACCTCCTCCATACAGCAGGAACCGGAAACAGAATCCCTCGCCTTTGGTGTTCAGTGTGTACAGCGAAACGGGTCCCACCAGGAAACAAAGTCTTGAGAGTCCTCAATTCAGCTGAGCAATGGCCGCAACAGGCACACACGGGAGCCTAAAGTCTCTGTGCAAGTACAGCAGTGTCCATGGGCAAATGGCAGCCGCAATCTAGCCACGCCCTATGCGTTTCGTCATCAAATGAAGAAGTCGTCATTAGACTTTAGGCTCCCGTGTGTGCCTGTTGCGGCCATTGCTCAGCTGAATTGAGGACTCTCAAGACTTTGTTTCCTGGTGGGACCCGTTTCGCTGTACACACTGAACACCAAAGGCGAGGGATTCTGTTTCCGGTTCCTGCTGTATGGAGGACGTCCACGTGACGATGCCACTGATCTAAGCTGGACGCTGATGCTGGAGCTGCTGGCACATGAGAGCCTATCTCATACACGCTTATTATTGCTGTACCTTTGTGAGTGGGCATTTTATAGATTTTATGTTCCTTTAATACATTTTTATTATGGTAATGCACTAGGTGTGCGCCTGTTTCTTTCTTTTTCTTTATATATATATATATATATATATATATATATATATATATATATATATATATATATATATATATATATATATATATATATATATATACATACATATACATGATGAAGCCAATGTACAAATGAATGGGTGAAGGATGGGTATTGGGGCAGGGTGGCTTAACCCCTTAATTACCTTTGTGGCTATTAACCGATAAGGTGATTAAGGGGTTAACTGATACAGAATGTATTTGCTATGTATTTTTTTGGCAACGGAGGACAGAGGGCTCTTGCTGGCGAAGGGGCTTCATATTGATGAGGTAAGTAGAACTGTATTTATTTTATTATCCGACTTAATGTTTTTAATAATGGACAAAAAAGCCATTATCCATATCTGGATAATAGTTATTTTGCACATTACTGTATGTGTTTGGTGTGGGGTGGGGGGAGGGTGTGGGGTGGGGCATGGATATGGGGCGGGGTAATTATTTAAATGTATAGGACAGGTTTATTTTTTTTACATAAAGGGTTGGTTCCTTAGGTCTGCGGGGACCTCTGGAGACCAACTTAGATCTCCTCGGACGCTCACGGGTACAAGGCTGATGGGTCCACGGGGACACCTGCAGGGAGGAACAGGTTGCCCCACATCTGTGGGGGCCCTGCGGACCTGTAGGGACCACCCGAGGGCCCCATGACACCTGTGGGTCTGATCCAGGGCCCCCCAGACACCCACAGGTCTACCCATGGAGACCCCATTTGGGGCCCACGGTGACCCGCGGAGACCACCTGGTAGACCACCTGTAGGCCTCCAGACGTGTGTGAAACCCTTTGCTGGGCCACTGGAGCCTGCAGACACCCGTCAGGCCTGGGGTATTAACCCTGTGTGTAAAAGAATAAATCAGGTTTTTATGGGGGGGGCACAGGGGTTGGGTTATGTATTGTTTATTAAATATAGTGATTTTTATTGTGGTTAACAGTGGTAGGGGAAGTTGATATTGTCCCCAAGTCAGGGTGGGTAGACCTCCCTGTGGGTTGAGGGTGGTTAGGCCTCATGGGGTAGGTAGTGAGGGAGGGTTTTTATGCCTCCCGAGTGGTGTTTGAGGGTGGGTTAACCCCTTAATGTCTATAGCGGTTAATGACCGCTAAGGTGATTAAGGGGTTAGTTGACATTACATTGGCTATTTTGTTTGTTTTGTATGTTTTGCAGCATAGGAGGGACATGGGCAGGATGAAGATGAGGATGGCCTTCATTGTGGGTGCCTGGAAAAGGTAAGTGTAATATGTAATATGTATTTATTGTGATTCATTTATTTAAAATGGGCAAAAGCTCTATTATCCATATGTGGATAATAGTAATTTTGCCCATTACTGTATTGTATGTGTTAGGGGCAGGGGGAGGGGGGTGTATTTAGTTAGAAATATTGTTTATTTTTTTGGAGGCACAACATTGGTACCCCAGGCCCGTGGGGACCCCAGGACTCCCCGCGGGGATTCCCGCGGGGACCCTAGGATTGCTGCGGGGACCCCCAGACTCCCGCGGGATCACCAGACCCCCGCTTGGTCAGCCGGGGACACCCACGGGACCCCCAGACACCCGCGGGCTCAACCGGGGACACCCACCGGCCTGTTGTATGGGTATTGCGCCTGCAAAAATGTAAACAAAGAAATTTCTGAAAGTCCTGCTTTTTTTATCACCTGCCTTTAGCTGGCGAGCTTTGTTCAGCGCAACTTCAAGTACGATAAGTTTGCGCAGCTTAGAGAATCGTGCAGAAGGGCAGAAATCTGTGCAAACAGCAATTGCAATCCACAGCTACATTGTAAGATGTAGATTACATACTGTATGTGGACAGATAATCAATGTATTGCTTTACAGGATATTCTACCCCAGTAACAAAAGATTTAATAGATTTCGTCTGCATCATTTTAGGGCAAATTTTGCATTTGGCACATCTGTTGTTACCTATGATTCCCAAAGTATCCCTGAGGTCTTTTTTGGAAGCATGTTCCGTCCCTTTTAAAAGGTTTGAATGGTTTTAAGCGTGGATGCCTTTTTGAAGACCACAGGTGGGTTTTTTGGTACAATTTTTGATAAAAGGGGATCCATGTGCAAAATGTGCCAATGCTTGTGTAAAATCCCATTAATGGAGGAATGAGAATGATTAAATCTGTTAATGACGTAAGGGTTATCTCTTTTATCTTTCTTTTTTTCTTCGATATTGACAAGACCCCCTATAGGAAGTGCAGAATTGATGTCAGGCACCACTGATAGGGGTAGATCAGATAACGCCTTTCTAATCTGTTTTTTATATTTTTTTTTAATAAAGTTTTTCTCTTCATTTTTGAGGCCCTTTCAAAAGCACCAACAAAAAGCTGTTCGTCATACCCCTTCTGTTTAAATCTCTCAATCAATAGTAGGGATTGTTCTTGAAAGATGCTATCATCGCCACAATTGCGCCTAATGCGAAAAAATTGGCTGAACGGAATGTTATTAATACACTTCCGCTCATTTCCTCTACTGGGATGCAGATAGGAGATGACGTTAGTGCTTTTGAAAAAGGTTTTTGTTTGGATTTTACCTTCATCAACATAGATGGTTAGATCTAAAAAATTGATTTTTTTTCCACACTGATCCCACTGGTGAATCTGAGGTTAAGGTCATTTCTGTTTATGGTATCCACAAAGGCCTGGAATGAGGCGCCATCACCATTCCAGACCACCACAATGTCATTGATGTACAGTATCTCCTCCACAGCTTAAGCTATGGGGGAGACACATCGAGTCCCCATATGTTCAAAGACTCCCACCACCCCATATAGAGGTTAGCGAAAGAAGAGCAAACCATGTACCTATAGCTGTCCCACAAAATTGTAAATAAAATTGTTGATTAAATAAAAAATAGTTGTGGGTTAGAATGAAGTGAATGGATTGGTGAATAAACTGGCGTTGTAAGGAAGAGTGCCGTGCAATGCCAAATAGTTATCTACAGCGTGAAGACCCCCCTAGTGTGGAATACTAGTGTACAGTGCCTGAACATCTAATGTGGCTAACTTATAAGTGTCTTGCCAAACAAAGTCTTGAAATAATGTGAGAACAGAGGTAGTATCCAATAAGTGAGAAGGAAGTGTGGAAACTAGTGGTTGTAGAAAGTGGTCAACATATTGGGAAAGATTAGCAGTGAGTGAATCAATAGCGGTCCAGCTTGACACAATTTGTTGGAAGCATTTGTACGCTGTAAGTGGAATTACCTTGATTTTACTTCTACAATTTACAATATATCCTTTTTTACCCCAGTGCGCTTTGTGCATCTTTTTGTGTAACTGTTTTTACCTATGGAGTGATCCGGAGGTGACTCATTGTGGAGGGGGTTTACCTCCACGCATTATAGCAGCAAGGGGTTAAAGGAATACCTACTGTCACGGCCCCTTTTATTCTCCAACATCTCCGGTTTGTTTTGGTATTTTTTTCCGAATGCCACTCACTTCACTGCGTTCATGCCGAGACAGCGCCAATAGTACTGTAGTTATCAGTGAAAGTTTGTATAGAGCACGCCGCCCATAATGTTGCACGCACGCCGCCCATAATGTTACAGTAGCTTGCTTGTGTACCTCTAAGGCCTGGGACATAGTGGTTTTAAGCTCGCTGAGACGGGCTGAGCCGCGCTGAGCAGATGCACAAAGCCCCTGCATCTGTCATCAGCGCGGCTATAGTTTGTCCCTCTGCATGCGCGCTGATGCGTGCGGAGGCTGAGAATCATTTTGAAGTTTTGAAATTTGCTGCTCGGGGAAGCGGAGGAGCGGTCACGTGACCTCTCCCATCCAATGGGAGCGGGGGACTAGCCCCGCCTCCTGGCACGCCTCCGCACCGCCCCCGCCCCCAGAGCACGCTCACTGCCTCGCCTGCAAGGACAGGGAAAAGCCCCATTTTGTAGCAGGCGATGCAGAGCAGGAGCGCGGCTCAGCGCTGTTTTCTCCTCTATGTCCCAGGCCTAATACAGACCTCACATAACTGTGAGACTGTAATGTTGAAAACAGTTGAAAACAATTAAATAAGCACAGCGCTAATACTGTACAATGCACGCGGCCGCGGCTTTAAATACCAGAACATGCCGCATCAAACACTGCATCTGCCCGCGGTTTTCAAAGTCGCGCTGAAACGGCCGCAGGAGGCTAAAGGTGGCGCCACTGAATAAAAGGTTTCTAAAGTAGCAAGAGCACAAACTACATATTTTCTACAATCAGTGATATCACTACATACAGTATATGCCACTATTGCAATAGCAAACAGTAATAAACCCCTCACATTTTTGTCGCTTTCTACCTCCCACCCACTCCCCTTACAGGGGCATTTTAACTTTTTCTTATATCTTTGTCATTATTTTGTCACTTGTTTTTCGACATAATCATTGCTCATTAAAGTTTTTTATTTTATTTTTTGTATTTTACCAGTGGATGTCACGGCTATATTTTGGGCTATCAGACATTTAACTGTGGGCATATATGGTCTTTGTACTTGTACTATACTTTATTATTCCATACATACCAGTCTTCTAGTGGATAGTGTGTCCTTAGGTATTTGTTTATACATCTATTGGGACTTCAAGTCCACACTGTGGATATTAATATCTTTATGTTATTAATTTTGACTTTTTCCTTGAGTGCAACTAATAGGGGACTGCTGTAACCTCTGTCACTTTTTTCTGTTGTTTTGATATTTAAATTCAGAAAGTTAATTTCTTTCATACTATACTTGTAGGTAAGTTTCAAATTAGTTTGATTTTGATTGAGTGGATCGATGAATTTCTTAAGGGTTGTAAAGTCCCCTTTCCAGAGAAGAAGCACATCATCAATGTATCTAACCCATAATGTAATGTTGTCAGCATATGTTTCCATCCATCCATCTGTTTCCCACCAGCCCAGGTACAAGTTCACATAAGATGGGGCACATGTAGTCCCCAACAGTGTACCCGGGGTCTTGTGGTAAAGCTTCCTATCAAAGAGGAAAAAGTTCCTCGTGAGTACGTATGTTAGAAGCTTAATAACCACTTTATTATGGTTTTTATAACATTTTCCCCTGGTATCCCAAAAATATTTTGTTGCCCCTATTCCTACATCATGCGTAGGTTGAGATTTTCTCTTACAGTATGTACATTCGGGAGACTGTAGAAGGTTGACAGGCGAGGTGTTCAAACCAACATAAAGTCTCTCTCTTGTTTACTCGAAGCTTTTGTTGATACTCCTGCATCTAATATGCGAATGAGTTCAGAGTTACATTTTATAGTTGGATTGTTGTCAAGGACCCTATAGCAATTCTTATCACTTAGTAGTCTATTTTTTTCCTTTACATAATCTTTGTTAGTCATGACACCAATGTTGTCCCCTTTATCAGAGGGTTTAATTATGATAGAGGTTTCTTTGGAAAGCTTTATTAGGGCCTTTCCCTCTTCAATGTGAGGAAGTACAGTACTTCTTTACTAAAAAGATCCCTTTTTTATCTCCCTGTGCCTCAGGCGCCAGAAACACCAAATGTAAGCTCATCTGGTCAGGGACTGTGTCTGCAACATTCCTATGTGCTGCGTACCGTGCGCTATACTGTAATTGTGATGCACTTTGAGTCCCATTGGGAGAAAAGCACAATTTGAAATAAAGTTGTTGTTATTATTTGTGGAATAGCTTTCCAACACAGATGGTAGAGGCTAATATGTACAAGAAGGGAAATGAAAAATTATTATAGACTTAAAGCTATCCTAAAAATGAAAGAAAGCCATGAATCAAATGGGGCCTACATATTTACAGTAGATAGGAGAACGGACAGAACAGGTGAGCAAATTCTATGTTTCTCTATTTATTATCCGCATCTGAGAAGATAAGGGACAACCTGTTACTAAGCTCATTTATTTTTTCAACACTGCTGACTATCTATCTTTTCTCTGCTTTACTCAGGTTTTGTCTAATATAATAACGGTTCCAGTCACCCCCTGAAGAAACAAAAGCAGCATGACATCTGTGATAACATGTATATTTTATCTGATCTGGAGAAATGTATCCATAAAAAATAATGTTGATTATTTTTAAGACTGTGGTAATCATTGATCTTTTGGGGGAAAGGCTTATGTACTTAATAGGAAGACTTTTGCAACATAACATTATTTTATTATTTGGTTCTTAGTATAATATATAACAGAAGTGAGGGTTGAACATTAAGAGGAAAGTAAAAGCATTTAATCGCATGTTCCTCTACTGTACAGTACATAGACATGTTAAACATTATGTGATGGAAACCAAAGTCCATAAGTTATTATTTAGAACAGAAGAGACTATATTCTGCATTTCAATATATTCAGGAATCTATTAATGGCAGTAATGGTTCTCCTGTCAGCCTACTTTTTCTGGGTTAGATAGGCTCTAGTATTCCTTTCAGGCCTGAGAAGTATAATGTAACATTTAGGAATAAATATACAGCCCAGTAACCCAGCACTGGAAGCCAGGATGGCAAATATCTCTACAGCTACTATGTATCTGCCCTTGCTGCTCATATAGGCTGGGATGAAGGAGATCCAGACACTGCAGAACACCAACATGCTGAATGTGATAAACTTGGCTTCATTAAAACTATCAGGCAAGTTTCTGGCTAAGAAAGCAACAATGAAACTGATAAAGGCCAGAAATCCCATGTATCCGAGTACACAATAGAATCCAATCAGTGACCCTTCATTACATGTAAGTAATATCTTCCCAATCTCATCTTCCATGTTATAGTATGGGAAAGGGGGGGAGCTTCCCAGCCAAACTGCACATATTAGAACTTGAATCAGAGAACAGAAGAGGACGATAGAGTTAGACACTATAGATCCCATCCAGCTCCTGAACTTGCTGCCTGGCTTGGTGACATTGAAGGCAATGATTACAGTCACAGTTTTGGCTAGAATGGAAGAGACAGAAATGGAGAAGGTGACTCCAAACACTGTTTGTCGCAGAATACAGGTCACTTGGAGGGGATGACCAATGAATATCAGGTTACAGAGAAAGCACATCTTGAGAGAGAGAAGCAGAATGTAGCTGAGGTATCTGTTGTTGGCTTTCACAATGGGAGTGTTTTGGTATTTGATGAATATGCCCATAACTAAAGTGGTGAGAAGAAAGAACAGAACAGATATCAAAGCCAGAGATGTACCCAGGGGATCTTCATAGGACAAATAAAGAAATAATTTATCGATGCAATTGTCTCGGTTACTATTTGACCACTGAGTTGCTGGGCACTTGAGACAGGTACTCATATCTAAAAATGGAAAAGCAAAATTCCTTTAGTGAAAAGTGTATTCAGTACAAATTCACAACATTATTTAACACATTGTACAGCATAATAACTGACTGAAGAGACATTCCCACCAAATATGAAAACATAGATTTAGCAAGACACATATGCCTATGAATACTTATAAGATTATCTGCTCATTATGTATAAATCTGAAAGTATTGTGACTTTAATCCATAAAGTGTGTTGTGTATAGCATGATTATACAGCATATTTATCTATATGCAGTTACATTACTAGTTATACTCCTCTAACCCAGGAATGGCGTACAGTTGTGTTATCTGCGATCCATATTACATTTACAGTATTGTCTGTTTTTTTCTGTAATTCTAAGATTTTGATTTAGTTCTCCTTTTCTATCTCTAACTTCAAGCAGGAATGGGTAGTTAAACAATTAGGTTCTCCTGCTTGTGTTTTACTCCTCAAGGGGTAAACCGGTGGGCCCCATGAAGAAGTCTTATGGACGAAACGCGCTGGGATAGACATTTGAACTTTACTTATGCTTGTTTGCTATTAGAGAGAGACTGGGAGAGCTGTCTGAAATTTTGACCCTCTATATATGTTATCCCCCTGTGTATGGCCATCACTGGGTATGCTGAGAGTGGGTTATTAGCCTTCTTGACCCCTGTTCTGGCTGTCTTAGCTTGCAGCATTGTTAGTTCTCCATTTATTTTACTCTATAAAGTTTTTGACTTTTTTCCTTCGTTCTCTTCTTTCCCCTGCTGGGAATATCCTGTGGTCCACAGGTCTACCTGGAAGTTGGTTACTTCACAACCGAGAAGCGCTTTACCATTCGTAAGAATGCAAGTGTATATACTATATTCTACTTATCGTGCATGTGCATTATACAGTATTACACTATTTGTGTGTCTCTTTCTCCACTAGATATCGGGAGTATCCTGTTATCTAAGAATCCACACATCATTGGAAGTATCCTGGTACCCGAGAACCTTCACCCTATTTGCTTAATTTGATAACCGAAATGCCTGTTTGAATTCCACAAAATGTGACTGTAATACCATTCCTTTATCGGTTTGCGTTACAGTATTACACTATTTGTGGTTCTCTTCTTTTCTCTCCTCCTTTATATCTTCACCTGGATGTGAGTGTGCATTGGACCTATTCACCTCAACTGTACTACAAGTGGTTTCTGAACGAACTCACAAAACACCTCTGCGGCACCCATCCAGGAAACCCATCTACACCACTTGGACAATAAGTATTGTTATATTCACAGTATTTTTCGCTCGTTTTCTCTATCCCTCCTGAGTTAAACACCACTATTTTCATCTTTGGAGACCCCATGATATCTGAGATTACCGGGTTAAACCTCCCTGAGAGAAATCAAAATAACCGCTAAATCTCAGGCCAAAAGGAAGCTGCAACATCATTGGTTGTGCTTGTCACGGGAGACCAGTACTTTTTAGACCGAAACCACCAGGATCATTATCACTAGATGGGACAGAGTTGTTTAATAAATGGAATTTATTATGGCAAACTAGCAAACATAACAAAATACACAATAACAAGATACAATACCAACTGGGGGCCTGGGGAGTAGACTCTATCCTCGACTAGGTGCAGGGGCCTGCTTCAGGTAGGCTTACCCTGTCTAATACTCGTCCTGGTATCACAAAGTGCTATTTTGGCTATAGCAACTTTGAATATCCCACCAGTGGTATCACCGTCAAACTCACAGGATGTTCTGGTACTCTGATCAGCAGTACTCCTTACATCAGCGGTGCGCAAACTGGGGGTAGGCGGTTACAGAGGCCTCGCGCTTTTCCCCAAGGCATTTAAATTAAATGCCGGGGAGGTGGGAGGCCTCTGTAACTCACTTACCTGTACTCTGTTGTGTCTTCGGCAACGCATCGCCATGATAACGTGTGTCAAATGAAACGGCGTGGTCACGTGACGTGGTGGCACATGACCCGTGACATCTTTTGATGCCGAGTCTTTGCAGAGGGGGTGCGCAACTGCTGCAGCTCCCGGGCAGGGGGTGGAGCTCAAGAAGTTTGCCATCTTTTACATGGAGAAGGAGTCAACGACCAACCAGAGCACGGATTGAGATAGTGCAGCCAATCCCCAGCCTGGGGCTCGCCTGGCTTTACCTGTCAGAGGAGGGGGTATGTTAAGGTGCTGAAGACCACTCTGTGATGACAGGGCTGCTGGCGAGCAGGAAATTTCGAACTGGACAATGGGAACCGTGCCTACGACCTCTGTCTCCGCAATGGCTTCCCCTGGCCAGCCCTATACCTCCCGCTGTGTAGGCGCTTCAGTGTCTACGAGGAACAAAGGCTCTCCCCACTGAGAACCCATCCCCGACCTGATACATAGCCTTTTCCCGCTCAACAAATATCTAAACACCTTGCCGCTCCCAGCCTTTGTCTCAATCCAGCATTTCTCTGTGGGTGCCTCAATTCATTCAATCACCGAGTGTTCCTACATAGAAATGCAGACATACAATCCACCATGCAAGCCTGCTGGCTGGAGAAAAATACAGTGGTACCAGGAATAAAAGTGCTTTACATTATATACATTTCCCGGTACCTATCCCCTTCCACCCAATATATATACATTAATAACCCCATTCCCTAACTCCCAGTTCTGAGGCTATTTTCCACAAGGGGTCAAAACATGCAAAATGTGTCCACCATGAAAGCGTGGGTAGGTGGTCAAAAACACACAGTTTAGCGGTAGCTAGCCGGCTTCAACTTTATTATGTGAGACCAGCTACCACTACCATCATACTGGCTTCCTATTGGATGGATCTAAATTCAGGGCCATCTTAACATTAGGAGCCCCCGGGCAAAGCAGTGCACGGGGCCCTGCCTACACTGTCGCTCCCAGCCTCCCACGCACTCACTAGCAGCAGCAGGCACCGGAAGTGCTGCACTGCTAGGCTGCGAGTGATTGTGACGCGAGCTGGGGTGCCGAGCGGGCGGAGAGCGAGCGGAGCCGGGGTGCCAGACGGGGGGAGAGCGAGCGGAGCTGGGGTTCCGGGGCAGGGGAGAGCGAGCGGAGCCATGGCGCCGGGTGGGGAGAGAGCGAGTTGGGTTGCCAGGTGGCATGTCCAAAAATACTGGACACAATGGTGAAAGGTGCGATGCACTCAAGAATCGTTGGTGGGGAAGAATGTTATTTATAATTGACCTGACTTATGTAATTTATTCTAAATTTCACTCCAAGTATTCACCAATTTGCACCAATTTATATTCTATTTAGTAACAAATCTGGGGAGGTGTCTTGGGAGGCAGCACCGTTCCGAGGATTGTTTTAGGAAATAGATTATGAAATAGTGCAAATTGGTGCATGCTTGGAGTGAAATTTAGAACAAATGACGTAATGGTCAGATCATTTATAAATAACTGACCGGCACTCATAATGTACATGGCGAGCAATACTGATCTTACTGCTCCTCCCACAAATTCCAAGACTGTTGCACCCCTCCTCATCCTCTCTCTCTCCCCCCCTTGTCCTCTCACCCTCCCACCCCATTCATCCTATCACCCCCATCCCTTCATCCTCTCACCCCCTCCCCCCTCCCTGTCATTATCAGTACAGTAGCTTTCAAATTTAGACTTCAAAACCCAGCTTTAAATTGCATATTAAATCATGCCATTGAATAAGTAACCTGCTCTGCCTTCTTGGGGATGATCAGTAAGTAAGAGTGCTGCAGAGATTGCAATGCTGCTGTGATGAGAGCTGAGTTTTGGAGCCTTTCTGAGAATTTACAATGGTGGTTATTTTTAATAGATCTTGAAAATGGGAAGACTGTTAGTTTAGTAAAGTGAGCAATTAAACAAAGTTGCCAGTACTGTATGTACTGTCTGTCACCAGACAGACAGACAGACAGACATAAATAGACACACACACACACACACATATACAGGCGGTCCTCGGTTATCCGACGCAATGAGTTACTCAAAATGGCGGCAGATAGCGAAGCGTCGTAAAGCGAAACCTGTTTTCCCATAGGAACACTGTTTAAATCAAACGTTCCGTTCCTGAAGGCTTTTTTAATGCTAAAATACACAAAATATTTTATTTAAGCAATAAGATATGCAGCACGCACATAGATTATGATGGAAACATTATATTTATTGATTCCAGAACTGTAAAATAAAACTATAAAAATAAAATTATACTGTATTCTGAACAGTAATGTACATGACCAAAAAAAACTCATCAATTATTGGAGGAAGATGATTGGGGGGGGGGGGTCTTCAATAGACAACGGACTTTTTGGAGGTGATGTAGGTGGACTTGAAGGTTTCGGCCTCTTGAAGAATCTCTTCATTGAAGTCTGGACAGATCCTTTCCTTTTGTGTAGATCTCTCTATAGCAGCTGATTTGGTTAGACACCCCACGACTGACTGTTGAACTCCGTTCAATGTTCGGGTCATTGTCCTCAAATATGGCCAGTGCGCTATCAATGTGCTTGAATGCCGCAGCCAACATTTTGGTTGACAATGATTTACGTGCTGTGGCTGTGCCACATCAGCAGATTGGTGGGCCTCCTCCAGCAATTTTTTGCTCTTCTAATTGCATCAGGTCTTCATTGCTCAACTCGTTAGAATGTGAGGCGAGCAACTCCTCAATATCCTCGGTTTCCACCTCCAAGTTGAGATCTCTGGCCATTTGCACAATAGTTTCTGTAACCTCTGCAACAGTCTCTGTAAGGCCTTGGACATCAGACACAAAATCAGGGCACAAATTACGCCAAATTCTTTTAAGGTTGGACCTCCTTCCACATCAGTTGCTCTGATGGCCTGGGCAATGTTCGCCTAAGTTAGTACGCCTTGAAGGAAGCGATAACCCCCTGGTCCATCGGCTGTATCAATGAGGTGGTTTTGGGGGGCATGAACACCATCATGACGTTTGGATGATGGTCATCCAGGTACACAGGATGGCAGGAGCATTGTCAAGGAGCAGCAATGCTTTAAAATCAAGGTTCTGGTTTATGCAATATAATTGCACAGCTGGAATAAATTGATGCTGGAACCAGTCCTCAAAAAGGCTCCCTGTTACCCATGCCTTACGGTTGGACTTCCAAATCACTGGAAGTGTGCTCTTTGCATAACCCTTGAATGCCCTAGGGTTTTCTGCATGATAAACATGCAAAGGTTTTAGCTTGAAATCACCTGCAGCATTTGATCCAAGCAGAAGAGTCAGCCTGTCCTTTGCAACTTTAAACCCAGGCATAGATTTTTCTTCTTTTGCAATGTAGCTTCTACTGAGCATTTTCTTCCAGTAGAGCCCAGTCTCATCAACATTGAACACTTGACGTGAGCAATAGCCACCGTCCTTTATAATTTTGGCCAATGTAACAGGGAAGGTTTTAGCTGCCTCCTCATCAGCACTAGCAGCTTCACCGGTCACTTTAATGTTACGCAAGTTTGCCCTCTCTTTAAACTGCATAAACCAGCCCTTACTTGCAATGAATGTTTCCTCGGTGGACCCTTCTCCATGCTGGTGCTTAATGTCCTCATAAAGACTCAAAGCCTTGGCCTGAATTAAGGCTAAAATAATAGGCACATGACGCTGGGATTGATCTTACAGCCATATGATGAGGAGTTTTTCTACCTCAGCAATATGCCCAACACGTTGCCTTATTGTTGTACCTTGCATAGGTGCTGAGCCCTTGATCTGTTCCAAGATTTTTGCCTTGTCTTTGATTATTGTCACAATAGTTGTGCAAGGTATATCCAAGACACGTCCAATTTCAGTGTTCGTCTCTCCTTTTTCAGAGCGCTTTATTATGTTTTGTTTGGTCTCCAAAGTAATAGATTTTCTATTCCTTTTTGGAGTAACAGCACTTTGCTTTTTGCTTTTATCAGCCATGGTTAGGGCCTAAAATACACCACTAAACCTTCACACAGACTGTTCAGAATGATTTCCCTAACCTGCAGCCTTCTGATTGGGCAATTGTAGCAATTTTTTTTAGTGTCGTAAGAGCGTCGGATAAGCCAATCGGGAGTTGTAAAACGGGCCATAGGGATGCATTGACTAACGTCGGATAAGCAGTTCGTCGTAAAAGGAAACGTCGTAAAACGAGGACCGTGCGCGTATATATATATATATATATATATATATATAACAAAAAGCAGCAGCCAGCACTCCAAGCAACAAATGTAAAGTCAAGGTGCATGCTCCATAGAAATCAATATAGAAACCCTGTCTTCCCATAAGAGAAGGCACAAAAGTAGCAACACTCAGATATAGCAAAAAGACATGTATTAGCAGTGACAAAACCGCACACTATAAACCCAATGTTTCGTTCCTGGCAGGACCTTCCTCAGGGGAGTGCTACCAGACAATGACACCCAGAGAACATATATACCCCATAGTTCACCATGTGAGGACAATTAGAGGCAGCTAATTGTACAATCCTGAAGCTCCACGAGTGCAATCAGTGTATGAGGTAGCACGGCGGCCATCTTGGAAATCAGGAGACAGAGCAATGTATGCTATCGCACATGTGCAGATGAGTACAGGCTCCCCCAGTGGACAAAAAAATCCTAGCGTCCAATGTTGCTATGAAACGCATGTGTGGCGTCAAAGTCCTGGGAAGCCAGCTCAAAGTAAAGTTGCGCATGTGCAAGGCTCTGTGACAGCACCAGAATGTCACGCCGATCTGGTACCCCATTCAGTGTCAACTACATCAGCGTGACAGCTCCCTAAAGAAAATGACAGTGAAGGAACAAGTGAATCAACACATAAGGGGAATAAAAACAATTTCCAGAGCTGAGGGTGACTGTTTAGATGGCAAGGGGAGGGAGGGCAAGGGGAGGGAGGGGGGGATAACAAGGGAAAGGAGGAGGTAGAGCAAAAACATGCATATAAATTAGGCAATTGTAAATGGCATACTGGTTAAATATTAATATTCAGTACTGCACCATTGGGGAACAATAATGCAAAGTCCCGGCAATGGAAACCTAATTATGAGCATCTATGCATTAATGAAGAGAAAAAGACACAGAACAAAAATTCAAAAGATGCAATCACAAAAAACATCCTAATTTGAAATCTTCATTTAGTCCTCACGGAGCAATTGTGTTCTGTTCAAAAATCATGCGAGTTTCAAGTTGTAACAGCAATTTGCCCCTGTCTCCTCCACGAGGGCCTGCATGTGCTTGCATGATGGGCATACATCGTAGCGTTGCCAAGCTATGCTTGTGATCTTTAAAATGTCTCGCTACCGGTTGCAGTTTGAGATCCTCATTATTCGTACTGTCAAGTAATGCCTTCCTAATGGAGGAGCGGTGCAAGCTCATACGCTCCTTCTACATACGTGTGGTTTTACCAATATAATACAGGTCACATGGACACCGGATGATGTATACAACGAATTTACTCTCACAGTTCATGTAATCGTTTATTTTAATGGCTTTTCCACTGTTTGGATGGACAAAGCTTTTCCCCAATATCATGTGTTGACAGTTTATACAGCCATGACATTTGTGTACACCGGGAGTTTTGGAGAGCCAATTCGTAGGGCTGGCATACTTGGATAGCGGATCTGCCTGTGTCAATAGGTCACCTATGTTTCGGCCCCTGCGGTAACAGAATAATGGTGGTTTGGTGAAGGTTTTCCAAATCCTATTGTCGTTTTCCAAGATGTGTCAGTGTTTCATGATACTTCTACGAATAGTACATGATGAAGTACTAAAAGTGGTATTAATCCCAAAACGATCTGAAGTGCTGGTTTGGATGGTTGGTTTGAGGAGTTGATCACGGGAAAACCTTCTTGCCTTGGCTAAGGCCTCTTTGACCTCTTTGTGGTTATAACCTCTTGCAAGGAACCTGTGTGTCATACACTGTAGCGCTTCCTCACACTCGTCACTCCTACTGGTGATCCTCAAGACCCTAAGAAATTGAGAATACGGCAACCCCTTCGTCAGAGCTACAGGGTGGTGACTACTGGCCAGAAGTAGGGTATTTCTGCCCATTGCTTTATGATGAATCTTCGTCAGCAGCCGGGTAGGTCCCTTGTAAACAACAGTGTCAAGAAAGATGATCTGCTCATTGCTGTAGTTGAGGGTAAATCTTATATTTGACGGAATAGAGTTCAGGTATTCCAAAAATTGCAACAGGGAGCTGCCATGCTGATGCAATTGACACTGAATGGGGTACCAGATCGGCGTGACGTTCTGGTGCTGTCACAGAGCCTTGCACATGCGCAACTTTACTTTGAGCCGACTTCCCAGGACTTTATAACACCACACATGCGTTTCCTAGCAACATTGGATGCTAGGATTTTTTTTGTCCACCGGGGGAGCCTGTACTCATCTGCACATGTGCGATAGCATACATTGCTCTGTCTCCTGATTTCCAAGATGGCTGCCGTGCTACCTCATACACTGATTGCACTCGTGGAGCTCCAGGATTGTACAATTAGCTGCCTCTAATTGTCCTCACATGGTGAACTATGGGGTATATGTTCTCTGGGTGTCATTGTCTGGTAGCAACTTATGAGGAAGGTTCTGCCAGGACCGAAACATTGGGATTATAGTGTGCTGTTTTGTCACTGCTAATACATGTCTTTTTGCTATATCTGAGTGTTGCTGCGTTTGTGCCTTTTGTGGGAAGACAGGGTTTCTATCTATCTATATCTATATCACCACAATTATTAAGGTTATGGTGGGTAAAAAAAGTGACAAAAACCCTCCACAGTAAAGCATCTGTAAATATTACTATATATATATATATATATATACATATATATATATATATATATATATATATATATATATATATATATATATATATATATATATATATATATATATATATATATATATATATATATATATATATACACATATACAGTGATGAAAAGTTCAGTCCGCGCTCTGGCTCTTTAAACCTGGAATGTTGATCCCTCTCTGTTCTTTTGCTGCTCTCGTGTTTTGAGGTGTCTCCCCCACCTCCAAATGTGGCTTCCACCGGAAGACTCCGACGGCGATACCAATGTCAGTAAAAGAGAAAAAAACACAAAAGCGCACCAAGATGAGAGATGTAATTTGTATTACCAAAAATAAAAATAGTAATAACTTACATATAAAATTTCTTTAATGGTCCCCGATTCTGACGTTTATCACAGGAGTAGGGCATCACATAGGGATTAAATAGGCAGTCTCAGTCCTGGGAGATCAGTCCCGCGCGCTGGGGCTGTCTCCGTTATGTCTCCTATCCTCCACGTGTAGTAGCGTGGTGAGGAGTGTATATTGCCTGAAGAAGTTTACTTTGGTAAACGAAACGCGTCGCGACTATTGTGGCTGGCGGTTTCATTATTCACCACCAGTACACATTCAAGTGTATCGTTTTTGCCCATTCCCGATCGTTTCTACGTTATCAAAAACGGACAGGCATCCTAAGGACACCTATAGAGGGCTCCGGTTCCTGCGCATGCGCGCTACACTCCTCACCACGCTACTACACGTGGAGGATAGGAGACATAATGGAGACAGCCCCAGCGCGCGGGACTGATCTCCCAGGACTGAGACTGCCCATTTAATCCCTATGTGATGCCCTACTCCTGTGATAAACGTCAGAATCGGGGATCATTAAAGAAATTTTATATGTAAGTTATTACTATTTTTATTTTTGGTAATACAAATTACATCTCTCATCTTGGTGCGCTTTTGTGTTTTTTTCTCTTTTACACACATATACAATGGTCGACAAATCACCAAAAAATCTACTCGCCGAACAAAAAAATCTACTCGCCACCTAGTACCACACGTGTGCTGCTTGGGCCAATAGGAGCTTGCCACGATGTTAAATCCACTCACCCGGGGCGAGCAAATGTATAGGTTTGTCGAACACTGCACATATATATATATATATATATATATATATATATGTATAATATATATATATATATAATATATATATATATATATATATATATATACATACACACACACATACACACACATACACATACACACACACACTCAAACACACACCCACGACAGACAAAGATAGACACACTGAGACACGCACACACAGGCAGAACACTGAGACACACACACACACACACAGCCTCACCTCTCTGCTGCATGCTTTTCCTACGCTCTTTGGCCCCACCCCCCAGTCTCCTGCCACCTTCCGATTGACTGAATTACACAGCAGCAACCAATCAGAAGCTGCCCAGCCGCCTAGCAACAGCAGCCTTGCTCTATCCCATGTCCGGTATTATCTCTCATACTTTACCGGACAGGGGAAGCAAATACCGGACACCTGGCAACCCTTAGGCCGAGTCCATAAACGGACAGGCCGTGCTGAGGCGTGCGGACGCTCCACGCTGAGCCCCTGCATCCTCAATGAGGATGCCTTGAGAGGGGGCTCACGCGAGCGTCCACAGGCGTGCTGACGAGTTGGAGGTTTCAACCGAGCGCCAAGCTGTTTTTCAGCGTGCTGTCGGCTGAAAACCTCCAATCACAGCACAGCAGCGTCAACGTCACGGTGCTGTGACGTCGGCGCCATGACATTGACGTCAGTGCATCACGGGCGATTGGCCCAGCGACGTCACTGCGCCGCCTCCAACCACCTCCCCCCGGCTCCCTTCGCGAACTCTGGCTCGCCTGCAAGTCCGTGCAATCCCGCTGACTGAAGCAGGCGAGCCTCAGCGTTAGCGCGCCTCCGCTCTCCCCACACCTTTATGGCCCGGGCCTAAGAGCGAGCCGGGGTGTCGGGCGGGGGGAGAGCATTGGTGGGTATGAATGGGCTGGGCGCCTGGGGCCCCCCTATGCTGTCGGGCCCCCGGGCAACTGCCCAGCGTGCCCAAACGTTAAGACTGCCCTGTCTAAATTCCCTTTTAAAACCAGGAAATAATACCAGTAACTTCACTAGTAAGTATCTTGGGAACCTGCGGATCCACAGAACTGAAAATAGTGCGATTCAGCTCTGGAGGATCCCTGTTCCAAACCTGTAATAAAAACAATGAAATGTTCGTTGGGTTTTAAGAGGCAGTAAGATTACAATAAAGCAGCCGGTAAGGGAACAGAAACATAACCAGCTTTCAATTGACATTATTTACAAACATTTATTTTCACAGATAACTTGTAGGTACTGTATGTGTATTTACTTAGGAATATTACAGTATTTGTTTTTAAATTTACAAAAATGTAACCTTTTAGACATCTCATGAATTCACTACTCTATACGGGTAATGGGATTGAAAGTTTGTACAGATGTAGAAAGAATTGCTGTCTTCAGTGCCGCTGCCCACGCGCGGTCACCCACACAGCCTCTGCAGCTCTATCACAGCAGACACTGTCCCCTGCGCCACACACTTTTGCTTGTTCTTCTGTGATGCCGAGGACAGTAAGTCTGCATTTGTATCCTGAGGAAGTGGGTATTAATTATTGAACATTCTCTATCCTACCATACGGTATACAGTACAACACTTTGACAGCAAAAAGAACATTGAATATTATAGTTATTAATATGGGGGACATAGCGTAAGCTGAATGTTTCTCTTACCTGTTTGATTGGAAAACTCTCCCTCTGGGCAGGGAATACAGTCATAGCAGCAGGACGGCTGTCCTATCCGTGATGACTTTCTGTATCCAGGAAGGCAGATTTCACTGCAGACAGAGCGTGGGGTCTGTGCGACAAACAGGAGAAGCCTCATCAGTTTGCACTAGTACACTAAGGGCCTCATGCAGTATGCAGCGATAAGCCACATATCGCCAGCTTCTCGCAAAAACTGCCTACTGCTATTCAGTAAGCTGGCGATAAGAGCAAAAATTGCGGGCTTTTTTTCCTGAAATAAATATAACCTGCAACAGCTTGCCGATTAGCCATTTTTTCGCCGCTCATCGCCAGCTTTTCTTGTAGCCATTTTGTCGCCGCTCTAGAATTGCGATTTTCTCTCCCAATCATCCCACCACACAAAGTTGGTAGGAAGGTGGGGAGAAGCGGTGGATGAGCGGCGAGACACACTTAGAAAACATCAGGCCTTCCTCCTGCATCGGCTTGATGCCGGGGGTCTCTTGAGTTGATACCCATTAATACCAGCACTGGAGACCCCTGGCATGAATCAGATGCAGGAAAAATGCATTTACGGGCAACTTCATTACCTTAGTGGCTTACCACTATTATTAAGGCAATGAAGGGGTAAAACCCCCGTGCCAGGTTTATTGTAGGTAGCGGGGATAGATGAAGGTGATATTTGGCCCTTGGTGGATGTATAGGCCTTGTGGGGGTGTTGCGGGGGGACTTAACTCCTATATTACCTTAGCGATTAATATAACTATAGTAAAGAAGGGGTTAACCCCTCCCGCTACCCACGCGGTAGGCTTAAACAACCATCATTGTGGCTAATACACTGTCACCCACCCCCACTACCCACAATAAAATAAAATACTCACAACAGCCTGTGACTGTGAGTGGTACCCAGGCCAATAATAAAGGTATTATGCCCGGCTGGGTGCCCCTGAGCCATATTGGGGAATTGTAAAGTGCCAGCTCTGCAACCATATGATGGCTGTCACGGGAGACCAGCACTTTTAACACATTTATACATGGATCCTTTGATTGAGCAAAGCGAAGAGATAAAATAAATTGTAATTTATTTCTACAAATGACATACACACTATGTTACACAATTACACTCAAAATACACTTACTGGGACAGGGCAAACGAAAAAACTTCCCAAAACGAAATCTTGGAAACAAATGTCTCTAGGAGCAATTTCCAAGGAGCGGGAGTTGCTCACAAACAGACCTGAAACAGTCTTTGGTCAGTGGCACCGCTGGCAACCACTGTTACTCCGTCGTAGTTGCTTCATTCGTTCTGCGACTGTAGTATTGGATCTTGGAACCTTAGTTCTTACAAACTCTTAAATCTTGTTAAGATGTTACAAAGTTTGAAAATGAAGCTTAGATGAATCTGGTTCCTGATGGGCTGCACGGATTCTTATAGGGTTAAAACTCCTCTACTTAACCTGTGCGGCCAAGCACTCCATGGGAATAATTTTCCCCACCTATCCCGGGGCTGCCAATACTTAGCAAACCTGGCAGAGGTGGCTTCTCATTCTGCTAAGGGCATGTGCGAGCCTCGCATCTTTGACGCTTCGTATATATGAGACCCAACCGGCTTACCTGGTTACACTCAGTCTGGGCGAGTCACCATTTGCTAACTTGCCTGGACTTTACACTAAGATGGGGGTACTTTGGTTACACCTCCCCATTTCACACCTTAGTTACGCTATATGACTTTTCAAGGTTTTACCTGACCGGCGCTCAAAGCAAATCTCAGCTTCCTAGCCAAAGTTAGCACAAAGCCGCTTTCAATGTGGCCAAGTGCCGGACTTTAAAAACATTTTTTCCTTCACATGAAACACTGTTCCATTTATACACTTTAAACCAGAAATGACATTACTCTCGCCACCCTATACCTGGTGGGAGATGTTCTGAACCTGGGGCATATACCAGGGAACGTGAATGTGATTCACTCCCTTGCCCGGTCTTACTATTCTGGTCTGTGCTGAAGCAGGGATATCTCCATTGCCGGACACTCCCGGAATAGTAAGACACACATACATTCTCATTACATTTGCAGTGTTTCTGCCATCATTGGGTTGCAGAGCTGGCACTTTACAATTCCCCAATATGGCTCAGGGGCACCTAGCCGGGCATAATACCTTTATTATTGGCCTGGGTACCCCCTCACCGTCACAGGCTGTTGCGAGTATTTTATTTTATTTATTTTATTTTATTGTGGGTAGCAGGGGTGGGTGAAGGTGTATTAGCCCAAGGATGGGTGTTTAGGCCTACCGGGTGGGTAGCGGGAGGGGTTAACCCTTCATTACCATAGCGGTTAATACCACTACGGTAATTAATGGGGTTAACCCCTCCCGCTACCTACCCTGTAGGCCTAAACACCCATCCTTGGGGCTAATACACCTTCACCCACAATAAAATCAAATACTCACAACAGCCCCAATACCCACCTACTAGGCCCCCAATAAACCATTACAATATGTAATAAACCATCATAAACAAAGTGCCCCCCCATAACACCATTATTTATTATTTTACACACAGGATTAATACCCCAGTCTAGCGGGGGTCCCCGGTGGTCCCAACGGGTGTCCGTAGGCCCCTATGTGCACCCCAGTGTGTGCCCATGGGCATCTGGGGGCCTCTGGGTGGTCCTCACCATGCTTTCTGGGCCTCCAGGTGATACCCACGTGTGTCTGCGGGCCACAATGGGGTCCTCAGGTGGTACCCATGGGCATCTGGGGGTTCCCAGGTCATCCCCCGGGGGATTTGGGGCCCTCGGATGATTCCCATGGGTGTCTGGGGCCCTCGGGTGGTCCCTGCGGGTCCGTTAGGCCCCCACAGCTGTGTGGCCCCCGGTTCTTCCCCGCAGGTGTCCCCGTGTCCTCAGGTGGTACCCGTGGCATTCGGGGGTCCTCGGGTTATTCAGATGGGGATCTGGGGGCCCTCGGGTTGTTCACAGGTGTCTCGGTGGTTCCCACAGGTTAGCCAGCATAAAGTAAATAAATACAGTTCTACTTACCCCTGGCATTATGATGGGCATGCTCATCATCTTACTGCAGGTGCCTGCCCTCTGATGTTAGCAAGAATACATAATAAATACAATTGAATGGCCCCTAGACACTTAATCACCTTAGAGGTTAATAACCGCTATAGTAATTAAGTGGTTAACCCACCCTGCCCCGCTACCCACCCGGGAGGCCTAACCACCCCCTACCCCAGACCCACTATGACTCCCACTTTACATTCAGGATGCAGATTGATACCCTAACATCCAAAACCTGTGCCAAACTAGGTGTACTTTACAGAAACAAATCCTCCCTAAGTCTGCTGGTCAGAAAGCGTATTGTACAGGAGATGCTAATGCCAATTATCGACTATGGAGATATAGTATATGGCTCGGCACCCCAAACCCACCTTAGCAAACTTGACACCTTCTACAATTCAATATGCCGTTTTGTTCTAGAATGCAACTACCACACACATCACTGCGAAATGCTCAAAGAACAAGATTGATCATCACTTGAGTCTAGATGCAAAGTTCACCTTTCCTGTCTTGCCTTCAGATACTTTCTGGGCAAGCTACCCATCTATCTGAACAAGCTCCTCACCCCTACCACATGCAGCACTTATCATCTGAGATCTGACTCCAAAAGACTGTTCATGGTCCCAAAGCTCAAAGTATCTGACCGCTTCTCCTCTTACCGTGCACCACAAAACTGGAACAACCTACCGGAGACTCCCACATTCACCACCAGTTTAAGTTCTTTCAAATCTAAGGCTGTTTCACATTTTAATCTGGTCTGTAACTGTTACATACGCCTATAATATATATTTTCTTTAACTGTGCATGCAATAACTTGTATATAATGTATACCCTGTTCACTTATGTAACCATGTATTATTTGTCTTAACTCTATGCCCAGGACATACTTGAAAACGAGAGGTAACTCTCAATGTATAACTTCCTGGTAAAATATTTTATAAATAAATAAAATAAATACCCACCTTTCACCCATTCATTGGTACATCATACCCATATAATATGTGCAGGATTGACCAATATATCAAGAAATGGGGAAGGATTAAAAAATCTGGCCCAATTAAAACACAGCACATAGCCAAATATAAATCATAACAGACAAATAAAAAACACATTACTGTACATCGCCATATAGAGAAAAATTAGTGAACAAGCGCTAGTAAAGTACAACAAACAATATACCAAAATATAATAACTGAATGAGTCTAATGTCCTTGAAGTACAATGGCTGCCTAACCAGTCAACCTGGCTTCTCCAAACCAGAAAAGATCTGAATATGCAAATTGTGACGATAGCTTTTGACAGGCTGTAATTTACACAAAATATATATAAATATATATATACCTGGGTCTGAACTGGGACAAGACTTAGATATGATAAAATATAGTTTATTCCTTGATAAAGGTGAACACACAAAAATGTACAAATAACAGGCAAAATATGGACACTTACTTAAAGATGGGAAATGATGAAACAGTCCCAGCTGGACTGGCAGTTCATACAGCAATCATCCCAAGACATTACATAGCATTTCTCTCAGCAGTCAGGTAGCAATTCAGATGATATCAGAAGACAATACATGAAGACTTTGCATGAAGATAATGAGTGAGGGGTGACTCTGGCTTATATATCCTTTTAACCCTTCTCTTCCATTCACGGCACCGAGCCATCTAGCAAAAGTCCTTTTGAGCTCTTTGAAGCTGATTTTGGACTTCCAGTGTTTAGTGTGAAATCTCACACTTAAACTGGTCAGTTCCTTTGGTCCCTGGGCCAAGCATAAACAATTAGGCAATTTAGTCTTTGATCACCAGGCTTTTGTAAATTCCAGCAGGCTGTTCTTCCTGCTTAATAGAACCAAAATTCCATATATACTGTAAAATACCTTCATAACTTCAGTTAAGTAGTACTTACTGGCATGCGAGAAATTTTAATACCTTCCGTCACGCCTGCCGCTCCCACAGAGACTAAACATTACAGTGTAATATTAAACTTAAGGGAGATATTAATATCTGGCTCTTAGTAGCTGTTAGATATGAAGTGTTTAGACTCACCAGGGGGGGTTTGGGCTCACGAATACACATATGTAACTCTTAGCATGTTCGGCCAAGACATCTCATAATATTCTTATATTTAATAAGGTCACTCATTCTGATTTTCTCCTTGGGTAGCCCCACCCTTGCCCCATCAATAAATCCTTTGAAGCAGAGACCCCTGCGGGGGGGGGGATACCTTGGTTTGTAAGTGTGAGTTTTAACGCTCACAACCCACACAGTTCCTGGGTCCCGCATAAACAATTAGGTAATTAGCCTTTGATCAGGGCTATGTAAATTCTAGCAAGCTGTCCTGCTTGCATAGGCAATTGACCCAGCTCAAAGGTGTCAAAAACATTTGGTCTAGTATGCATAACATTTGTTCCTCATGCATTACAAAGGGCAGGCAGAGACCCTAGCATCCTGCCTGTATATAAACTGCAACAGAAAGGCACGTTATCAAAAATATATGTTTCCCTTATGACAAAGTTATATTTTTAATATGTGTGTCCTTGGGGGGTTACCCTGAGGCTTCCCACCAAGAATCAGGGTGCTGGCTCACTCCGTTCCCAAATTACCATTTTTCAGGGAACGGCTCCTGTTATTCAGTAATGCATATAATATTAACCCCTTAAGCCCCAGTGTGTGTGTTGCAGACACTGATATAACAATAAAACATGGGGGAACAGGGGAATATACATTTAGATGGCTGAAAAATGGAGCATGAAAAGGCGGGAAAAAGGGAACAACGGGCTATAATCACTATTTTAACATTAACCCTTTCCCTCCCGCAGCAACCCTAGTGTATGTGTGATGCAGACACTGATTAAACCAGATATTACAATGGAACAGGGGAACAAGGGAAAACACATTTCATGTCATAACAGGGGTTAAAGCCCATTTCTGGACCTCAGCCCAGTTAACCCCTTGTCTCCCTGGTGAGGTTAGAGGGTGGCCAATTGGGGTGTAACCCCTTTAATCCCATGCCAAATCCTCACGAACGTCACACAAATGACCTATATGGCACCAATAAACACTTAGACAGACTTGAATAGCCAATCAAACCCTTTGAAGATTTTGGATGAAATACGCCAAATTGCTAGTGTTCCAAAGTTCCTTGTTGCAGTCTCACCCAATATTGGAATCATGTGAATGACAAGAAAAGGACATTACCTTTGATAATACTATGAGTATAACTGAAACCTATTATTAGATTAAACAAATATTACCAGTACACTATAGGCATATAAAAAGCTCTTATTGAATGCAAATTTATTAACAATGTGAAATACACCAAAATGCTGCAAAAAGCTAAAAAAGCTTGGATATGAGTTCATTGGTTGTGACCCCCAAAAAATCCTAATAGAATCAACTCCTCCAAGAAATGTTTAAAATTGGAATCCTACTCTCGATCCGTCCTGAGGACTTGTGCCTGTAAGTAGGAACCACTATTAGAGCGTTCTCCGCATGGCTGTCTCGCCTCATACAGTGGTAGTAGTTGTCAGAGCCATCTCTCGATGCTTCAAGCCGCGTGGCGGCATGCAGGGGTGTCGGTCCGCATAGCAGCATGCAGGGGTGTCCGTCCGCATACCACAGCTGCTGGTGATATTATCCTGGAGTTATCTCCGTCTCAGCTTCTTGGTGTAAAATGGAGGTGACATAGGCTTTTATAGGCCTACTGTATGACGTCACATTTTCTGCAAATGGTTCCCACGGGCCTGATTGGTCAGTGAAAACCATGTGCTTTTTTTTTTTTTTTTTGGTGATGTCATGTAAAAGAAATGAAGCCAGCTAATCAGAATGGCTGTGCTTCCTTTCCCCTTAACATGACGTCATCAAAAGCAAGATGGACAATGTCACATGGTACTTGAGCCAATCAGATTGTGGGAACTACATCCCCAATTTGATTGGCTGTAGTAGACCATTTAAAATGTATTTTGCTTGAGGGTTTAAGAATGTTTGTGCAATGTAATTTTTAATTTTATTTAGTAATATGTATTTTTGAATGGTGTTTTCATTAGTTTATTCAAGGGGTTGTGCTTGCTTTGTAATAGTGGCTTTTTTTGTAGTTAGATTTTGGCTGATGGTGGTTACTTTGAGCTTTAATTTATTTCATAATGGTTTGGTTTTGGTGTTTTAATTGTGGAATTTATTTTGGATTGGATTAATTGATTGTTGGTAACTTGTGTTTACTTCTTGATTTGTTTTTATTTTCTGATTTTTTTGATGGCATTGGATCTTGTTTGTAATTGTTTCTTGGAGATTGACCATTGACTGCATTGTGTTAAATGATGCCCATACTATGGGCATTATGTACTCACTGTGCCATGCAATTGTTTGATTGACATTTGTTATCTATTTAATTGGCTATGTGCTGTATTTTATTTTGCTATGTGGTGTGTTTGATTTTTAATGTGCTGTTTGATTTGGCTATGTAATTTTATTTGTGTCTGCTCTTTTAATACTTCCCCATTTCTTGGTATATTGGTAAAGGATGCCCATATTATATGGGCATTATTTACACACTGTACCAATGAATGGGTGAAGGGAGGAGGTAGTTGCCTGGGGAGGGTGGTTAGGCCTCCTGGGTGAGTATTAGCAGAGGTGATTAAGGGACTAGGGGAAATTAGAATATATTTTTGCTATGTATTTTCTGCCAACGGAGGACAGGGACCTGCAGTAAGCTGATGAGGATGCCCTTCATATTGCCAGGGGTAAGTAGGGGTATTTATTCACTTTATTTATTCTGGCTAATGTTGTGTTTAATAATGGGCAAATAATCTATTATCCATATCTGGATAATAGCCCTTTTGCCCATTACTGTACTGTATGTATTTTGTGGGGGGGGGGGGGGGTGTATTTATTGAAATGTAGGTCATGTTTTATTTTTTACATACAGGATTGGAACCGCAGGGCAGGGGTGACACATGGAGACCACCTGAGGACCCACAGACCCCGTTGGAACCACCCCAGGGCCAACAGATTAAGGCTGGGCTGGCCAAGGCTGGGGACAACCCGGAGACCCCCAGACACTCATGAGGACCACAGTAGACCCCAATGGGGCCCGCGGGGAACCACAGGTAGCACCTGGAGGCCCCCAGACAGCCGTGGGCACATCCAGGGGTGTACTGTGGGACCTGCGAACACTCATCATGACCACTGGGGAGACCCCCACTTGCCTGGGGTATTAATCGTGTGTGTTAAATAATAAATAAAGGGGGGGAACAGAGGGTGGGTGGTGTATTAGATATTGCAATGTGTTTAGTGGGGCTGTTGTGTGTATTGGTTTTATTTTGGGTAGCGGGGGTGGGTGAAGGAGGTAGTAGCCCAAGGATGGGTGTTTAGGCCTTGCGAGTTGGTAGCGGGAGGGGTTTAACCCTTCATTACCGTAGCGATATTAACCGCTAAGGAAATGAAGGGGTTAAGTCCACCCGCAAACCCCCCGCAAGGCCTAAACACTCACCAAGGGCCAAATACCACCTTCACCCACCCCCGCTACCCACAATATTCTGGGCACAGGTGTTCAACCCTTTCATTGCCTTAGCGGTTAGCCGTTAAGGTAATGAAGCTGCTTAAATGCAATTGTTAATAATAGTGTGCGGGAGCAGGGGGTCTCCTGAGCTGAACCGCTTTGATTTCCGCCTCAGGGACCTTCTTCCCGAGTAACAGGACAAGATATTTTTAATCACCGAGTTATGTCACGTGGACCCTTTAAAAATGGCGGCGACACTGGCATCCGATGCCACATACCAGGGCCTGTAAGTCGGGAAGCAGAGGGTCCTCGAGGCTGAAATCAAAGTGGTTCAGCTCAGGAGACCCCCTGCTCCCACACACTATTATTAACAATTACATTAAAGCAGCTTCATTACACTAGCGGATAGCCGCTATGGTAATGAATTTTAACATTGCTTACATTTGTCTTTTTACTAGTGTACAGTAGATGTGCAAGGGGTTAGGGGTCTCTGGAGCAGAACCGCAGTGGTTTGAGGTCCGGGGACACCCTGCTTCCCGAGTGACAGACCACGCCCACAGCGCATAGGTGGGCCACTGTGCCAATCAATTGGTTTATTGGATTTTTTTGTTTTAAAGGAAATTGAATGTGGTTTTAGTTTTATGCTTGTTTTTTTAATTTGGCAGGTGGTATATTGATTGGAATAGTGGCAATTCATGCCCATATGACATTGGTGTACCTCTGTGCCAATTCTTGGGTAGATTGGCATTTTTTTATTGTAATGGCTTGGCTTTTAGATTGGCAGGTTGAATATTGACTTGCAATATGGAAAATAGCTGAAGCGCTCAAATGCAGGTATATCTCAAAATGATAATAAGCCAGACCACTGTACCAGGGTACTAACAATTGATATAGTACCTATTGTGTCATATAATGGGTAGTATCCTCCTGAAGATAGGTGGTGTGTGGTGCAACCCACTCACCATCTGTCTCATCGGCAGGTTCCCCTGAAAAATATGCAAATACTCACATCCTGGTAGGGCAGGCAGGCAGGCTGTGCAGCTACTCAATGCAATACAGGGAAAAGGGAGACCAAAAAGCGCACCAGCACAAACGGAGCAGGAAGAAACCAGGACAAAAAAATGATTAAAAGGGCACTTTAATGTGGCAAAAGACCCATCCAATGCATTTCGAACGTCGCAGCGTTCTTTTTCAAGAACGCTGCGAC